>NW_028186542.1:343739-353466 GCF_003343005.1 Rhea americana
GCCCTCGGGGCGGGAAGCCCGGGGCCCCCGGCGGACGTCCCGGGCCACCCCGTGGGAGGGGCGTCTGTCACGCCGCGGTGCCGCCCCTCCGTCACCTCAGCGTGAGGTTCCCTCCGCCGCGCCGCYGCGAGGGCCCCCTGTGCCTTCACCCTTCTGCGGGCTGAAGACCTCCCTGGCTGCGGAGCCTGCTGACAGGGCTCACGGAGAGGGTGCCGCGCTCCCAGCCCGTGGGACAGTGCTGCCAGCACCCAGGCCCACGGTTCAGGGGCGAGGGGCCTGGCCAGCGCTCCCGGCCGGTCACGGCCTCCCTGGCCTCAGGGCTGTCTGCTGCTCCCTCCGAACCAGCGAGTAGCGTTCTGCTCTTCACAGCAGCCCCACGTTGCAGCCAGCCCAGGGAAGGAGCAGTAAGGCTGCCCTGGCTCTCGGGCCCTGGGTGCCATGTGCCTCTGGCTCCCCTCGCACAGGGCCCTGCCGGAGAGCATGGAGCTCATGGACCTCCAGGCTGGTACTCTTGGCTGAAGCAATGACCAAACTGTTGTGGTTGCTATGGCGTCCCAGTGCGATGCACATCACTTCCTCACAGCTCTTTACCCAGAGCCTGCTTTGACCTCTCCGAGTCACTCCGTGGTGCTCCTGCTGCCCAGAGCCACTCCTGCAGGCACAGTGCTTCATGTGCTGGGAAAAGCCACTTAACCTTGGACTCCTCCCTAGCCAGGCTCCTGCCTGCCTGCAGTTCCCTTTCCCCCTGGTTTGCTCTATTGGTGTACAGCCAGCTCTTGCTTCAACATTTTTTGTTTTTCACTGAGGAGTCCAGTAGTCAGTTCACTGCTTTGAAGCAAGGTCCCTCCAGTAGATCAGCAGCTCTGGGGGAGCAGAGTTGCAGGGAGCCTTTTGGCATCCTACGGTCCGTTTTCTGTGTTTCCTGAGATTGGCCTTGTGGAGAAAAGCTGCAGTGAGAGGACAAGCACCCATGGCTAAGTTACCCCAAGGACAGCTCACTTCTGCTCTTGAGCTGTGTTTGCTTTCTGCACTGACACTGCCCTGCTGCTATTTCAAAACCCAACATTGTGTCCCCAGGAAACAGGGTCTGACCCAGCTGATACCTTTGCTCCCTTATCTGACAGTCATCTCCTGGCTCTGAAACTGGGCTAATGGCCATTATGCTGGGATTAGCCTTCAAAATGCTCAGTGTGCCTGAAAAGGATTGGCAAGTATTATTAAAGTGAATAACTCCCTGAATACTGTATCTTTTAAAGGCCATTTTCTWTCTCTTTCCTGTACCCTTGTTAAAGCCTTCTAGCGATGGTTTATTGCCATGGTACCAAGTAGGTAGTGGATGCTATACCCCAATCCCTAAGCTTGTTTTCATGTACCTAGAAAGGCATTTACTTTTTCCCAAGATTTCCAGAGGAAGTCTTAGATTGCTGCTCTCTAGAGGAGCCCCTGGTTAATTGAATCCAGCCCTTTCTTTTACCCCTTGACTTCTAGGGTAGGACAGATAAATAAATCAGGGCTTGGAAAGTTGCTTTTTCTAGAAAGCAACCTCTTCCAGCCAAGCACACTGAACCTGCCCAACATAGTTGAAACCAGTCTCAAAAAGCTTCTGATCCTTGTGGCACAGTGGGAAGGGGCATGTGGCAAAGCACACACAGCAAGAGATAAGAACAAGGAGATGTACCAGAGCAATAGCACAGAGCATCTCAGGTGACAGCTGCAAATGGAAGAGGTGCAGGGCACAGCCCACAAGCACAGCTTCCTTCTGGGCTCTGAAATGCCTCTTCTAGAAGGAAATGCGCCAGATTTGGGCTTTGTAGGCCAGATGCTCAGAACTTCTGGCTGACACTGCTCATGTCTTAGATGTGGTGGGAATCTCTGTCTTAGCAAATACAGGACATGAAGCCTCAGGGAATGAGATGACTGGCATTTATGCAAAATCCTAGTCTCCACCAGGGTGGTAGAGTGCTTCCATACCATGGTGTCTTCTGCACCACCCAGCATCAACAGGAGTCAGTAAGCTTGGTTTCTTGCAGGGTGGTGGAGGAAAATWGCTTTCTATAAGCAAGCAGCAGAAGAAAGGCAGAAGATTCATGTTCACCATGTCCTGTGCTATGAGTGCAGGAAAATCCCCCCGTGCATAAGCCATYTGTAAGCTACAGGAGTCTGCAAGCCTTTGGCGTTGTGGGAGCACACTACGCATGGCAGCCCACAGCTCTAGCACCTAGGGTGCCAGTCCCAGACTGGTCAGCAGTGCACTAGCAGCAACTGGGAGTGGAGCCCCTACTTTCCACTGGCCACAAATGCTCTGCAGGTGCAGGAAGATTCCCACAGTGACCTGCAGTCCTGGGACTCCATCAGCACAGAGCTTCCTCCTTAGGTCTCTCCTTGGCCTGCCCAGGCCYCTGTTTGCATCCCAGTGTCTCCCACCTGGCCAGACTCCATTTAAATGAAACATCAGTCTCTTGGCTGCATCTRGCCCCTAGGAAGCCTTTCTGGCTTGTGAGCGGAAATTTTTCTCACTCATCATCTGTGGCTTRTAGGAGCTGGAGGAAAGGCCCCTTCCTCACCACCAGTGCCTGGTCTGGGCACTATCAGGATGGAGAGTGGTGGAGAGCACTGTGTGGCACATGCCCTTCCTGGGTAGCTGAAGTTATTGTGACTTAGGGACTCAGAGATTTCTCCCACAGGTGAGCAGCCCAAGGGAAAGGCTGAAGCTTTTGACCCCACTGAAGCTTTTCTGCACCGCAAAGCCTGTAACACTAGTCATTCTGTGTCAGGATGATTTGGGATTTTGCCTGAGCAGATTTGCCTGAACCCAACACATGGTCACATAAGTGGGACAAGACACACAAACCTCCTTCCTTCCTTCCATGGGACTTGGGCACCTGGGAACCCAAAATGCAGACTGATTGGACTGCCCCACACAGCTGAACGCTGGAGGCACCCAGAGCCTATAGGAACCTGTGCCTTTGCCACCAACACATCCTGCAAGTACAAAGCTTTGCTTCTAAGCAGTKCATGCCTGGCTGATGTCACAGTCCCTGCAGCATCACCAAAGAGTATTCCTCCTCTGGCCAGCTTGTCCCAGTGGAGCTCAGACATGCCCGGAGAGCCTGGGCCCCACACACAGCACAGCTAGAGGAGATGACATCTGCCCACATAGCAATTTGTCCTGAGCACGTACACTCCTCTTTTCCATAAATATAAAAAAAATCATAAAAGCAAGTCCCAAAATGCATGGTCTCAGAGGTCAGAGTGGCAGTCAATGAGGTAGGAAGAAGCCTCTATCTAGGCTGGAGAGAACCCAGATTTGTCTTCACATGCAATAGAAAGTGGCCAGCCCTGGGGGCTGGGGAARAGCTACTCACCTGCTCTACGCTTTAAGGAGAAAGCAAAGAGCTGGGCAGCTACAATGGAGGCAGGTGGTACATCTTACTGCAGGCACAGCCCTTTGCTCAACCTGTCTTGTGCTCGTTGGCGGTCCCCACTCTGCAGGTGGGCTGCCTTCAGCACTGGCAGTGGTGAGCCACTGCACCAAAATGGGTGTCTTCGACTGCATGCTTTGGGGTTGTTCCTGACAGCCCCAAAAAGCAGTTCAGGTAATGCCAGCTGAGCAGCAGGATAGCAGGAGGTCTGGCAAGACTTCATAGCACTAGGCAGCTCCATAGCCCAGATTCACATAGCTAACGACAGAGGGGAACTGAGCTSTGGCTGGGCACAGCGACAGCTCTTCTGCAGTCACTTGCACCAGTGCAGAAGTCCTTGCACCAGTCCTTGGGGGCTGCAAAGCCTAAAGAGTGGAGAGGCRGCACATCTGGAGTGTCCCAGCAAGGGCTCTGCAGGAAAGGGGCACCAGGCCAGGGCTGGCAATGTGCCTCACTACCCTCCTGCGGGGCTGGGTTGAGCAGGTCAGGTTTCAGTTTCTATGGGCCTGGRTTTGTTGTGCATTTGTTGTCACTGTGACACCCCTATTGGGACGGGAGCATGCTGAACTGGCTGCAGCAGTTGGGCTCTTGGCTAGCTCCTCATGCTCCTCATGCAGCCCGGAAAAGGAAGCCCAGGAGGAGGCTGTGACTTGGTCTGGAGCCTGTAACACAGACAGGAGCCAAGGAGGATCTTACACAGGTCTTTTGGCATGGGTAGGGGAGGAACATGGGCATGGCTCCGTGCTTAGGCCTCCTGGGACCTTTCCCTTTTTGTGATTTCCAGAAAAGGTCATGATGTTTCCAGGCTGTCTTTTGCCTCAGGCATCTACATAATGAAATGTTTAACTCCTGTTTCTCTTTGAGACACACTGAGCCAAAGTTGCTTTAGATGCCAGGCTTGGCAATGCTAGGACCATTCCTCGCTCGGCACAAACCACAAACAGGATGAGGGTTTACCTGCATTTCCATCTTCACACGGAGTCTTGGAGCGCTGTGGCAGCTCTGGGGTCCTTTGAGCTTGCAGAGGAATGGGGAACTGCAAGGCAGGAGCTACTTCTGCACTCACCCTCCATCCTCTTTGCCCTGATCTCCTGTGGAACCGGGCACCACAGATTTGGCAGGGTTATCTTGTTTCATTTGGGGAGTGCAGGAATGAGTTGCTGGCTCTTCTGCATCGGGGGTGGAATGAGGTTATATGGGAACACTGCTTCTATAGTGCAAGTTGCTACAAAACAGAGGGAAGTGTTTCGGAGGTTGTGCAATATGTATATGGTAACCCTGGCAACAGCATGGCCAGGAGGCATTAATGTGGCTTAGCTGTGTCTGATGAGCAGCATGAACTAGGCTGTGTACAGCGTGTGTATGTGTGCAGAGCGTGCCATAGCCAGAGGTGTGCAGAGACAAGGGGGTCTGTTGCTTGAGCTCGGGGGTCTTGGCTGTGATGCACAGCATGCTGTAGAGGGAAAGCACTGTCATCTAGTAGGGCTGGAGCTTCTTCCTCCTCTGTTTTAGACACAGGGTAAAGGGAATCTCCCTGCTACTGAAGGCAAGCCCTTCAGATGCTCTCAGGATGTGTCAAAAGCAAAAACTCAGGAAGACACTCACCAAAAAGTACGTGGTCAATGAAGTAATCAAAGATTTCCCAAGGGAAGGGCACCCTGACTTCAGAGAGAAAACTAAGAAACTAAGCCATGTCCAAAGATGAAACCAAGCAGGAAATATATCCCATGCATAGGCTGACAGTAGAGAAAGGAATACATTGTAAGGCCTGGCAGAGCAGCTGGCAAGCAGACTGGGACCATGATTTACAGCCTACCATTGGAGAGGACTCCAGAAAGCTGTCACCACCCTGAAAATGCATTGCTCATTCTTGTGAAAAAACAAACAAACAAACAAACAAACAAAAAAAAACAACAACAACAACAACAAGAACAAAAAAAGATGTCTCTTGGTAGAAACAGCCAGTCTAGGTGCTGCCTTTAGCTGATGGAAGAGTTCATGTTCTGGCTGTAGACCATACCAAAATTGCTTTATCTAGTGCTGGCAAAAGGAGCTCAGAGATGCTAAGTCTCAGTGTTCCTGCAGAGCTGGATGGGGAGCAGGAGGACATGAAAGCACTGACTTCTGGTGTCATCCTACCCAGCTCTCTGCTGATCCTGGGCTGTAGTAAGAGCTTAGCTAGCAGTCATGGCAGTGCTCTGGTGTGCTGGTCAGGACAGCTTCATTTACATGTTGGCCTCTGCAGTGGTATCCAGTTGATAGCACTGAAGTGATGCAACTCCTTCCTTTCGGTTGGTGCCACAGGTCTGCTGTGGAGCAGAGCACAATGGCCATACAACTTGCAGGAGCAGCAGGAATGCCTTCTGCACCTTAACCTGCAGAGGCTCAGTATTAGAGTCCCAGAAGGACAGGAACTAGGCTAGCCCATGGCAAAGGAGAGAGCCCAATCTGTGCCTGCCTCTGCTGTGATCATGCTGGAAGAGTACCAACTGCCTGCCATGGAAAACTTCCAAGACTCAGTAGAATACCGTACACAGCACCCAGACCTAGGGTCCTATGGGTACGTGGGTATTGGATACACCTGGCAGGATACACCTGCCAGATATCTCTCAGCACAAAGCAGCTGTCACAGCTGAGATGTTGAATGGCATTTTTGAAGGTTCATCCTTGTTGGGAACTGATGTGAGTTCTCCCAGTTCTCCCAGGAGGGCAGGAACACCCCAAACCCAACCATTTTCACCCTCGGTGCCCAATGTACAGCTTCAAAGTTCCTCCTTTAATGTGATTGTGGAAAAACAAAACAAAAACCCCAGCCAAAATTGAACTCTACTCCACACACAAGATCCTGCCTGCTGCCTGTGATGCTCAGAGTCCCTATGCAAAACAAGAAGTCCCAGGAGCTCATCCCAGTTACTTACTTAAGGCCAGACTGTTGTAATCTACAGACAAGGTATTATATGTTTTTCAGCCTTTATTTATTGTCCTCACCAGCATTTGATGTGGGGGGCAGGGGGGAAGCTACTAGGGAGGTTTCATGTCACAGCTGAAAGCAGCAGCAGGATGTCCTCACTATCCAGTAAAATTCCTAGATCATGGCCCCCAGTGCCTCCTGTGGGCATCTCCTTGGCCTTCAGTGAAATGCATGGGCTCCCTCCCTCTGTGGAGAAGTCTGCAGAACCTGTACAGCCCAACAGCACAAGGGGCTCTGCGTGGCTGTCAGCAACTCTGGGGGAAGAGATCTCTCAGGTATGTGCCTGCATGCATGGCAGAAGCAGCTCAGGCTTAAGGTGCACTCTCAATCTCACTGTGGCAGCAGAGTACAAGGGGGAAAAGGAAGGAAAATAAATGCTGAACCTCAGGGTTAGCCACACACTCCTGGAGAGAATCCTGTCAGCAAACTGCTAGCAGTGCAGGACATTCACGCCCTTTCCTACTGTACTCATAAGCTGCCACCCTGGGACATCCCAGACCTTTCCCTAAACATCCAAGAGACTTCTGCAGGCCAGGATTCCAGTTCCACTTGCCCCCAAAGGACGCAGTAACCTTTCTGCAGCATGATGTGCAGCCTGACTGGCCTCCTCCCTGTGGTACTTACCCTGCCACAGCACAGAAAGCAGGCTGAAGTTACACGTCTCCCAGCAAAGGTAGCTGATTCCCTACTCTTCAGGGAAGGCAGCCCTCTCTAATGACCACAGAGCCCTACAAAGAAGGGACTACTGTCACCTACACAATGATTAAGATGCAAAGGCCAGCTGGGATATCAGAAGTGTAGGAAGAGCTTCACTTGTCCCAAACACCCTAGGAGCCATCAATTGGGCAGATAAATGAACTGTAAAAAAAAAGAGGAGGAAACTATTTAGCAAATGGCATAGAAAATTTTATTGTGGATAGAGTTAATAAAGAGCTCCATACACAAATTCGGGACTGCTTCTGCATGGACAAAGGATAAGAAAACACATGAGGTCTGCTCAGGGCACCTGCTGGAGAGTAATTACCAATGCCTTCTGGGTAGAGAGACTGCTGGCCCTTGAATATCCTCAGCCCAGCATTAGCATATAGTTCTTTTGGATGGCAGCAGACATGAGGAGAAACAACAGGAAGCATGTTGTCTAACTGGGATCCAGTAGTGAGCAGATGTCATGGTGCCTGCAGATAAGTAGCACAATATGAGTTGATCCACAGGCGTTGCTCCCACACACATCAGTGTTTCYAAAGAGTTGCACTGCGAGCAGGCATAACTCGCTATGGTAGCAAGGCAAGTTGCAATGTGAGTGTGACCTGTGGCATCCTCTCCTGGAAATTTAAACATGATGACTTCAACAGCTACAAGAGACTTCATTTTTGATGATCAATGGCTCATATAATTCAATGAGAAGTCAAGGCTCCTCATTCCAACTCCTTCAGGAGCCAAAAATCGGGCAACAGAAAAGATTGGTAGGAAAGCCCTTTAAAGAGATGTGAGGCAATTATCATATCTATACTGCTTTGTCAGATAGTTCCCCAGGACTTCCCTCAGGAGTGCTTGGCCTGGAGGGTACTGTCTATGAGCCACACAGCTGTCCTTGAGGACGCTTAGTTACATCTGCACTGTACACCAATAGGACATTCTTGGGTGTCACTTCTACCTCACATACCCTTCAGATCCAGCAAAGTCATTCTAACGCTTGCCTTGTTTGTGCCACACGTAACACCCACACCACAAGGCTTTCCATAAGCAGTACTGCTTGTCTTGTACCACTGCCTACCAGCACCTCATGCCAAAAGAAGAGGCAAAAGAGGGCAGAGTCTGACCAGGGCTGAACCTCTACAAACACTAACCCTCCATACTGTTCCTTGACCACTCTTGGCCAAAGGTCAATGAGGCCAGATCCTTTCCCACACACTTTTTGCCCACACCAAGCAGAACAGACCTTCTCTTCATCCCCAAATGCCAGACCATGACACATCAACATACTCCACTGGCTTCCTCATCATCTCAGTGATGTCTGATACAAACTCTGAGTGTCTTCTTCTTCTGGAATACCTATGCACCCAGTATCAATAAAATTCAGCAGCTCCTCAGGCAAGATGTAGTCTAGGAGAACAAAGCACAGGATAGCACTTGATTGTGGAGCTGGGGGGAAGAAGGAACTTGGCAGCTAAAGGCTATTGAGTCAAGAAGCAAAGACAAGTGTTAAGTGTTGATCATCCTTTATCTCTCAAAAGAGCTGAGAAAACTACTGTTTTCCAAGATACACCCCCTTTAGCTCCTTTCTGACAGAAGGTAGGGCTGAGGCCTCGCCTAAAAGCAATGACCTACCACCAGGCTTTTAATCATCTAGATCCTTCCTAAGGTATCTTACAGAGCAGTCTCCTACTCCAAAGTGGAACATGGCAAAGCTAGTTTCTTCCTAGAGACCAAGCCAGGGCTCCCAGGGCCCTGAGAAAAATTATGACAAACACTATCCATGGTCTGTGCTCACCCCAAAAGCTCCTTCATTATCCTTGGCCCTGCGTTGGCATGAATAACATTACGGAGCTCTCAAAAAGAACAAATTTTCTTCTTCCACAAATCAGATTTCAAGACTGCTTGCCTTTGCGCTAGACAATGGAGCTCAACACACTCCTGAAAGACAGACTCCAATGGAAAAGTTGAACTTGCAAGCCCAATAGCTTGTAGGCTTGTCCWGGTCTTCTGCTTCCTGCTAGGTGCTCCTAGGCTAGTTTGGGTCTAGGAAAATGGCTTTGGAGCTGGTCCAAGGCTGGTCCACAGACCTCTTTTCTCAGATACATATTTCATACTTATTCTGTAATCTATACCTATGTATTAGCCCAGCCTTCTGACCTCCACCCATCCTAGACAGAGGGAACAGAGATTGAAGCTACTTTCAAGGCTCAAGACAGCTCTCAGGACTTTGTCATTCCCCATCCCATGGAGACATTTAGCTGGAGAACTCACATCTCTATCCCTTCAGAACAGCTCCAGGCGTAGTGAGCCCAAGAGCCTGGGACAGCAGGACTGGGAGCTAGCAATACTGCCCTTGGAGATGGCCAGGCTGCTGCTTTATCTGGAAGGAGCAGGAAGAGCCTGGAAACAGAGATGGTATAACCAAACCTGCTATAAGCAACACTTCCAGATGCTTAGAAACCTCCTTCTGCCAGCTTCCTGGTAGGCTAATCCTGAGGCTATGGGCTAATCCTGAGGCTAAGAGAGGAAATGGCACTTAATACGTACCATGCACATGGCACCTACAAGCTATAGGTGACATGTACATGCATACTGCAGTACCTGCAAGAGGACTCCTTTACCCAGTTTCAGTTCTACA
>NW_028186542.1:353522-398841 GCF_003343005.1 Rhea americana
AAAAGAAAAAAAAAGAAAAAGAAAGAAAAGAAAAGAAAAAAAGTGTTTCCAGCAGTAGCATTTTGTCTTCCCCTTGAAGGCAAGGGCTACCTTGAAATAACCACTACATGAGCATTCACAGGTTCACGTTTTGGGTCAAGTGATAGTGCTGAGGGGGGTTCCTGAGGGAGCTGACCCAACTCCTGGCATGGTTTCCAGAGTGCACAGAGGTTTGCAACATAAGACAGATGCTCTTGTGCGTCTCTCTGCTGAAGTGAACTCTCCAGAAGAAACTCTGGGCCAAAAGCCCATTCTGTGCTAAAATAATGCTAGCCCAAATGCCATCCTGCTCTGAAAGGATACAGCCAAGTATTTGGGAGCTTCAAGCAAAGTGGGCTTTGCACAGACCTCTGAGTAATGTAGGAGCCAGTGTAAGCAGCAGGATGATGGGCAATGGCAAAGCTGGGAAGTGGGCACACCAGAGCTGGAGGTCAAGCCTGTCAGTCTTATGCTGACTGTTCCCAGAGGACAGTTTTCCCCAGATATCCTGGCCTGCTCTGAACCTTTTCTGATGGATGCTCATGGATTGAGCTACTCCATGCTTAGGCAAGGGGTGCAAAAGCTTAGCATGAGTCTCTTAGGACCATGTTTTTTCTTGTCCTTCCCTACCTACAAGCATGATAGTATGGCGGAAGGGGTAGACTGAATCAACCGTGTCCATGCATCAGGGAAAACATTTAGTAGAGTAATTAAAACTTCTTTTCTGTTTGCTCTTCTCTGCTGGTGCATCTAGGTGTTTACACACACTAGCTGTGTGCAGCACTGGCACCAAGCCAGCTGCTGCTGGTCAGGTGATAGCCATGCCAGGGAGGCACAAGCTATGCAGGCTCAATAGCTGCCAAATGACAAATTGTGCCAGACACATACATGCTGGTGGCAAGGCCCATCGAGATGTGTGATTAGCTAGCATCCTGGGCTCTGATGTAGCTGGTTGCTAGGCAGATCTGAGTTTCCTGGCAGCCATGGCCTCAGGGCTCAGCCAGGAATTTGGAGCAGGGCACGCTGCCTGTGGAAGCCAAGAAGACAGTGAAAGCGTAGGCTCTGTAGTGCTGCTTGTCACCATGAAGAGAGAGTGCTGTCATTCTAGACACTGGTTATGTGCCCCAGTGTCTCATGCAGGATTTTTCTGCCAGTACAGACTCCAAGCTTGGCTGTGAACCATTGCTGATCTGACAGCCAAGGAAATGGAAAGATTACTGGATCTGCTTCATTCCAGATTTTCTGATAAGGAAGTTGCATGGTGGGGCACAGCAGGCTGGTGGGAAAGTGCAGTCATGTACAAACTATGCTGCCTTACAGAGTTCATGCTGGTGGATTTGGCAAAAGTGCTTGAGAGTGCACAGTGGAAAGTGGTATAGGGACAGAGAAATTCTGAGGTTACTACCTGACCATCTGCTCAAGTGCTCCCAGCCTGATCCAAAGACTAGGTGCAGGTAGATATGAAATTTGGTTTTAAGGGTGCCACAGAACAGCAGAGATGTAGTTTTGTTTCTCCCCACAAGTCTCTATGAAATTTACTGCTGTATTAGTTTCCAGAGGGCCAAGAGAGTGCAGCCTTTTACTCAGGAAGCACTTTTCTTTAGCAACATGCCAAGACACCCATCTCGGGTTTGCCATGCTGATGCCCATTGCCTTTAGTCAGGCAGCACCAAATGTTTTGCTGCAGTGTGATGGCAAGCACAGAGTTTAGGGATCAGTCCCTCAGCACTCTACAGAGTAGTTACATTTCAGTCCATCATCATGACAGCCCTGGGCAAATCCCTATCAGGGAGTCTGTTCCCTCTTAACAAGGAGAGTGGAACTGGGTTCAGGGGCACTCCTGGCATAGGAGCAGGCAGTAGCTAGAAAAAATGATGCAGCAGGGTTTTTCCTGTCTCTCAGCTGGGTCCGCTGGAAGGGGGACTGTATCAAGTAAACGGACTCTGCTGACTCCAGGGAATAAAATGAGTCACTGGAGTCAAGATCTTTGAAAAGCAACACACACATAGAATAAGAACCTCTTTCCTTGTTCTACAAGGTTATGGCTTTGGAAGGCTGATTACTAGGCTGCTGTGGTGTTTGTCCTTATGTCCTTTAAGCATGAATTTTGTCTGCCCATGTACAGCTTGGTGGTGCATTTTCTGTAGTGTGGCTCAGACGTACTCTCACTAGGCTGGGGCTGAGAGACATGAGGTTCTCCACTGCTCTTACTTACAAACACAGCAGGGATTTTAGAGACAAGTTCTAGGTCTTGTTCTGTGCTGCTGTCTTGCTGCCAGCTTTTTGTTTTTACCTTGTGCCCAGAATATAGATTCTTCTCCTTGTCACGTCTGGGATTGCCCGTGGACAAGGGAGAGCGTTGAGAACTGCTTGAGCTATTCTTGCAAGGTCTGTGAAGGGCTGTGCTCCCAAGGCGGGTCTGCGCCACAGGAATCTCATCCATGGACTCGGCAGACTCTGAGTGATAGTCAGCAGGGGGTCCCGCTGCTCGGATGGGGCCGATGCTTCCTGGGGAAAAAGCAGCTCTCATGGGAAAAGCTGGCACTAAGAGGTGATGGCTTTGGGAAGATGAGGGGGCAGCAGTTGTGGCCAGGAACTCTGAGGATGGAAAGAAATTGAAAAGAAAGCATCAGCAGAGAGAGAGAGAGAGACTTCCCTCGCCCTGCACAGGTATCAACAAGCCCAGGAACTTTGATTTGGCTGAGCCAGTAGTGTTAAAGGAAATCATTCATATTTATGGAAAATTAGATATGAAAATGTAGAGAATTCTGCATTCAGCAGTGTACCCACTCATTTTCCCTTGTTAGGCAAGTTAACTTCCTCACAGTGCTGGGTTTTCATGACACTTTCAATTTCTGTCTGCCAGTAACCAGAAAGGCAGTCCAGACAACCGGCCTAGCTATCAACTCATTTGCACAGATGAACTGCTGCACAGCGAGGATTACAGTAATATTATGGAAAATAACAGTTACAGCAGCATAACCTGCTCCATGGAGTTTCCTTTTTGCAATTCAAGTAGATGTCAAGAACCACATGGGTCTCCCACCTTTTCTGTTTAAAATTTTGGCTAAAATGAGTGTTTTCTTTTAGAAAAATACTCAAATGTGTTYTGGATCAGGTAGTTGGCTATTTGTTCCTGAGTTCTTCAAGGTCTACTTTAATTTTCATCTTACATTTTACCTCCTGAATCTTATATTTATTTCTCCCAATTTTGCCAGGATTGTAATTCCTTCATTTTTATCCAGCTCCTGGTTATAGAACTGTACTAGTTTAGCATTTTGCTTCCTTCTTTTTACTGAGTCTGGAAACTCCTGCCTTCTGTGTTTCTGATACAGTTGCTTAAGTAGCCTAATACTGTTTTTGAAGATTTAGTTTTCCTTCTCGTTCTTCGGACTTATTTTTCCTTAAAAAATGAAAGCAATCCTTGGTAAAACTAGACCTCATCACAATAATATTTTACCACAACATCCTCCCCAGGAATATGGAACAAATAGCATTATTGTTTAATTGTGCTGCTACAGTAACATCTTGATCAAACTCTCAAGAGTAAGAACAGCCCTTCTCCTCAGCTATTCTAGGACTAAGAGTACCAAAAAGTAACCATTTCAACTGATTTTAGGTTCGTAAATATTTTGCTCTTTACACGTTCCTTATGATCTCTGCTTTGCTTTTAATTTCGTTTCCTTTCCTTTTTCTTTTGCCCCCTCTATACCTGCTCTGTTGCTCCCTTGTCTCTCCCTTCATTTGCTTCCTGTCAGTTAGTTCTCCTGTGACTGCTCTGTCCCTTCTTCCTTGTATACTCCTCTGTTCACTCTAGCACCAGTTTCTGCTGGCAGCTCTTGTTTCTTTACCACCTCCTTTAAAGCTTCAATTGCTAGTAAATAATACAGAGAAGGTAGCATCACACACCCCATTAGCTCTTTACAACACATATGCTTCCAAAGTGAAATCCATGATATTTCTTAGACCTCTCAACAAAAACTTGTGTTCTTCACTTCTTTCTCCTCTCTATTCAAAAAAAAAAAAATCTTTCTATTTATTCCTCCAAATTCCAGCTAACTGGAAAAGTTACAGAACAGAGGAACTGACTGGTGCACTCTCACCTGACTGGGCATCTGGAAAAGAGGGCCGAGGTCTGGTGTGTGTTTTAGCTCTGCTGTCCATTGCTGAGGAAGGAGCTTTGTACATCTTCTTCTTTTTTCTTTTTTTTTGTTGCTGTGAAAGCAAGGAGTCCAGGAAAAGGGAAGTCATTTCATTAGCACAGAGAAGAGGCATTCAGGTTTTTTTAATTGCTATCTCTTTTAACTGCTCTTATTTTCAAAAACAAGCATTAGGTAACCTTCCATTTGATGGTGGATAAGGGGAACAAAATGTGGACAGGAACCCCAAAAAAGCAGAAAGCTTGACAGCTGCTTTATAGACTAGGGCTTTGTATCCACACACACTGTCTTCCCCTGGACAAGGAAAGACCCTAGTCTCCAAATTTGAATGTATACGCTGCTCAGCTTTGCTCTACAGAAACATACTTTGTCAATAAAGTAGTATTGATGCATTCATTGAACTGCATTGGAACAGGAAGATATTGCACAGGCTGCATGCATTATGGCTAAGCTGTGAGCTTATGAAGGAACTACAGAATGCATCCRATGATAGGTGTGAGCTAAGACAGGAGAGTTTCTCTTGGATGCAGTGACTGCAGGGGATAGCCATATCTGCACACATATTCTGAGGAATGGAAGGGCATGTGTATGAAGGAGGTTAACCCAAACAGACTGTACTACCGTGAGTGTGCACCTATGCAACTGCATGAATTGGCAGCATTAGAAGTTATGGAATGCAGCAAATCTCCCACTTACCTGAGAAGGGATTGCAGATTGAAGAGATGGGAAGTCAGGAGAGGAGCTCTGCTCAGGATCTGCTTCATCACTGTGYGCACAGAGCTTTGAAAAGCTAAAATAGATGGCAGATATACAAGACGCTTCCCTAAAAACTACTTAACTCTAATGCCCATTCTCTTTGTACATACCTAGCTTCAGTCAGGCTGACTGAAGCCTCTCTTGCTTTGCATGGCATTTCCAGCAAGACTGCAGTGTAAATCTTCTTGCACAACTGCGCACAAACTCTGAAGGGTTTCCTCTCCCCTCCCCAGGGCCAGGAGTTAATAGGCAAGGCTTAATTAAGGACAAGGATGCTTTTTTTAGCATGAGTGCTTTCCTAAAGGAAAGTTCATCTGCTGTAAATGTTGCTGTAGTTCACGTCTCTTGACTCCCTAAAACTGTATAATTATAACGAGCTCAATGTGGAAATTATTGCACAAATCCACCCAAAAAATTAAGCTGATAAGAGAAGACACCTTTTTTTTTTGTGAAGCAGTGGCTCTTACCAGCACACTGTATTAGCAGCACTCTGTGATGTCACCTGGTTTCCACATGAAGTTGAACTATTGATTTTGATAGATAAACCTTATGCCTTAAGAAGAGATAAACAGATGGAGGTGTATAAAATAAAATAAGCATGAACTCAACCTGAAGATGTTTTTGAGACTGATTTCTTTCCTCAAACGAAAAAAGGGCTTCTAAGGCAGTGTTTTCTATAGYAGACTTTTTTCCAGGGAAACAGTCCAAAAGGGTCACAACCTTTAAGGGACAAAAATAATCTATTCAAGAAAAAAAAATCTAAGGGAAACAGAAACAGTTTAAGGTCATTATTTTCTGATGCAAAAGCTTGCTAGGACATGAGCAGGTCATGTCACTAGCTATTGAACTGAGGCATAGTAGCAGAAAAATGCAGGTCTAGGGTAAATTTTAGCTGAACTTTCCTTATATCTTCTTATGTTTTTAGCTGTATATGAACAGTATTCTAATATGAGGATCTGGATGCTAAATTAATTAAATATCATGGTAGACTTCAACTTTAATTTAGACCTGTTGCAAAAAACTATGAATTGTTAAGGATGTAATCAAATGCTACACTTCCACAGACATGCCTTGYAGAGGCAACCTAGATGTACAAGCTCTCAAAACTGCAATAGTTGGGTTTTCTGTTTAATTCTAAGGCAATCTCAGATAACCATTCACTGTCACTTCCTACCCAGAAGCTCTCTAAGTCTAATCACAAACTTAAAAGGCTTTCACTTTTCCCTTTTTGCTCACAAAGCAGGCTCAAGGGTGCATCTATGACAAAACCTACCATATTGCTTTTAAGTTGCACTGTATATGCTTTGATACAAGTTTAAATGCAGCTCCCAGCTCTATTTGAGGCAACCTCAGACTAAGTTTAAAACAAAACAGTCTAGAGTTTTCCAGGAAAGATATTTTYACAGAGGAAGGGAGGTGAGCACTTCTGCAAACATTTACCCTCCTGAAACTCAGAGACTTGAGCATACCCTGGTCAAAACATGGAGCTCCTAACCCTCCTAAGTATTTTTGTCTCAGGAGCCATCAATGACTTTGGTGATGACTTCCTACTCAGCATACATGTTGCTGGGGGCCTGCTATCTGTAACTTTACTCACTCTTTCCCTGAAGTTATGGCTGGGGAGTCCTCCACTTGAATATCAGGGTCTGTATAGCCAGCGTTACCCGAAAAAAAGTCTGCTTCCTGGAAAAGAGAAGAATTAACATTTTCAGAACAATATGGATACACAGTGGAGGAAATAGATCTGCATTAACAGAGATGCTTTCTTCCCCCTTTCTCAGCCGCACACCAAGGATTGTCTGCACTTAAAAGAAGCACAGCTGAAACTCAGCAAACTGCTGCCTAACAAGATGGAAAAACAAGACTGAGAAAATTGGAGGTCCCTGACTCATTCATTCAGTCCAGTCAGTATTTCATATGACTCAACTTATAATCACATCACAGCAGAGTTAKGGAGATCAACTTAATATTTCTCGGGACCATACTCAAAATCTCAGTTAAAGGCTTCAATAGTCATACAGTTCAGTAATAATAATTATTAAATGCAAAAACCTTTTTCATTCAAAACTGAGGTGACAAAAAGAAAGCACACAATGTACAGGAAAAAAGTAAAGTAATTTCTGTTTCTTGTGTGAATCTTGTATAGTTGATAATATCATGCTGTTTTTTTCAGACAAGAATGCTTCATCTTGCTCGTTTTACTTAGGTATAGATGAATTCAAAGTAATGCTGCCTTGAATTTTAAAATTATATACCTTTGTAAATATGTGAGAAGGCTTGATGAGTAAGCCTCCTAAATCCAAGTGTCTACATTACAGAAAAGGGCTTCCATTTCTCCCTCAAAAGCAGTATGCTCAGAGATGGTCAGAGTACCAAATGATGCCATTTACGAAGGCCAGCTGTCCAAAAGGATAAACCATGCTCCAAGGAACCTTGACACAGGCATGCTGGTTCACTATACTTCTTCTAGCTGCTCTTAAACTTGAATAATTAGCAAGACAGTCTCCTCTAAATATTTAGTGCACAGTGACTATAAAGACACACACACATTTTGAGGTAGATTTTTTTGGTAAAAAAAATGTGGTAAAAACTTTTCTGGTAAAAAGAGGGAAGATTTTAAAATGCAGTTAGCGACTTTAGCTGATAAACTTAAACTCAGGGAGACCTATTCTTTAGAAAAGCCTGATCAGCAAGCTTGAGAAAATGAAGTCAAAGTTGGACATCACACAAACAGGTTCCTGAGGGACCCAGGGCCTCTGCAGTTCAACAAATTCATAAACAATGTAGAAAAGTCCTGAACAGTGAGATGAAGTCTGCTGATGATACTCCCTTATGTAAGGGAATAAAAAYGAAAGCCAACTTCAAAAGACTTGCAGAAGATTCTTATATTGAATTATGAGGTGATAAAATGGCAGATGAAAATCAATATTGCTAAATATAAAGTAATGAACACAGGAAAAGTAGTTTAAACTTTATATAAAAAGCAATGGTCTCTGAACTAGAAAAGAATTCATGGAGTTCACAGTCAGCTGCAGCCAAGAAATCATTTCAGATGATAGGAATGAGAAGGAAAGACATAAAAAACACAAGCAGAAAATAGTTTCATGCCACTGAATAAATTCATAGACAGCCTGGATAGTGAATACTCCATACAGTTCCAGTCTCTTCTCCCACAGAAGAACTGTATAAAGGTTTAGAGAAGACTGATATGACTATCAAATGCATGGAACAGTTCCTATACAAGAAACAGCTAATGGGGCAAGGCTTTTCAGCCAGGAGAGGAAAAACCTCAGGACAGATAGGAGTGGTATAAAGAAAGCAAATGAGCAACCACTGTTTACTGTCTCTCTATTACAACATTTCCACTGTTTACTGTCTCTCTACTACAACATTTAGGTATCATCACATAAAACAGTCAGGAAGTATGCTGCTCGAAACAAACAAAAGGAAGGCTGTATTTTCTGACCCAGCATGTAACTAAACTGTAGCACTCACTGCCAAAGGATGTTGCAGATACTAAAAAACGGATTCAAGAAAAAAAAATATGAAAGATTGTGGGAGAAACCTGCACGTACAAAGCCATTAGAAGGTCCGTGTTCCAGACGCCCCAAGATACTATTGCTAAAGGTTGGCAGAGCGTTATGGGGACCATATGTATATTCTGTTTCTGYACTCTCTTAGCATCCACTATTGGCCAGTGTCAGAGACAGCACACTCTCATCTGATCAACTTTTGTTGGTCTTCTTTACACACTGGAAGAGAAATTTCCAAAATTACTAGCTACTCTGGAAAACCTTGGCATGAATGTCTGGAGTCACTTTATTCATTTAATTGTTGATAAGAGAACTGCCAAACTGGAAAGACTCCTGGCACATTAATTTTTTGTAACACACTCATGCTTCAGTGGTCATGCAAATAGGTAAAAAGAAAAAGAGGAAAAGCAATTTGCAACAATTTGTAAGTATTCACATCAGATTTGAAGAAAATTGGTTTAGCAGTTTTAAAAATAAGAACTTTCCAAGATTTCAGATTTAAGAAGTATGCAGTTTTGGGTTCACTGTTATAAGTAGGGTTTACCTGAGAGCAGGATTAATAATCCTCACAAATTTACTGCATGCTCTTCAAATGTAACGTGTAACTCAGGTCTAGTCATTGCTCATCACTGACTGAAAATGAAGTGTGTGTAAATGTTTGCCTAAGCTCCTTGGAGACCRAATTCTTAGTACTTACATTCAAGCCTCATGCACATGGCATCACAAATGAAGGAGACCAGACAGAGTCTTGTATTGCTGCAATTATATACTGGGAGACATGTAGGTCTTTTCAGAGGAAATTACATTGTGCTTGAAAGGAGCCRCAGCAGGAGATATCCTCCTAGGACTGTGGCCATTACGGTGCACAGTTAGTGAAAACTCTCAGGACTCAGTGTCTACAAACATGACCTCAGGCCTGGCAGATCACAGGAGATTAATACATGATACCTCTTGAGAGTTTCATGAACAACTTTTTCCAAAAAGGAAATAAAAGAGCTTTTTAAAATGCATTTTGTCCATTTCAGCCCTGTAAAATACTCATAAGCAAAGTAGTCACATAAAAGCAAGGTCTAGCTAGCAGAAATAAAATGGTAAGTATAAAATACAGTGCTCTCTCAGTATTGGAAAAGCTACGCTTAAAGAGCTCTTGTGCACAGTCCCAGGCCTCCTCAGCTTCCACGAAAGGAAGCAGACTAAAATCTGTTTAGCATTTAAAATCAAACCTCATCAACCTGAATTAGTGTCCAAAGCAAATCAATAACAATATGACCAGGAAACCCAACTCTTACAGTAAGGATATCCATAATATAAAGAAATAGTATCATAAAATAAATATTATTGCAAAGATAGCTATTGATTAGAATTTCTAGCCTTTGGTACAGAGTAATGCAATGATATACTCTTTAGGATATCATCCTATAAGTACACCTCACTGTACGTCCCCAAATCAGAGTCTATACGGCAATGTCTTTCTAGAGACAAAAGTAACTACAAAAGTATACARCTGCTGACTAACCCATGAGTTTAGTTCAAAACAGACTCCACTTTGGTGGATATGCTTTATTATGCTTATTCAAATAGCAAGAGGGAAGCCAGTTTCTAAGGGATTATGTTCCAGCATTGTCTGTAGAGGTCTCTGCCACATATTTGGTATTATGTTATTTTCAAGGTTATTTTACACAGTATTACTTTCARATCTTTTTCTTGATTATCCACACAATTTTCAGTAAATTTGGATTTTTTTTTTCAAGAGATTAGATAAATAACTCGCAGTGAATGCCCTTTTATTTTTTAAAATGTATTAAAATGCCTATCAGTTTAACATATGTATGATGTTTCCCAGCAGGTCTTCACTCTGAAAGCCAGCTTCCTTGTGCCAATGCAGCTATGCATTAAAGCATCTTTTTTGATTCAGTTTATATTTCTTTGGATTGTTATGTAACTCTCTGCAGAAAAACTCTTACTTGCACATGCTGCTTTGGCTATCACTAAAGAGGCAAAGACTGTGTTTCTATTTTTTTTTTTTTTTTTTTTTTTTTTTTTTTTTTGCATTTTTGTGATATCTGAACCACTTAACGGTGCAAACTTAGTACTTTTACTTTGTGGATGTTCTGAGAAGGATCTTTACAAGTACTTAAGAATCCTTCAATCTGAATGTGGATGAAGATTTAACAGAAAAATGTGTAAACCTTCAACCAAAACCAACACCCAGGCTTGAACACGGCTCAAATATACGTATTAAAGGGAAAATGCATGTTTCTTCTTATTCCCTAAAATCAATGAATAATTAAGACAAAGGTGGGAACAAAATGATTTCCATTTTATGCTTGCCAGATCTTGGATCAATTACAAAGGATTTTTATGCTTAAGCTAAAAAAGGCTGTAGTCAACAGAACTTAATTCTCAAAAGGCAAGTCACTTGCTGTACTCCTACTCCRATCTATTTGTTTGTGTTTACCTCTGGTTGCTATGTTAGAAACAAGAAAAATCTGGTGTAACATTTTTGTTAACAATGTTACTGGGCATCTTCCAGTATTTATTGTTCCCCAAGGTATTAACTGTAGTCCTGAAATACAGAACTCCTTCTCACCCTGCTTCTTCTAGCTTTGCTGCTTCAAATTAACCGTATTGATACAGATCTACACAAGCATCGGTGCTCACAGGAGAACATCATTGAACAGTCTCATCTCAAATGTATGTACATACAGTGTTGTATGTATGTACAACATATACAACATATACAGGAAGGACAAGAGGCAATGGGCAAAAACTGRACTACAGGAAGTTCCGCCTGAAGATGAGGAGGAATTTCTTTACTATGAGAGTGACAGAGCACTGGAACAGGTTGCCCAGAGAGGTTGTGGAGTCTCCTTCTCTGGAGATATTCAAAACTCATCTGGATGCAACCCTGTCTAACATGCTCTAGGTGACCCTGCTTGAGTAGGGAGGTTGGACTAGATGATCTCCAGAGGTCCCTTCCAACCTTACCCATTCTGTGATTCTGTGACACAGAGTTCAGCTCAGTTCAGGTATGTTTTCAGTATCAATCAACATTCAGYAACAAGAAAATGATTAGAGCTTTATTATGATTTCAATTTTCATAGTAAGCAAGGCTCTAGAAGGCAAAGTGTCAAACATGCTTGCTGTTATGGAAACCTCTGCTCAAACTGAAAGTTCAACTTTTCCAAGGTGGTAAAAAAATGTATATGAAAAGCTGAGCTCTCCATACTATACAAAAAGAGAATTCACTCATTTTCCACTTTCTTCTGACAGAGAAAAGCCCTTGAGTCCAGAGAGAATGAGAAATTCCAAATCAGGAGTAATGTATTTCTACATACAAGAGAGAATTAATTTCTTATGAGATATAAAACTGGTTGTATAATAGGCAACTATAGAGCTAGATGGAGTTACAAGGGATCACAGAATCACAGAATAATTTAGATTGGAGGGAACTTCTGGAGGTCCCTAGTCCAATCTCCCATTCAAGGTCAGTACAATGAGAACAGTCAAATTCTGAGAATCCCCAAGGATGGAGTTGCCTTTCAGCAAAGTAAGTTACACCAAATATCTCAGTTAATAGAATACATGCCACTGCACAGTGTGATGGATAAAAGAGCTTGTAGACCTCTTTTRCAGAGATACTGATCAACATCACAGTAATTACACAGACACTTATCACTTCTGTAGAGCTCAGTTCAAAGAAAAAGCAAGGTTATCCAGATCCTTCCTGAGCGTAATTTTTCCACTTTTCTTTTTCAAGTTGGTAAAGCAATCTGATATCAGCTGCTCAATGATTAACAGCCAATTTCTGTCATCTTGGAACATGTCTCACTCTCAGTCATGAGACCACTCACACAAGCCAGCAAAATGTGACACCTCCACTAGAACGGAYGAACCTGTCCTTCACGGTGACAGGACCCCTCCCACTCTCCAGTCATCTGCTCTYATGGTGACACAAACATTTATGTGACTGCTTAGTGAACCAAACAGCAGGGAGCTAGCCCATATATACACTAGCTCAACTATCTTTTTTATGCTTACCCAGATGAGATTCCCCCACCCTGTGCACTGCATGACTGTAACAAACAGCTGCGCTGGCAGAAGGGAATAGATAGTGCAGGGCCCAAAATAAGCAGCTGAGACAGAGAGTGGGTGGGATTGACTCTTTTGAAAGCAGTGCTTGCTTATGCCTAGACTGTTCTTCAGGCTACAGGCTTAGACTCTCTCACGTCCTACTCAACTCCACCAAAGTATTTCAGAAAAGTCTTATCCTAGCTGCCTCTAAAWTTTGGAGCACACTTGACACAGTAGACAAGTGAGGCTGTTTTTTTGAGAAATTGATTGAGAAGACAACAAGTACCTGATTGGGTCTCACTTGGGAGGGATAAGATTCCAGTTGTYTGTCTACCTCTTTTGTCTCTTGGTGTGGACGCTGCTGCAGAATGTACTCATATGTAGTCAATTTGTTCCACACTGGGGAGAAAGGAAGAAAGATGTCAGTGCATGRAACACCACTCACCAATTACATTTACTTCTCAAGAGCAGTTCAAATAACTATATGCAGTTAAATAGTAACTATAAACATGAAGAGACAGATACTCTAAGACAAAAATACCTTTGTACTGTATATCTAACTATATCCCTTACTGTTTTCATCACAACACTTCCTCATAGTCACCCTATTCTTTTAAAGTCCCACATTTTTGGTATATTCTTCTACACTATAGCAATTTTTGCAGCATATACCCGAGAGAAGCAAACCCATTACTTATATCCAGTATGTTAAAAATCCGTAGCACACAGAAAGCTCAGAGAGTTGTCAAAAAATGTCTAGTGCTAACTTTAGACTGCAGTCTTGGAAACTAACTGCAGTCTTCTAGTCTAGGGAAAATCAAAAAGTTCCAGCATGTCATTTTGTCCCATAAARAAGACAAAAGCATCTATGTTCAAAACAGTGAGTATCAAATGCCTGTCTGTGCTGCTGCCAAATCCTAAAGACAGCCAAAGTTTATATGTGACTGAGTTTATATTCTTAAAGTCTCCCACATTCAAACACATCTGCTTTCACGCATGACCAAAAGCAGGTCTAYATTGACATTTCTGAGCAGCCTGGTTCTTCATGAGACCTAAAACATTATGAGGATCCGAAACTCAGACATTCCTCCCCTAATGAACCTGATCAGTATTTTTAGAGCAAAAAATACAAAAATTGTTGCTGCATTTTTTTTAATGTGCAGCCTGGCTGGTCTCCCTTAATCCAGCGGCATAGGATTAAAGCAGATGCCTAGGATATGAGAGAAACAGACTAAAATCCTTGTTCTGCTTGAAAACTTTCAAATCTGTAATATCTTACCTCTCAAAACCATGCCCTAAACACAGGACCACTTTGCAGGAAAGTGAGGGAGAGCAGAGCTGAAGGTGCTCCTCCTGTTAGACTTTCTTTTTTATGAACAAAAAATAATTCAAGATCCATTTGGCCAGGAAGATACAGCATAAAAAGGAGTGTGAGTTTGTAGCTAAGTGATTAGGGGATGCACTTGACAGGAGCAGTACAGTGCTAGTAAATCCCCCTAGAATTGTTTCTGTATGCTTTACTCAAGAAACAGAATATTGCTTCATAAGTAAAGGCTGTATACCATCTTCAGTTTAGAATTCTTTAGTTTCTGAGTACTTACGAGTGTCATTTTAAAAATATTTTAATGGGGTAACTTAGCTAAAAAATACTGCATTTATCTGGCTAGATAACACTGGAACATATAATCATAGCTTGTGAAGAACCACATACCCTTTCCTATATTCCCTATTAAATGTTTTTTTGGTATCTGAGTACCAGTCCCCTCCCTCCAGACTTCTGAAGTGCTACGCTTCACTGACTGAATTGAATCTCAGTCAAGACTGGTAATTTTGTACACCTGGACCTACTATTTTGAGAACAACCTACTTCCTTTTGAGTGATAGCGGGGAGCAATTAAGAACAGTAAAGTAATTCTGACCATTTCACTGTGCTTGTAACAAAGCAAGRTTCTAAAACTTTCATAGCTGTACCTTTCTAAGCTATTTTTCACRTGAAACTTAAGGGCAATTCCACTCACAGAGGTGCTATTTGCTTCCTGTAATTTTAAATATGAAAATCAGGTTCATGAAAAGAATGCCCACGAACTATAATTATGTTTTAATCGATAACTTGTATTGCTAGCAATACAAAAAGGCCCCAAAAGGGGCTAGGCAATTCATTTCAACACTGCCTACCTAGAAACATTCAGAAGAGACTACTGAAAATTACACGTGTGAAAAAAGATGAATTTAAAACAGACATATTTTGTCCATTTGAATCCAGCTGTAATGATAATTGGCCTCAGTATGACAGCATCACTCCTTTTAAACAAGGACATACCCTCCACACTTCTGCACAGCACTGATCACAGCTGGAACCAAATTCAATGGGGTAACAAACTTTAATGTAATAAATGTTAATAATAATTAAATGTCGTTTCGCTGTAAGTCATAAATATTTAAAATTGGATCCAAAAGAAAACTAAATTTGGATCAAAAAATATTCTGAAAGAGGAAACAAAAAATACTCTGAAATAAAAGAAAACAAAACAAAAAAACAAAGTAAAATTGGGATAACACTTGCAGGTTGCAGTTGTGCAAGAGAATCCTTATTCCAAGGAGGGAGCACCCTCTTGTGGCTGTTGCACACAAAGGCAGGGTTAAGTACAGCTCACTACTAAACTGGACAATYCTTTCTTCATCATTGAAAGGAAGTTTTTCTGGAGCGGCCCCAGCATTTTTATGCTTTTAGTCTCTCTGCAGTGCTAGACTGACCTTTGCAATCTCCGGGCGTCACCACTAACCTAGCATAGTCAACTTTCAATTACAAAAAGCAGGCAAAATCACAGTGTGACTGGATTTAAGTTAAGCTCCAAGAGGCTGTAAAAGGAAACCAACTGTCAATGACTCCGTCGACCATAACATTAATGCCAACTGAAGAGTACTCATCCATCAAATGCTACACTTCACAAGTGTAACTATTTTGCTTCTGGAACTGCACTGGTTTGTGCTGACCTGGTTTGTGGTGGCAAATCACTGTCAGCTGACAACATAAAAACCCATCCAAGGATAGTCTATTACTGGCATTCTCATTCCTCTTCCATCATGTTCTTTTTTCTCTAATTTTGGCACCAGTGACAATTGCAAGGTAAGATCTTTTTTCATCATAACTCATGTAAGGTAGCCAAGCAGCAYTGGCTTCACTGACAAAAGTCATTTTTGTTGACAAAAAATGGTTTTTGGATACCCACCTGCACTTCCAAACACAAATTTCCCTTCTGGATGGAGCAACAAATGGGAGATCTAATGAAGAGCCCTTCATGAGAACTTCTTCCTCTGAATTCCATGAATCATTTTGTGCAAATATAGTACATATTCCATAATAAGATCTTTATCTACAGCACAGGCCTCCTATTAAAAAATCAGATCTACACTGTCTACAGTTACCTAAGGTAAAGGAGAAACAGGATCTCTCATATAATCAAAGTACAGTGAAGAAGCTCACAAAAGCCAATCTGAATCTGCCATCACTGGAACTGAGCTGTTATTAACCAGTTTGCCTCACTTGACATCCSTTATGGTTTGAGTTCCAAGACAGTGTTGTTCAGGCACATGAATGCGCAGGCCTAACTTTGGCCCCACCTTGCACGTGTACTGCTAAGCCTGCCTGTTAACAGCAGTTGTTGAGGACTGGGGGTCTGTAAGACATAGCTGACCGTAGTAGTTTGGGATAAGCACAAGCCACATAAGATCCGAACTGATAGTACAGAGTTGCAAAGAMTGAGTGTGTGCACCTTGCTCACATCATGTGGTACTTGAGCTGGTAAGTCATACTGCACCAAGATGACTTTATACAGAACTAGCTGGAGTTTATCTGCAACCCAGATAAATGTGATCCAGATAAGCTTCCTGTAGGCTATATATAATTAAATATATTTTTTACAAAAAGTCCCGAACTATTATATTATCAAGAACAATCCTGTTAGGAAATTTTATTATTTCCTCTATCCAGTCTTAAATTCAAGATGCCCCTCCTTAGTCTTAAGGACTTAATAGCAACTGTCCAATCTTTACACAAGTTCTTCTGGAAATGGTTATCAATATCATTCAGCATGGGAACTCCARGTTTATCTAGATTTTACCTTTTTCTATGATTTTTATGATTCAGCCCTGAATGAAGGAATTGGCATTGATGGCTGGTAATCTCTATGAAGCTGTGCTGGCTTTATTAGAACTTTCTGACATAACTTCAAGATGCTCCTGGGAAATCTGCTAAGGTGGGAAAAAGTTTTTCACTGGCTTCATCCTACCCTTTTGAAAGACACAAAAGGCCTTTAGACAGGCCTTCAGGCAGATACATATGTGATTATCCCCAGATAAAGATCAGGTAGACAGGAGACTTGGTAAACTTAGGCCAAATGCATGCTCTGGGATGCAAAATAAAATAAAATAAAATAAAATAAAATCTACTGAAATTTACAGGGTTAATTTGAATCTTGCAAACAATAAGAACATTTATCTGAGGTCTTACAGACAAGAGGAAATGGATTCACCCCAAATCAAGCATTTGTAGAGTGCTTTCTCCCTAGTGGATTCTGAACTGTACTTGGCAACAAAGAAATTTGTGTAGGCTAGAGAAATTCAAAAATAGCATGTAATGTGACTTCTACAAACTGCAGTAAGACAGGAACTCTGGGGAAAATCAAAAATACAATGCTAAATCCAAAATTTTTACCTCTTCCATATAATCTTGCACAATGTATGTATATTCAAGACATATTTTTGTGATGTCACATGTATGCAAGAAATTTGTGTGTATATTCTGCGATATTTGTGATACAGGGGAACACAAAATGAACACAGAATGAGCAGAAGCTACAAGAGAATAAAATGGGCTGCAAATGACAGGAACATAATACCTACTAAGATAGATGTGAAAGGTCAAGAGGTGGCCTAGCAGGAACAGGGTCATTAGGCTCAGAAGAATAAAAATCCCAGCTGAGACCAAAATGGCAGGTGCCTGAGTCTCAACAGGAGCTGCAGGAAGAAACACAAACCAGACGTCTGTGTGGTTCTTTAGAACTGTAAAACAAAAACATAACACTGCAATGAAAACTCCAAAATAGCAAGAGTTAGGAAGTGAGGTAGCAAGGCACAAATTTGTGTCAGATGAGGAAAGGAAGCCAGTGCAGTTAGAGAATGAGCACTTAAATCRAAGGAGAAGGTAAGCCAGGGAACTAAAGGGGAAAACATACTATGTATGAAAAGTATGAAAACAAGAGTAGGCAACAAGTAGATTGTCCATATATTAAATATCTCTAACTAAACTTTACAGYTGGAAATACTGGTAACTCAAAAATAGACCCAAAGTTATGCCCTTGAGACCTACAAAACCTGGCATATGCAAGGCCTATAGAGCAGTTAGTAGGCTCTGCAAAGAAACACATTCAGTCCAGCTAAGCAGAGCTATTCTTGTAGAAATATAACACTGAAGAAGGAGTAAGGGAAGGCCATTCTTCCTCAGTAGGAGAGCCCACAGATTCCAATCCCATATATAGCTGGCCCTCAGGATACACTGGCTGATTCACAAGATGCTCAGCTGAAGCACTGCTAGTACCTTCAAACTGCTGGTCGGAACGAAGCATCATGGGATTAATGAAGAACTCCACAAAGACGTAGAAAGCTACAAGCAGCAGAAGACCAAGGCCCAGAATGGCAGACAGCACACTATTCAAAAAGAGCCTGCCAAAAAGGTGATAAGTCTCAGTGACTTCAGTGCGAAATACAAATCTAGCACATCAATAATATCACACACACACGCATTCAAAATCCTAAACTCTAATAGTAAGGAGACATAGATATAGACAGCTATCCCAATTACTGTGGCATCTTCTTACACTTATTATAAATACTGGATAACAGTCTTATTTCTGATTTGTTATCCTGGGGTTCTAAACTGTGACCCCTTGGAGCTACTGAAGTCAAGTTCAGTATTTGTAAGACAGATAAAGAGCTCCTGGTACAAAATCTCATGGCAGTGCAACATGCCACCCAGCAGTAACAATTCCATGCTTTCCTTGTGGTTCTAGTGCAGAAAAATAACCTGAGCAGCAATCATCAGTGACAGCCTCCTTATTCTTTACCTTAGAYCCAGGACAGATTAAAGTTGCCTATATGCTGCCCTAACTCCTGCCACATGGCCTCACAGGAAAGGCAATCTGGATTCAAGCTATTTCTGAGACAGGAACAGTATAATCATGTTTCAGAAATATTAAGGATGCCCAATGAACAACTCATAAGCTTTTCCTAATTCCAAATAATTATACCAAATAATAGATTATTTTACTTGTAGATGTTTGACTACAAAACTCTAAGTGTAGGAGTTTTATCCCTCCCTTTATTTGAATGTCTTAGTCATGTTTGTATCTCCATGTAGTTTCCTCATGACTGATCTTATTCAGCTGGGATCTGAAAGAAAAGTGGTTTCATGTTACAGAGTACAGACTAGACTGAAAGGCAGGAGAGTCCTGGGAGGAGAAAGAGAATATTATTCGAGCAGTGTTGTTTTCCTGTTACAATGCCAGGCCCTTACCAGTAATTCCTCTTCCCCACACAGTTGTTGAGCCATTTACAGTGGTGATCAAAGCCGCACACACACTTGTTGCAAGTTCCGCAGTGCTTTGACTTGGCACTCCTGCCAAAAGAAAGGATGGTATTAGACTGGCATCACTAACCTGTTACCATAACTTTCCAGTATGACAAATACAGAAGYGTAAAACAGTAGAGAACCTGCCAACAGCGAGAAAATCCACTATATTAGGAATGCTTAAACACCCAAGGCTGTCAGCTGCTCTTGGAGCACAATCACAAACACTGCAAAATTTGCCTTTTCYATGCACTGTGTAATTTCTAATTTGGAGATCACCAGTTTCTTATTCTTTGAAAACCTTTAGCCATTCTGCAAAATTTTATCTTAATGTCTGCCCTCCAAACTTTTCCAGCTTTCAAACTAGTGTCTAGTCAAATGCAAGCACATACACAAAGAAGTTGCATCTTGTTCTCAGATCAAGCAACAACATTCAAACAACAGAGCCATTCAGTACAGTCCTCTCAACACAAGAGTGATAAAAAACAGCCACACAGAACCAGGTCCACATTCAACAATGGACACCTACTCAACTAACTGTCACAAGGTGAAATTTAAATGTCACTGTAGAGTTAAGAGCTTCAGGGACTCGGATTCAATCTTATAGTTTAATGGTGATGAAGAGAGATTAACAGAAAAGATACTTACACATCTACATCACAGACATGGCAATGACGATTTTCAATGACATGTGCATGCTGATTACGATTGAAGGTGGCCAGAGGCCCCAGATAGTTTTTTTTTCGCACATTGGTATCCGCAGGATCAATGGAGACTGCAGTAAGATGAACAACTAAATGGTATATAAAACAYGTTCCCGGACACTGAAGTACACAGTTAAGGATTGTATGAGCCATTTAATGTCTATATATTTACTCTTAGTACACAAAGCTCATGCAGATGAGAAGTACATGGCTTGTCATTAGAAATTACTTTATAACTGACTACAATACATTCATCTGAGCTTCATTAAAATCATCTGTCTCTCTGCAGTAAATATTCTCTGGGTAAACATAACTAAATCTACAGAAATAACCCTCCTTATTATGTACTTCTCTGCCCCACAGAAATTTGCTTCCTTCAAAACTTACCTTTACTTACCAGAATCTGACCCCATGGGCAAACTGTTGGCACAGGTCCACATCTCTTAGTCCATACAGAATCCTTGGAAAGGAAGAGCCAGTTAAGGCTATGCACATGCCCCCTCATAAGATTAAACTTCCAAAAAAAAAAAAAAAGAGAGAGAGAGAGAGAGAGAGAGAGAGAGAGAGAGAAAAGACACACATCACACCTTGCTTCCTTTTCCTTAGTCAGAATTCCCAGCAAGAGCTAATAAAGTAGAAGTCTACATAATTTACTGAAAGACAGTATCCAGGAATTGTCATTCTTCCTCTAAAGATTACTTGTTTGGATTCTTACTTCTAACTGCAGTAATAAGTCAGAGAAAAAAAAAACAAACTAGGAGTACTTTTGACCACACCTCTGAATTGTCAATATTTGAAAGGAATACTAAGCAGCAGCCTTACATGTCTGGAATAAGACAGTTCTCTGGAGTTTGCTTCTCAATATACTGTAATTTAATAAATATGCATCTAAAAATTAATCTTCCAACTTATTTGTTAYGCACTCATTTGTGTACACTATTGATCATACTAAGGTTTATGGAAATCACAGCGGTGTAATTAGGGAAAAAATTAGGTCTTTGAGAGATCTAGATAATTGGGGTTTTGATGAAGTAATAGAATAGGATTCACCTTTGAAGAAAAAGAAACATTAGTATTTTATTAACTGATAGGAAAGCTTTGTAATCCATTAMTCTGTTGAATGTGTTTAAATTGAGGCATGAAGATACTCTGTAGATATACTTATGAGGTTTGAACCATGATAACACAAAGGAATTTGGTAAGATAGATGTAAGGCCTGCCGTTAGCTAATGRTATTATTAACAGTTAAGTCATGCAAATGTAACTAAACCAATGATAAARCAAACATATCAAAGGCTACATGGACATACTTAAATCAAATATACAAATTATATAAGCTCATATCCAACTAACACATCTTTAGAACTTTTCCTGGGATTATGTCTTCAATATTTCTYGGTTATCTGGTTCTGCTAAGAAAGCTGTAAATATGAAAAGCAAAATAGGCTGTTACCAAAGAATTTTCTTGTTTCCAGTTACAGAACAATGTTAATTTTTCCCTTTGGTTTTTGATACAGTAAGACTAGCATATCTGGAATAATCTTCATATGAATTGCCAGAGATGAACCKAACAAAAACAACAAGCACTAATGGGACTATTTAATTTCATTCCTATTTTGGYCTTTCACAACAGGAAGTCCTATGTACATCAAAGATGTGCGTGCTATGCACATCAAAAATGTACATGCACAAATTTGCCTTAGCTTTATACGACATTTCATAAGCAAGCTCAGACTTCACAGCTCTCACTGATCCACTTGCCCAATTTTATTTTTACCAGAAAAAATGTCATCAGAGAGATGACCCAAGCAAACAGGTGCTGACACATTCTAGCCCTTCAACAGCTTTGCWAGGATTCACCCCCTCCCTCTTCCAGTTTACCATTGCCTGGACAATCTAATCAGAAGTTAGGGCCTGGCTTTCAGGAAGTTCACCTCCTGCTGCASGTGACAGTTCAACATGGCACTGAGAGAGTTAGGATTTCTTCCCAGCCCAAGATCCCATACTCTGGCAAAGCCCCTTCTGGAGACTCACACAACCCCAAACCCTGCACACACAGCAGTTCTGCTCCACCTCAGAGCCTTAGTGAGGAATGGGATGAATGCAGCTGGATGGTGGGAAGAGTAGCACGCACTAGTCCCTCTGCTTCTCCGTTGCAACAGCATAAAGAGCACACAGCTCCAGTGAGGTGTGTTGAGGACAGGAGGCAGAAAACACAGATGGGCTGGGCCAAGACAAGATGCATTGATAGCATCAGTACCTAATTTTATTCTCTTCTGATACTGCTCGTATTTAGAGTAATGATACTTCCATTACATGCATATTTTACTGCTGCTTAAGACTTTCTCATGATAGGCCTCTTCTCYGATGTTCACACTGCACCACCTCGTCTTTCATTCACAATCTTTCCACAGAGGACAGGAAAAGGCTTCTGGCAGAAGCTTACCTGCTATCACAAGCAATCACATCATAAAATCATAAGCATACAAAGCTACCTTTCAAGACTCAGCCAGCCAGCACAGCAAAGTGTGGCTGCCCATCACAGCAAGGATGTTTCAGTAGGTATTTTTTTTAGGATGAATATTCTCAAACCCTTCAGCACACCTGTAGAAAACRTTTACACAGAAGAATAGTATTAGGAAAAGGAGATACATAGGCAGGAGCAGACAGTGTAAGAGCTTTGGAGGCAAAGATAGTAACTCTAGTAGGGAGTCATGAAGGATAAAAGTAGAATCTAGTTAGTATTCTACCTAAAGTGCATGGACAAAGAGGATCTCAAAATAAATGTTTTTAATAAACTGGAGAAGATCAAGATTATGGTTATAGTCCAGAAAAATTTCTGGCTTGACTGCTTTCTCCTATGCTTTCTACACTACCTAACAATTAAAAAAAAAAAATCACTATTGATACCTTATTACAGTTATGTTCTCTTCGTGACCAAAGGATACAATATAGCCAGCAGGCAGCCAGTGGAGGGGTAGAAGAGGAACCAGAATTCCAAAGCCAACCAGCGCAAAGAAGAGGTACAACAACCAGGCGACAATCTGGAAGGGATGTGGAGGCCAGCTCCAGCCATTCCTTCGAGCACGTTGGGCCTGGACCTCAGGAACAGCATCACCCAAATTCTCTGGAGCTGTCTTATTAGAAGGTTTGCAGATGTTCATCTACAGAAATCAAAAAACAAGAACAAAAAGGAMTGTGATATAGAAATATTGTGACTGAGCCCTATTCCTCCAGACATATTCCTAGCAGCAGGACTGAAAGCTAGAGAAACCAAGACAGTGCATCTGATGAGAGACTTTTCTCTGCAAAAGGGATTTACGATCTATAGTAACAAAAGGGGAGAACAATCATGCACTGTAAAAGCAAGTGCTGCCATTTGCACAAAATGATAATACTAYAGATTTTCAGTTAGGGAAACTTGTCATTTTGCCAGTCTTTTAACACATCTAGACCTAAGGCAAGTAAAAAGAGCACAGGGGATATTTCGGTGGCAGTCCGGAGATGCAGTACAATCTGTTCTGTTCGGAGGATGTGTTCTGTTATGGATGATGGCAGAGCAAATGCTTTCACCTGYTTCACATATGCTGTATTTTTCTTTTAGCTAGTGAACAGAAGAAAAATGTAGTGAAACATGGTCTGAAATTGCAACCTTAGCGCTACACAACCTCTAAGAAAACAAAGACTCYTTTGTCAGCGGCAAAGGAAGTGGAAAGATTAGAAACTAAAGAAAGTAAATTAATAATTTAATGACAAAAAAGGGGAAAAGAAGCAGGAATTATTCTATAACACTACTATAAAGCAAATTATCTCTAGCAGAACAATTCAGAAAGCTACACGTGCAGGACATCTGTGAAGAAAGCAGCTACACTACTCAGCTGTCCTACAGTGCCTGGACTCTTGGCACAAGAAAGCAAGATTTAACTGYGAAGATAAGTTACGAAACATAACCTGAGAAGTTTTTGATGGTTATGATTCCTGATTGCACAACAACTACAAGCTCAGAAGCTATTTCTCCTTTTTTTCAATGGGTGTTAGATTTTGTCCTGGCTTGCAACTGAGATAGGATGAGCTTTTAAGTAAACCTGCCTTGGGAGAGAAATACGGTCAATCCTCTATTCTCTGCAATAACAGAGAGTTGGGATCCTCTGCTTCATGGAAAACTCAGGTACAACTCAAGTGTAACTAAGGAGTACAGTACAGGCAGCAGATCAGGGACTGCATTTCAAAACTGGCAATAAGAGGCGCTATTGGACCTAAGCTAACCTGAGGTATCTCTGTGCCATGCTCATAAATTCACAGTTCACAGAATTATAAAASAGTTGAGGTTGAAAGGGACCTGGAGATCATCTGGTCCAACACCCCAAGCTCAAGCCGAATCACCTACAGCAGGTTGCCCAGCCCCCTATCCAGTTAGCTTTTGATGGAGGATGGAGACCATCATATCTCCAAGAAWGGAGACTCCACAACCTCTCTAGGCAACCTGGTCCAGTGTTCAACCACCCTCACASGGAAAAWGTGTTTTCTTATGTTCCAGTGGAATTTCYTGTGTTTCAGTTTGTGTCCATTGCCTCCTGACCTGTCACTGGGCACCACTGAGAAGAGTCTGGTCCCATCTCTTCACACTCTCTCATCAGTTATTTATACACATTGSTAAGATTCCCCTGAGTCTTCTCTTCTCCAGGCTAAGCAGTCCCAGCCCTATCAGCCTCTCCTCATATGAGAGGTACTCCAGTCTCTTAGTCATCTTTGTGACCCTTTGCTGGATTCATTCCAGYGAATCCATGCCTTTCTTGCACTGCGAGAATTGGACACTACTACAGATGTGGCCTCACCTGTGCTGAGTGGAGCGGAAAGACCACCTCCATGGACTGCTGAGAATGTTCTCCCTAAGGCAGCCCAGGATACCACCAGCCTTTCTTGTCACGAAGGTGCATTGCTGGCCCACAGTCARCCTGATGTCCACCAGGACCCCCCGCTCCTTCTCTGCAAAGCTGCTCTCCAGCTGGCCAGCCCCCAGCCTGTATTAGTGTGAAACTAACTGTTTCATTAGTAATTAAAGAGGATGTTAAATAACACTTCAACAAGTCTGATTAACTTGTACACCAGTGTACTGAAAGAAAAGGAGGAGGTCTCTAGCTCACTCATGGTATTTTTGATAAAAGTTTCCTGTACCAGAAAAATTCCGAAGGTATGGAAGACAGCAAAYGTGCCACTGTTCTGAATGGACAAGTAGAACAATTCAGATCTTAATACACCGATTATCCTGTATCAGTCACAGGCAAAAGACTGGAAAATCTTTTGGGGAGTCAACTGATAGAGAAGTAGAGGGCAAGAATACAAAAGATTATCATTTACGCATGTCAGCATAGTTTGATACCCAAGCAGTTTGAAATAAAATCCCAACTCCAATCCTTGTAAAAATTAGCAGTATCTGCTTACATTCACTAATAGTTCATACACACACACATACATACATACATATATATATATATGTATATACATAAATAGGTCAGATGACAACTAGCTCATCAGTAATGAAAAATCATTATTAATAAAATAATTTGAYACTTTTCTCCTCAGGTTTTTGAAAACTTCCTTGCACATGCTTATTGCTTCTGGGCCCACAAAGAACCTAGAATTCTAGTTCTGCTGCACAACTATTTCGYAAAGTAGATGTTTTTAATGTTATGTCATTTAACGCCATACAGTTTTTGTACAGTTCTCTAGCCAGATAACCAGCCGTATCTAGCCGGGGAAAGGCCAGCGGAGGCAGCGGGACGAGCAGCCAGGCGCCCCCAGGGACCCCAGAGAGCTGCGCTGCGGATGGGACGGGACGGGACGCGCCCTGCCCGCGGCTCCGCCGCCGCCYGCTCCTCACCTTCTCCCCGCAGAGGCGCCTCCGGGCGGCCCCGCGGCCGCCTCATGCCCGGCGGGCGGCGGCCCGGCTCGGGCCGGCGCGGCAGCTCCCGGTCGCCACCGCAGACTCAAGGCCGCTGGGCTCGTCGCCATGGCAACGGCTGTGACTACGGCGGGGCGCAGGCTCCAAACCGCGCTCGGCCTGGGCGGCGCGGCCGCGGCTGGGCGGCCTGAAGCCCGGCGCGCTCCAGCTCTTGCTGCGCAGAGCGATGGTGGCTGTAGCTGGTGGTGCTTGCTGCGAGAGCCCTCTCCTTTCTGGCCCTTGCAGTGCCAGCACATCAGCACCCACACTTGGGTGCACGGGGGCTGGCCTCCATCCAGTAGTCTTCGTAACTTAAGATCCAAGCGGTGATTTTGCAAGGAGCAGAAGCTCCTGTTGCAGTTCTCTGCCGTGCTCGGTATCAGAAATGCCGTCAGTTTTATTCTGACTTGTAATGCTGTCTAATTTGGTTTTGAAAGCCCCAGCATGCACACACACACACACACACACACACACACACAGCCTGGGAACATGCACTTCATTGCTAAGGGAGATCCCAAATCCTCTTGGGAATGGAGAAGGTCAGAAAAATCATGACCCTTCAAAAGTTCAGGTGTCTTTGGAAAGAACTGAGGATGTCTGTATGCTACCATTTCTGAGCCCGTTTTGGAGTGTTGCTAGTAACATTAGCTATGCTTTTAGAAAAACATCAAGACTTCGCAGGTCACTTGCCGCTCTGTCTGAGTGGCAGTGAGGGCTGGCAATGCCCAGGAGCAGACTGAGGAAGGACAGTGCTGGTGGTGACAGGGGTGCCCAAAGACCTCCTGCTGGAGGCCACACTGGCACAGAGCCTGGCACCTTTCCTACRTGCACTGCCTACACTTGAGCCCAGAGCAGGGTGTTCTGACATTGCCTTCTTCAGGGYGTTGGATGGAGGGGCAAAATGGCTCAAGCACTCCTTGAGATGCAGAGCTGCAGCTTCAACTGCCCATGTGGTCRGCTCCTGCCAGGGCTGTTGCAGAACAGCGCTTGCTGGCCATGAGGAAATGCATGGTGGTTGTGGTGCCCTATTTGTCTGGTACCTAGGGCCCTGCTACACTCCCCAAGTGGCTTGCATGCCTGGCACCTGCCAAACGTGTGGAGTGCAAACCAGTTCCCTTGGCTGTGGCTTGTGCGATAGCGCATTCAGCACTTCTCCTAGCCTTGTGCAGAGAGGCTCAGAATCATGGCCCCCAGGAATGGCAGTACCAAGAGTGATGTGGAGCCTGCATGATCCTGGCCACTCCTGACAGCTGTCCTGTTAAGGCAAGCTCTGCAAGWGGCAGAATGCCACAACTGCAGTTCCCATCCCAGGGCCCTGCAGCACTCTGCAGCTGCAGAGAGCATTTCCCAAGGAGCACACCTCCCTGCTCAAGGAGGATATCCTTCCTACAGCTGTTTTTCCTTTYACTAGCAGTTACAAGAGCCCCCTTGCTCTGCCATGCACCTTCATGTGCCATGCAGCCTGGGGCAGTGGAGAGGAAAGCAGGGGAGCTTGCACAGGCACTTAGCATCACTCTAAGGCTGGTCYCCCTGCCCAGTGGTGCTGGGTGCCGCAGAGCAAAGCAAAGGCCACAGGGCCCAAGYAGGCCCAGCATATGGTGTGATCTCCAGCATGGCTTTCAGGTTTCCCTTGCACCTTTTGCATGGGGCAAGCTGTCTGCCACAGCTGGTTTGTCCCAGCAGCCATGAGCAAGTGTCACAGGAGGGGTATGTCTCTAATGGGACAAGAACCAAGGCCTCYTCTAAGCTGAAACTGCTTGATCACTCACTGGCACAGTGCCTGACTGTGGATCTGCCTCAAAAAGGGATCAGAGCTCATATGGGGACATGAAGGCCATGACCGTGAAGATGTGCTTGCCTAGGAGGACCTTGTAGGAGAACTCGCTCATCTCTAGTTCTGCCTGTAGTGTGGCCAGCTCCAGTGCAGGGCTGGTGAGTACCAGCTCTCCCAACTGCTGGTCAGAGTGCCACACAGCAAAGAYACCCTAGCTCTAGATGCCAGATATGGTGAAGCGCAGGCTATCACCCATCACACARGTGGCAGACATCTTAAAGAGGACATGGGGCACAGTCAGTTGGCCTGGAGTGGCAGGAAGTGGAAGGAGATGGAGGTGGCAGTGAGGTGGCAGGCCCAGCTGCCCATGGGGCAAGGGCTCCCCTAGCACTGACTGCCGGGAGAYAAGGGATACTCCTGCTAATCAGTGCAGCCAGCAGTGTTTGGTTCTCCAGGAGCCAGCCATCTATGTGCTTGCAGCCCAGCCTAGCTCATGCAGGTAGGGTGCCCGGCCAACTGTACCCAGTATCTCCAGTCTCACAGCTGGTCCTGCACCAGGGCAGAGCTCAGGCCAGGAAACCCAAGACAGCCATGTCTGCATTAAGCCACCTTGCATTAGGGTGCTCTCACCCACACCCTCAGCCACCATCATRTTGCAGCCTTTGGCAAGGGGCACAGCAGACTCCACAGCAAGCGGCACAGAGTGCCACACACAACAGGCRCTCCCATACAACTATTTGCCCCAGGAGTGGCTAGCATGGGTCTGACTCCTCAAGCCCTGATTGGGGAGGAGGTGRTGTGGCCCATGCCATGCACAGTAATCACAAGGTGGAGATCTTTACATAGYTAGTGGCGTGACGTGGCAGGAGGTACATGGGACACATGCAGTGGTGGTCCCCAAGGGTGTTGATGCAGAGGTCACTGCAGGTGCAGCTGTGCTGGTTCCTGATGCACTCATTCCCATCTGCTGAAGCAATGCAGGGTAAGGACAGCCTTGCTCTGGCCCTGCACCTCCCTGCTCCTCATCCCCTGCRGGGGATGTGGGTGCTTGCACAAGCACGTGCAGCAGTGGGCCTTGCGTCTTACCATCATATCCACACGTCATCACCATGTTGTGGTCAGTGTTGAGCACGTAACCTGGGGGGGAGGGGGGGCAGAGGCAGCGGTAGGAGCCTGAGGGACAATGGTAGGAGCCCCCCAGGCACCTGGGGCTGTGAGGCGATGATGTGAGCCTGTGTGGGTAATGCAAGTCATGCGAGGTGGGTGCTTAGAAGGCTCCKGTAGCATGTCTGTGAGGAGGCCAGAGGGCTGCGTGGCTGCAGCCCTGCAGGCGTGGGGATGGCATGGGCTCCTTGYCTGGGTGCTGCAGAGGGGCAGCTGCAGGAAGTACACAACCACCTAGGCTGGCACTGGAATGAAGAACAACAAGTGGAGCTGGCTTCTGCCAYGCAGCTTGCAGGGACAAAATGCTGTGGCTCTGTCCCATCTCTGGGGCCACTGGGGAAAGGCCAAGGTAGTATCTCTCGCTTGCTTTTGTCAGCCCTTAGCTTTCTCAGCCATATCACCAGCACAGCGTGAAGAACTCCACCACCACCGCACTGCTGCCTACTCACCCAGAGGCAACCATCTCACACCCTGATGGCCCTGTCAGCTTCCCCCTGTTGTGGAACAGCCTTGCCCTCCCTCACACTGCCAGGTTGGCACTGCCCCAGGATGTCAGGCAAGCCCCCCTGCAGTGCCTGCCCCTTTGCCAGCTGCTTCCCCTGGGCAGGRAAAGGGCTGCTGCTAGGGAGGCAGCAGCATCTCACAGGCCAGATGCTGAGACCCAGGCAGAGATTGATGGCCCCTCCCCAGCTGCACAGAGCCCACCTTTGCAGACAGACCTGCTAAGCTCTTCCATGGAGGGGCCTACTTGGCTTCTGGAGGCTCTGGGAGGATGGATGTACTCCACATGCCCAGCTGGTCTGGCACTGCCTTGCTGAGAGGTCACTCACTTGCAGCCTCGTCTCTCCACTCTAGCTTGTGCTCTTCTCCAGCTCACTGGGATTTATCCTCTGTGCGTGTGTGTGTGCCTGTATGTTTGTTGGTTTTTCCTCCAGCCAAGCCAGAGGGAGGACAGGAAGAAGTAGAAAACTTATCCCTTGGCACTTGTGCCAGCTTCTCCCTTCCCTTGCCTTCTGTCTCCCTCTCTGCAGATCAGAGCATGTGGGGCCTTGCTGCAGCTCACATAGGATGACTAGGGCCARGCAGCGGCTGTCACAGCACTCACAACAGTACCCATGGCACCAGGCTCTCCAGCTTGGGGCTTCTGTCCCTCATCTAGCCACAGCTCTGGCACTCCACGGTCCCTGTTGCACGCTATGTGACAAGGCGCACAGCACACCAGGATGTGCAGGATGAGGCTAATCCAATGCATTTTCTAAGCATGGTAAAGTCTCTCTGGACAAGAGGTAGCTTGTGGCTTCAGGGCGCACTTGGAGTCTGGCTGTCTTGGTGTGCTAGGCACAGTGCGCACCGCCARTGCTGAGGGCAAACTCTGTGCCAGGGAAGGGATCCTGCTGCTGCCTCAGGACTTGCCAGTGCCTCACTAGGTCAACATGGCCATGAGTGTGCCCAGGACACCCCAGTCAAAAGGGGGAAGATSGGGCTGAGCTCAACTTGCAGGTGGATCTCAGAGGGGGCTCACTAGGTTCCCCTGCAGGCTAGAGTCAGTGTTAGGATTAGCATTAGGCTCAGGGTTGGTGTTACAGGCTCAGAGTTAGTGTTAGGCTCAGGGTTAGTGTTAGGGTGGGATTTGCATAAAWATTAGAGTTAGGGTCAAGGTTAATGTTAGGACTGGCATCAAGTTTAGGRTTCGGGTCAGGATTAACATTAGGGTTTGGATCAGGGCTGGGGTTAGCATTAATGTCAGAGCCAGGATTCATGCCAGGGTTAGGGTTAAGATCAGGCTCAAGGAACTGAAGGTCTTCAGAAGTGAATTTCCATTGACATCCAGCTCTGCCACAAGAGCTATGCTGAGGGCTGGGGACAGACTCTTGGACTTTGCCAGCATGGTACAGACTAGTCTCACTTGATCCCATCTATGACAGCCTGGAAGAAGGAGAATGACAATATGCAGTTGTCCCTCAGCCACATGAAGAGCAGGTCTGAAAGTCTCCTGGGTCTGAAGTCATGGAAGGTGTGAGCAGTAAGGTCAGGCTCCAAAAACTGCCTCACTCCCAGAGGTAGTGGGGAGGGGGCGGACACACTAGCACAGGGGCAGGGAGCCTGCAGAGTAGAGTTGTCACCACATACTCAGTGAGCTTTCTGCATGCAGTGCTGTGGCTGCCCCAGCCAGGAGCASGACTGGATACAGTCAGCGCTCAAACATCACCCCTCACCATGGGAGCTAGGATGAGAGAGGAACAAGAGAACCATAGCTAGGTTGGCACGGCGACATGGGCAGAGCCACGAGGAGAGGTGATGGTTGTGCCACCCTGCAGCCTACATCTCCAGGGCCTGCCACACACCCTGCTCTGCCTTGCAGCATCCTCCCAGGGAAAAGGGGCTGTTCTCTGGGTATCTCTAAATTATGGGGGGCATTAATCTGTTGCAACACCTGCATGAAAATTCCACCACGGCTCTCAATGGAGTAGATGGCCCTATGAATCCCAYGTCACTGCTGGAGGATACCTGAGGCTGGCAAGGGATGCTTGCTCCCACTCACTCCCCCTGCCCACATGCTCCCAACCTGGGTGTGAGAGCTGRTTGCTTACATCAAGGTGGGATGAATCAGAAAGGAGAGCTGTCTGCAGGTCAAGGTTGGGGTCCCATCTTCTCTTGCGCTACCAGGCCGTCCCTGGCAATGTTGCTGTCCTGCTCCAACACCACTCAGACAGGCCTGACCAGCCTGTCCCTCCTGCACACTCCAGCCCCAACAGCAGGGTGTCCTGCTGTTACAGGGCTGTCTTGCTGTTGTCAGCTCCCCTGGGGGACAAGGGCARCAGCCCTACACACACTGGGCTCCCCCAGGTCCTTCCCCTCCAACAAGGTGGGCCTGAAGCCACCTTTCTCTTCCAGGCCCGGCTGGAGGGGAGAGTCAGCTGTCCCCCATCAGCTCTGAAATGGGTGAAGCAGGCTGCACCAGGGCTGAGCTTCATGTGCACAGCTGCCAGCTGAGGGCTGTGCCCAACACAGGATGGGGCATATTAACCCTTCATCAGCTTTGGRGGCTCAGTGTGCAGGGGCCCATATGCATTCCTTGTGCCCAGGGAGCACAGGAGGCTTCGGGGCCCACACCTGACATCAAGGGCTCCTTGAGATATGGCCCCCAGCCTGGCATCTCTCCTGCTGCCGGCTTCCCAGCCCTCGGAGGCCTCCTATCCTGTAACCAYGTTGCCCAGCTCCCCCGAGCAGGCATTTGGCTTTGTGCCTGCTGCTCTTTCTCTGGTGGTATGTGTCCCCTCCCCAGCATGTTTAATTCATGGGATGGGATGAGAGCAGGCAGCAGGGCCCAGGGAACAAGCCATTCTGTTCGCTGCTTCCTCTCTCTGGGATCCAAGCTCTGAAACTCAGATGACTGCTCCTGGAACAGGCACTGCTTGTAATACCTGCTCCTGCAAGCTGTCTGGCTTCTTGTCCCCACCTCGCTCACGGCGGCAGGGCTGGTGACCAGAGCAGGGAGGTAACCAGAGCAGAGCTGTGCTGTCCCCAGGGGACCAAGACATCCCCCAGGAACACTCGCTGGCAGAGCAGCACCGTGGGACAGCAATGCAGAGCCTTGGCGCAGGGCCCCGCAGGAGCCGTCTTACTCGTTCGCACCAGTGAGCGACTGTTTTGACAGAGCTGTTACTCCCCCATCAACCTTTTGTTCAAGCTGACCGGCTAGTGCCTGTCTGAAGTTTTGAATAGGATCAGATCTTGGAACCAGACACACACGCACACACTCATGCACGCACAGGCAAGCGTGCAGCCTCCCTCGCCCYCGAGTCAGTTCTCCAGGGCTGGTGCGCAGCTGGTCTCTCCCAAATCCTCTCTCTCAGCTGAACAGAGTCCCGGGGCCCTGGCTCCCCCTGCCACCTGCATGCAGGACGGCAGACTCTCAGCCCGTGGACTCCTGGCACTGCTGGCCTGCAGCCTTCTGGCCTGGAGGGTGGGCGAGACAAGATCCAACCCGCTGGAGAAGCTGTCCCCACAGGTTTTGGGGCACCGAGGTAACTGGCAGAGGGACTGGGGGGCAATCTGCTGTCAGCAGCTGAGAGATGTCTGGCTCCGGGGTGGGGAGCCCTGGGGGGGCTCCTGAGCACTGTCTCAGCAGGGACAGGGTAGATGTCCCCCAGCCCTGCATCACGGTCCTGGCCACCTGCACTGGGGCCAGGCCAGGGGCTTCCCAGGTGGGTAGGAGATCTGTGCTGGCAGTGGGGGCCTGAGGCTAGTGATGGGACCTGGGGTTGAGCTGGTGATGGGGGCCTAGGGATGGTGGGAAGGGTTGGCAGTGTGGGGGGATCTAGACTGGCAATGGGGGCCCAAGGCTCGTGATGGGGGCCTGGGAATAATGGCAGGGGCCTGGGCTGATGTGAGGGGCTTAGGGTTGGCAATGGGGCCAACCCAGAGGGGTCTGGAGCTTGTGTTAGCAGAGGGCTGATAGGGGTGGGATGGAGTGGGTACTGGCAGCCCTCAACGCACCTGACCGATCTAGGGTCTGGGTGTGTTCCTGATCTCAGGCTGTCTGTGCAAGCAGAGGRCCCCCTGGCCCCTGCCCCCTCCGTGCTCCCTGCCTGAAAGCACTTTCTTTTCTCCCCTCTGGTCTCCATGGAGACCCGGGTGCCTTCTTGGTATCCCTGGCTGCTGGCTGGCGGCTGGGGCCCCTGTGCCTGGCTGGGGCTGTGGGGCTGGCTGTGACAGGGGCCCCTCGGGGCCCTGCTCAGCCACCAGCCCTGACCCTGTGCTCTCCCTCACCTTCCCAGCTCTCAGTATGAAGGAGACCTTCCTGGTGCTCTCACTGCACAACAAGTTGAGGAGCAAAGTGCAGCCGCCCGCTGCCAACATGCAGAGGCTGGTGAGCACCCCGGTTACCCACTCCCTGCCCTTGGGGTGCCCCTCTACCTCCTGCTCATGCTCATGTTGGAGGGGCAGCCCTTGCCTGTCAGCAGCGAACATCAGTTAATTAATAAACTAATGAAGCATAAGAGGCCCCCGTGGCTCTTCCGATGGCTAGCGTGGGGCCCTGGGGAGGAAGGTCTGGTGTGGCCTCCTACTACAGATTCAGCTGCAGGGCATGCCCCAAATGCTGCCAGCGCTCATGCACACTGAAAGCAGGGCTGGTCCCCTGACATCCCCTGCATGGTCCCCAATCTTGTGATGGTCTTCTGATGTCCCCAACTTGCCCCTGATGGTTGCTTGATATCCCTTGGATGGTCCCCCCGGTGACCAACCCCTGCACAGTTCCTCAGTGTCCACTGATGGTCCTGTAACATCCTGGACTGATGTCCCTGACATCCCCAGCACTCATGCCCCAGTGAGCTAGGCTTGGGCTCACAGCTTCTGCCACTCCCTCAAGCAAGCTCAGTGGGACATAGCAGGGCTGCCCTAGGGACCCATCATCAGCCATTCACAGCACRCTGCAAAGGGGCACCAGGGCAAAGGGGTGACCAGCTCAGCCACGCCTTGCCCAGCAGCTCAGCTATTTTGCTAGGCCTAGAGAAACCATGCCCAGCTTGGCTGGCCATTCCCCCCCCCCCAGGATGGCCACCCTGGGGAGGTGGGCAGTGAACCCAGAGAGCCCCTGAACAGTGAGCACGAGGCCCATGGGAAGAGCGGGACCTAGCAGGCCTGGCTCGTCCTGGGATGGCTGTGCAGGAAGCAGGTATGGGCTATGCCACCCAGCAGGCTGTGGGCTCACAAGCACTGGCCTCTCTCCTGGCAGGACTGGAGTGAGGAGCTGGCACAGCTGGCAAGRGCACGTGCAGCCAGCTGCCTGGTGGGCCCTGCTCCGTCGGAGGCCCCTCATGTGGGCTGGAGCGAAGCCCTACTGCCAGCAGGCGCTGGCAGCTTCGTCGAAGTGCTGCAGCGCTGGTTCGCCGAGGGGCACCATTACGACTACCAGGCAGCACGCTGTGCCGAGAATGCCACCTGCAGCCATTACACCCAGGTGGGCGGTGGTGAGAGGTGATGGGGGCACGGCGGGGAGCAGCAGGGAGACAGCAGGGTGATAGCATTGGCTCTCTTTGCAGCTGGTTTGGGCCACGTCAGGGCRGCTCGGCTGTGGCAGGCACGTGTGCACCGGGCACCGGGGCCAGAGCGAGGCCTTCGCCTGTGCCTACTCCCCGGGGTAAGGGGGCACGGCTATGGGGGGGGCCTGGCTGTGAGTGGGCAGGGCTTCGATCCTGCACTGGGTGAGGCTGAGTATTGGGGGCGGGCAGAGGCACGCCACACTGTCACGGTCTATGTCTCTTGGCAGGGGCAACTGGGAGATGAATGGGAAGACCATCGTTCCCTACAAGAAAGGAGCTTGGTGCTCGCTCTGCNGGGGGTGGGGCTGGGTGGTGGGGGCGGAGCCCTGCTTGGGGGGCGGAGCCACATGCCTTGTCACCTATGAGGAAGTGAGGCTGGGTGTGTGGGCGGGGCCTTGCCCAAGCAGTGGGTGGGGCTTGAGTGTGCAGGCAGGGTGGTGGGCAGAGTCATGGCTGGCGGGGGCATCACAGGCCCTGGTTGGCCCACCTTGCTGTGCCTTGCTCTGGCCTGGTACCCAGGTGGGGGTCCGCAGAGCCCCACCAGGTGGGGCAGAGCCACGCCGCACTGTCACGGTCTATGTCTCTTGGCAGGGGCAACTGGGAGATGAATGGGAAGACCATCGTTCCCTACAAGAAAGGAGCTTGGTGCTCGCTCTGCACAGCCGGGCTTTCTGGYTGCTTCAAATCCTGGGACCATGGTGGCGGGCTCTGTGGTGAGTCTCCGCTAYGCCCCATGCTCAGTGCTGTACTAGAGCGCCACGGACTCCCTAGCTCCAGGCAAGAAGCTGGCCCCTAACAGCTGTATGTTTGTGTGTGCTCTCTCTCTGCCCAGAGGTCCCCAGGAACCCCTGTCGCATGACCTGCAAGAACAGTGGGTACCTCAACATGAGCAGCTGCCAGTGCACATGCCCCCCAGGATACACGGGCAGGTACTGCCAAGGTGAGAGGGGTAGGCACACTGCCCCCTGCCTCTCTGCCTGCCCACCTGCCCTTGCCTCTCCTCCTCAGGCAAGGGCATGGTAGACAAGGATGAGCTGGACATCTTCAGCACAGTCCATGCCTGTGTGTGGTCAGTGCAGTGCACACACGTGTGGGGCCAGAGTAGTACATGCATGTACTGGTCAGTATTTGTGGTCAGTGCTGTGTACATGTGTGTATTTCGTGCATGCGTGTGTGTGTGTGGTCAGTGTAGTACATGCATGTGTGTAGTCATTGCAGTGCATGCACGTGCGTGTTTGGTGAACTGCAGGTGTTTTGGTCAGTTAAGTACATGTTTGTGCATGGTCAGGGCARCACACGCGTGTGTGGTCAGTGTAGTGTGTATAGTTTGGTCAGTGTATGTGTGTGGTCAGTGCAATGCAAGTAACCAGTTCAGTGCATGCATGTGTGGTCACTGCACTGCATGTGGGCAGTGCACCTGTGTACGTGGTAGTGCRGTACACGTGTGTGCAGTGTACACTCAGCGCAGCATGTGGTGTGTTGTAGAGAWGCCACAGCCTGCAGCGCTGTGGGCTGGGGCAGATGAGGGTTTCTGAGCTGGGTTGGCCCTGCCGCAGGCTAGGCCAGGGCTAAYGCCATCTTTTTTTGCAGTGAAGTGCAGTGTGCAGTGTCTCCATGGGAAGTTCAGGAAGGAGGAGTGTTCCTGCCTCTGTGACATTGGCTACAGTGGTGCTGAGTGCGGAAGTGAGTCTGGGCTGGCCTGTACTGCTGAGGCCAGCTGGTTTGGGATCACAGCTAGGATCTCCATGCAGAGCCTTTGGCTGCTAAACTGGGTGTGCATGGGACTGGAGGGCTCAGCTTGGCACACAGGGCACCAGGGCGGGCATGGACCCATCTGCACCTGCTTGTGTCCACAGCAAAGATTCAGTTCCCCTTCCACGCCTGTGACGTGAGGATAGATGGCAACTGCTTTATGGTGTCCCCTGAGGCCGACACATACTATGGAGCCAAAATAAAGTGCCAGGTGAGCCCCCCAGCTTTGTGTGACAGAGATCCTACCCACCAGGACAGCTTCAAAGCCTGTGGTGTCCTTACTGCCATGTGAGGATAGGATATGGTCCCGGATGGGATTTCCCAGCTACTGTCCTTTGCTGACAGAATCTGCCTTAGCACTTACAAGAGATCCTAACGCTGGTGCTGCTGGAGCACTTCCCAGTGGAGGCCCGCACCTCCTTCCAAGCCATGGAGGCAGCCCATAGCGCAGGGACGTGCTGGGCAGTGTGCAGGGAGCCAGGCACAGTGGTCATTGTGCAGGTGCCCAGCTTAAGGTGCCCTGCAAGGGTCAGGATGAGGTACCCTGAGGTCAGCCCCTTCTCTACATCCTTCTTAAAGCCTCCAATTCTAGTAGCTGAAAATTATGTGATCAGTTCTGTGAAGTTGTGTAATGCCATGGGGCAGCCACACGTGARTGTCTCCTGTGTCCCCCTCTGTGCATACTACCACTGTTGAGARCCACTGGTGACTAGCTGCCTGCACCCTCATCCCTGCAGAGAGGGACTAACAGGCCCTTTACAGCCACCTCTTTAAAAYGGGTACCCTAAGCTTATTCTGACCTTCATCAGAGCAGGATGGGCTCTGGCCTGCTCTGGTATCTCTGAACAACTGCAGCAGCTAGATCAGTGGGGGATTGGGAACATCTTCCCCAACAGGGACCTTGTGAGGAATCACAGAATCATACAATTGGTAAGGTTGGAAGGGACCTCTGGAGACCATCTAGTCCAACTCCCCTGCTCAAGCAGGGTCACCTAGAGCATGTTAGACAGGGTTGCATCCAGGCAGGCTTTGAATATCTCCAGAGAAGGAGACTCCACAACCTCTCTGGGCAACCTCTTCCAGTGCTCTGTCACTCTCACAGTGAAGAAATTCCTCCTCATCCATCAAAACTAGTAGCGAAACTGAGAGCCACTCTTAAAGCTTCAGGCAGCTCCACCCCCTTGTTCTGTGGATGTCTGCAGCTGGAAAGTGTCACCCGGGGTTTATAGCCTCCCAAGGCTTGGTCCAGGTGTCCTGATGGTCATTTGTCTGGGAGGTGAAAGAAGGGTATGGGTTCCATACCCATAACAGTGGGGAGGTGTGCCCTTGAGCTGTCTGAGCAGCAATCCAGCATGGGTCCTCCTGCACAGGACCCTAGTGGTGTTTGCTCCCATAGCTGGCATGACCCACTCCATGCTTTCTTTGGGGAGTAGAGTAGCAGTCAATGCCTCAAATGGCTGCCTAGCGTAGATCTGAGCCAAGTTCTTCCGGCTGACTCTCTTGCTTCCCTCCAGGAGAAAGGAGCAATGTTGGCCCAGATCAGAAATCAGAAGGTCCAAGACATCCTGGCCTTCTACCTCAGCCGCCTGGAAACCAGCAACAGGGTGATGGACACAGATTTTGAGACCCGTAACTTCTGGATTGGTGAGTTACCCAGGCCGTAGTGCTGCACTCTGAAGGGGCACAGGGGAGAGAGGAGCTGATTCCTGCTCCCATGGACCAAGCAGCATCCCTTGAAGTGCCTGGCTGTGCTGTGAAGTCAGGGCTGTCTCTCTGAGCCAACGCGTCTGCCTGCAGTGCCAGCATCAGTGCTGTGCAGATGCAGTCTGGTGAGGGTTCACCAGGGCAGGTGCCAAGGCACAGAGCTGCTGCATACCCCATGTGCTGGAGGCTTTGGCACCCTGGCTTTCACTCTGGCAGGTCTCACCTACAAAACATCCAAGGCTTCGTTCCGCTGGGACACAGGCGAGCCATCCTTCTTCACCAGCTTTGCTTTTGGACAGCCRGACAACCAGGGGTGAGTGCCTGGCCATGACTCTGGCTAGATCGTGCCCTTCTAGCTCCCACCAGGGACTGATGATATGCAGTGTCTCTGCTGGCGCTGTGTCTCATTTGGAGCCCACGGCAGCTGTCTCACATTCATGATGTTTCCCTGGGCCTCTCCTGCCTTACCATCCTYACCTGCTTGGGGCTGCAGGTTTGGGAACTGCGTGGAGATGCAAGCATCAGCTGCTTTCAACTGGAATGACCAGCGCTGCAAGACTCGAAATCGGTACATCTGCCAGTTTGGTGAGTGGCTGGGCAGCCCTTGCTGCCCCTTGTGCTGCGCCCGTCTCCTTCCTCCACAAGGAAGGGGTAGGCAGTTTGGGTAAGCCAGAACATCTTTGTCAAGGTGCAGAGCCCTTGAGGTGCCAGCCACCAGCTCTGCTGGGACTGTCCCCCTTGGCCAGTTGTGCTGAGACTTCTCAGACCTCCGTGGTGTGGGGAACACTAACTTTCCATTTCCCTTTGCAGCTAAGGAACACATCTCCCTGTGGCAGTGGGACCCCTGAGCGCTGTGCCTGGGCCAGTGCTGGCTGTAGTGCCAAACCCTGACCATAGCTCAAAAGGACCCTGTGGCTGCTCCCTTTCTGGCCCATGCAGATACCTCCAGGGCTGAGGTCTGGCTCAGCTGGGCTACCTGGTGTACGGTGCAAGGGCTGAGGGACAAGCATGGCACTGGCACCTACCTAGATGGCAGCATGTTCTACACCAGGATTCCAAAAACAGCCTCCTCTTTTGCCTCTCACTGTCCTCTGTCACGGTCACACTCTGACAAGCCCCAGGACAGGAAGGCTCTCAGCCTGGTGCCTTCAACAGCCAGGTCCATCTGGACCCATACCCTAAACTGGCAGCCCAGTTGCRTCCAGACAGCAGCCTTGGTGTAGTGAGAGGCTGAGCAGGGCTGCTGAACGTCGCAGGCCTTGGCATGGCTCAAGGCAATGGCTGGGCTTGGCTCAGAGCACCCTGCAGGCAAGATGCAACCATTGCCCTGACCTGGATGGGAACCAGCTGGCCCAGCACTGCTGTTCCTCATCATGTGCTGTGTGGATAATAAAGACAACGTCTCCCTTTGGAAGTGCCACTTGCCTCTTTTCTCATCCCAGGTCCATGTAACTCTCTCTTSTAGGGCTTGGATTCTACATGCACTGGGTGCTACCTCCAGCTCCATCCATCTGCAGAGCCTCGAGGCAGTACTGGGCATGGGTAGGGCTGGCCATCTTTGTGGTTGGGCAGAGCACTGCATGGGAAAACCCTGGGACCGTTTACACCCCCTGGAAGTAGAGCATGGGTGAAATCAGTTCTTGGAAGGCTCTGTGGTACCTCGTGAGGGGGAATGAGAGCTAGCAGTCAGTTTACGATCAACAGTGTGTGCGCCCTGCCATGCTCATGCTGCAGTGAGGAGCTGGGACTAGCCTGGCTCATGGCTCGGTTCATACCTCCATGGCTCATGGCTCAGTCTAGGGCCCCCACAGATATTTTGGAGGTAATGGTGTTAGCTGAGATTTACTGTTTCCAGCCCCAGACCCAGGAAGACCCCAAACAATGGCATGCAGTGTACTGGTGCGGCCCTGTGCCCCCAGTGGCAATGAGTATCTGCATCTGTGGGGGGTGCCCCACCTAAGGGAGCCCTTAGGAGCAATGGGGTGCAGTGACCTTGGTTGTCCAGGGGGCTGGTCATGTCCAGCACCCCTCCCTCTCCTTACATGGGACCCTCAGAGCTGCAGGAGGAAGAATGGCAGCAGGACCAGGTTGGTGTGATGGGGCTGGACCATACACTGGGGAGGGCCTCACAGAGGATGGAGATCCTTGGAGGCCAGAAATGTCTCCTTCCTCCTTCTCTCAAGACAGTCATCCCTTTGATATCTCAGTGGTGCTAGATGGTTTAATTGCTTGACATCTCCAGCCAGGCAGGAGAAGATTGGGCTGGGGTAATAGCTCCCAGCCCCAGTAAGAATGTTCAGGAGGAGCCGGGAAGAAGCTGTGTTTTAGGGCACAGTCTGAGTGGGAACAAAGGACGTAGGAACGTGCAGCCATGAGGAAGGAAATGGGATGTCTCCCCAGGGATAACTGCTGGGCATTGGCAGTCGAGAGGCAGGGTCAGTATATGGTGGGCTGGGGAATGAGTCAGGCTGGGGGAATCCTAGGATGAGTGGTTCAACTGCAAAGCTAAGTGGGTTCTGTGATGAAGGGGGTCTCAGCAAACAGGGAAAGCAAGGCCTTGAAAGGTCCCTGCTCAGCAGTTGGCCGCAGAGTCCTTTTCCACAGAGTGGGACATAACTCAGAGCAGGAAAACAGCTGGCTCCAGGGCCAGAACAGCCCTGGAACAGCGTATGGCACTCACAGAGTCCTGGGGTGGCTGAGGACTGTGAAGGGAGGATCTCTTGAGTTCTTCCAGCTGCCATGTAGTGAAGGCCCCATATGTCTCTTAGCCAAGGTGCTCTGCCCAATATCCAGCCCAGACTGATGCAGTGCAGGGAGAGAGGTACCCCAAGGCTCCCTGTCCTAGGGACAGAGACTGTCTGTCTGTCCAGCTAAGTCTGAAAACACAGCAGCTCTCGCAGGCAGAGAATGGCACCTGCATGGAGCCTGCTATGAGACTGGGGACCCTCAGAGTATCCTGCTACGTAGCTTGAGGTACCTCTAGGGTGAAATAAGGGCAGTGCTGCGGGGAGGACTCACTGCACTTGTCCCCAGGCTGGCACCCTGCAGGGAGCCACGTGGGAGACTCCCACAGCAGAGTAGGATGTGGCACAGGAAATGAGCATTCAGTAGGGTCCACCCCAAAGGTAGAAGCACTGACTCACCCCACAGGGAAGCCTCTTCACTTTCTGTTAGGGAAACTGAGGGACGTGCATATGGGTGACATCTCCAGTCATTTCTGAGTACAGGGATGAGGTGTGACCAGCCATGTCGCCCTGCACACGCAGCATCTTCTCCTCACCCTGCCCAGCCTCTGCTGCTCCTTGTGCTGTAGGGAGTCCCTTCACCCCATCTCAGTTTCCCCATGCTCTATCATAGGTTACACATCCCTCCTAGATGTTTGCAGGGCCCAATTATTGACAACCGCACAGCATTTTGAGAACACGGCACCCAGCTAGTTGGTAGAGAAGGACCCTGCACCCTACCAGGACCTGGCTGGGGCTTGGCTGAGCACAGTCTGTTTGAGTAGCATTGCCAGCTCTGTTTTTCTAGACACCAGCAGCCTGGCTTGTTGCTATATTACCAGCAACTTGGGAAGCTCCATCATGCTCTCTCAGCACACCGTGCAATCTGGTGTGCCCCTCTAGTATATCTGTAGGCCTATGTTCCACCCAGCGCACTGCCAACCTGCAGCGTGCGGTAGGTCACAGTCCCAGTGCCCACTGGTGTCCAGACTGGTGTTCCACTCCGCTTTCAGCATCCTGCTCTTGTGGCTGTCCACTCCTGGTCTCCTCTTCAAAACCAGGGACATTGCCAGTGCTCTAGCAACGCAACCACCATGTCACATCCCCACCCTGCCAGGACCCAGCCCAAGGGCAACCACCAGCACCCTGTAGTCATCCAGATTACAGTTGATTAAGATGGATGAGTTGCCTTCCAGCCATCCCCTTCTCTGCCTGCTTCCAAAACTCCAGCAAATTTTAACTTCTTTTGCSTCTTCCTTTTTAAATCTATTTCTCTGTGTCTCATTGAGTTCAGCCTGCTTATTTTCCTGTATGCAGGGAATGTGAGAAAGGCACATGGACACTGCAATGGATATGTTCATCCACCAAGTACATTGCTCACAGCCATGCTCGCATATGCACATCTGCACAAGACCACATGTCCACACACACATGGAGCCCACTGCATTCCGTGTTCCTAGCTGGATATGGCTAGGGCTGGAGGCAGCAGGGCTGGCGCAGCTAGGCAGGGAGGATGGTGGGTTGGGGGAGGTGGCCCTCTCCCCACCAGAATATCTAGGCCCCTGAGCAGTCGCTCCAGACTGGGTTTAGCAAGCTGTGGTGGGAATCTAGGTGAGTGGCCCAGGCACGCCACTGAGATGGGAGTGACTTGTCATACCCAGAGCCAGGGGGATGCCCGGGGCTTTGGACAGAGCAGTGGGTGAGCATGCAGGGAGCAGGACGATGAACAGGCCTGAACACCTCTCTCCCTTGGATGACAGAAGCCAGGAACTACTTTTCTTCTCCAGGTGTGCTCAGCAAATTGGCTATCAACCAGAGGAGACAGGGATACACCTGGGGAAGGGGGCAGCGAGAATAAGTGGGGAATGGCAGAGCATGGAGCCAGAACAGCCAAGCCCTGCAAAAGGCAGAGAGGTATAAGTCTCTGTTCTTTAGCTGGCTACCCCAGCAGAGTGTATAGAAAAGAAGGTTTTCTCAGGCAGTTTATAATCTCACCATACGCCTTGCAGTTAGAGGGGCCATGGAGCAGGCAGCAGGGTGAACACTGTTGTCAAAGGTCATCAGCAAATGAGCCTGGCTCTTATGATGAGTGTTTGCCAGCTAAATTGGCCAGCTATGCGGGGTGCTGAGCTGGGGTACAGGCACAGCTACTATGAGGCAGCATCCCAAAGTGGGACCTGGCTGGTGCATTCCTGGGTGTGCTCTCTCACAGGGATGCCCCTGTTACCAGAGGGACCTCCAAGCGATGACAACTCAGGTCCAGAAGCAGTTTTGGAGGAGTGAGCAGAACCAGTGCTACTTGCCATGGGTGGAGTTTAAAACATAAAGCCTCTGCAGCTGGTTGGAACAAGAGAAGGCTCTGGGGGTTGCTGGTTGCTTTGATTTGACTCTCTGAGTGGTAGATGATAACACAAGTCTTATTCAAAGCGTTTGAAAAAGCCTACAGGTTTTGTTTTCCTCCACCAGCCACTGAAATGGTCCAAGGCCTGGAGCTATACAGTCAGACTGGAGCCTAACATGCATTCCAGCACCAAGCACGGGCTGGCCTTGAAAGCAAAGCACTTCTTCTGTAGAAAGCATACTGTTAACACCAGTAGCTATTCCATCTCTCTTGATTAGCCTCCTCACTTTCAAATAGCACATACTGATACACAGTTTGAGTTAAAATTAAAATCCAGCCACAGTGTTTGTGTAAGGGTTGTTTGTGCAATTGCCACAGATTCACAGACAGAAAGCCCAAACTGCATGTTAACAGGCAAATCTTCGGATCATTTCCAAGGCCCTGGAAGACAGGAAAGAAGTGTTTATGTTGAGCTAGAAAAATCAGGGACACACTAGAGACATCTGTGAAGGAGGAAAAGTCCAACAGGTTGGAGGCGACTGGAGAAAGGAGGTGAGTGGGGAAGCTGAAGAGTCTCCAAAAAGGAAGAAAAGACTCCAGCACAGACAGTCATTTCAGGGATGCTATAGACTGGGAAATTTAGCCAATGAAAATTGTTGAAGAAATGGCAGCAAATGTCTCAGAGGCAAATGTTCCCGGTACTAGGAGTCTGGCAAATGAAAGTCGAGGAGTGAAGCATTCAGCTACTGGTTTTGCAGCCCTGCTTTGTTTTTCTGCATATAAATGTAAATAGCCAGTTGGGTATTGTGAGTGTTGACAAATGCCTGGCAGCATTAGTTCTGCTCCTGAGATATTTGCAAAAATAATTGCAGCACTTTGCAGTGCTTATAGGGGCACAGTTTGAACGGATGCTGCTTGAATGTAAAGTCCCAAAGGCTCAGCATATTCAGCTGGGGAAGCATGAACATGCCCTCCCACAAAATGTGAAGCAGGCAACTCTGCTAATCATCCTGACATCCTCAAGCCCTGCTAACCCAGAAAAGGCAGGGCTGGTGCTTCAGCAAGCTACACTCCACACAGACTTCAAGTTGCAGAGATGATTTTGCTCCTGAGTGGATAGAAGTGGAGCTTCCAAGGCAAGATTTCAGCTCAGCAAATGCTCCTGCTTGTATTGCCAGTGCCACCATTATGCCCCGGAGCCCTCTCACAYGCTAAAGCCCCTGGTGCATGGTGCTGTATGGTCGCGACACAGCAGCTTTTGGCAACACAGGACCTCTTCTGCCTGTGCTCCAGGCAGCTTACGACACAGAGAGATGCAGGTGCCCTTGGCACAGACCAGGGTAACGCTGCAGGCAGCAAGCTCACAGGAGAGAAGGAGCACCAGCCTGGGACRCAACTGAACAAAGGCTGTATTAAGAGGGTGTTGGACAAAAGAGCTGAGATGACAGGGGATGGTGGCTTTTAGAGCTGTGCTCCAAGGTGCGGTAAGAGTGACTCTGTGCTTGGGGCAAGGGTGTGGAAGTGCTAGGACAGAAATGTCTGGAGCGGGCTATGAGAAGGGCTCCAAGTGCACAAGTCCCATCAGCACCACCCACCATTCCCCCCTGGGTATGAGAGAGCCTGAAACCAGGTGAGATGGTGAGAACAGCCAGTTCAGGTGCTTGGTTGGTGGGGCTTGTGGGCAGCGGTCAAAGCCGGCGGATGCAGCAGGAGGTGGGACATAGGGCTGCAGCCCTGGCTGGGGACACAGGGCTGGAGTCCTGGCTGGGGCAGAAGGTCTGCGGGCCACACAGGCTCCCTAACACACGATCCCTCCCCACATCAACCTTGGCGGGGGGGGGGCACGGTTCCCCCCCCGCCCCCAGCCTTTAGGCCCTGTTTTCCCTTCAGAGAGAGGCACCGAGCGCAGGGCAGCAGCGCGAGCGGCCGCCCGCGCGGCGGACACGGCGTCCCCGCCAACGGCCGCCGCGAGGGGCGGGAGCGCCCGCGAGCGGCGCGGAGCC
>NW_028186542.1:399541-415041 GCF_003343005.1 Rhea americana
CCCCCGCGCTTCCCCAGACAGGGGTGTCTGGCTACCAGGATGCCCTCCTCAGTACCAGTCTGCCTAGGACAGCAATGCCCTCCCCAGTGCAAGCACCCTCTAGGACAGGGGTGTCCTCCTGGTGCTGGTATGTCCTCCCYAGTAGCAGTTTTCCCCATCCCCCAGCTCTGGGATGCCCCCTGCTAGGACAGGGATTCCCCACCTGGGACAGGTGCCCTGTAACCCCCTTCCAACCAGCACCGTACAAGGAAGGAAGACCTGGTACGTTGCTGGTGGCCCTGGTGCCCCTGCTGCAGCAGGGCAATCCCCCTGCTCTGCCAGGGCCAGGCAGGTGCAGGTGGCCTGCAGCAGGAGGCCTGGCTGGGCTCACCATCGTGCCATCATGAAGCTATCRTGGCAGCGGTGTGCTGTCCATCGGCCTGTCAGCTTGCACCGCACCGCACCGCATGCATGCGGCTCCGTGTGAGGCTGCACAATCTGCTGCCAGGACTAGGAGGCAAGCTACGAGGGGCTGCCCCAGAGAGGGGATGGTAGAGAAGCTGAGGGGGCTTGGAGGCCTACTGGCAATGCTGTACATGGTAGACTACACTCATGATCTTGCCATGGAAGAAGGCTGRGCCCACCAAACAGGAAGGCTTCTAGGCGTGGGCAGTCCCAGCTGCTAGTTTTGGGAKGCTGGAAAACATGAGCTCTCTGCAAGCCATGCCTCCAGCATATGGACCATGAGGTCCTGGCAAAAGCAGGCAATGGGGTAGCTGAGGAAATCTGAAGATGGTACATGTGGCAAGGATAGGAAGGGATTTCAGTTCAAAGCTCTCCTCTGAGCCCCACTTGTGTTCTCCCCAACCTTGGGGGCCTGGCTTCATAGGGCACCACATGTCATCTCTGTCTTGGAGGAGTGGCCCAATGCAGGCTGCAGCCTGGGCTGAAGTCCTCTTCATGCTAGCAGAAGTTGTGGCCATGCTACTGCTTGCATAGCTGGTTTGGCAATTCCATTGGAACATGCAGGAATGGACACAAATGGGCATGGAAGAGGGAGCTAGACAACTGCGTGCTAAGAACAAGCAGGCAAGAGCAGTGCATTGGTGGAGCAAGTCTTGGGGGCAGCATACCTCTGYAGTCCCTGGGAGGCCTATGTCTACCTAGGGTTGTTTACTTCAGTGGTCTGCGCCAGCTTGGGCATGTGTTGTGGGTGGGGTGCTGGAGTCACTGGCCTGGGTGCTCTGGTCCCCATTAGGAAGCTCTTGTCCYCATTGTGCAGGTGGAGAAATGAGATGGTTGCTGTGATGGTTTGGCTTGATGAGCTAGTCAGAGGAATGTGAAATGTGCACTCTGGTCCTGGCTGATGAGCTGGTCTGTTGGGGATGTTGRCTGTCCCCAAAGAAAATGGGAAAGCGTATGTGAATCAGTTTTACCTGACAGTCATGCTTGCTGCCAGAGCTACAGCGTAAATAGAGTACCTTCCTYGTATCACTGCAGAGATCAGACCCAACCTGCAAAGTTTATCAGACAAGGTAACAGCCTGGAAAGCAAATAAGTGCCTTTTTCATTCTACTTAGATCTTATTCAAAATCCCTTCTCTGCGGAGATCAAGGAACGTAGCTCAGGCAGATGCTGCATGGTAACCATGAGCAGGACTTCAGGGCACTTGTCTGATCCCATGCAGCACTGCCCCTTCAGGTTGCTGTKTCTCTAGAGTCTTCTTTATGAATGTCCTCAGGGGCATCCAGGACTTTCCCAGGCCTGTTAGGAGGCCAAGATGAGGTGCTCAGAGAGGTCACACAGGCTGGGACACCTGGGGAGTGTGGCACCAAATATGCAGGTCAGCCCTTTGCTCCTCTTGGAGGAATGTGCTGCCCTTTATCTCATCCTCTGGGAGAGGTCCCCAGGGCAAAGTTTGTGGTGACCTTGGTATGCCCTTTGGTTATGATATGTCACCTCTGTGGCACTTGACTGCTGGTAAAAGAGGGTGCTAGTGTTGCAATGAGRTCAATGGTCCCATGCAGCCTGAAAATCAGGCCTCTAAGAGGCTGTTGAGCTGTGAACACCAGCTAGATCCTGTCTGTAAAGCCGTATCTAAAACCTCRATCCTCCATGCTCATATCTACTGTGCCAGGGCTCCCCTGGCTGGAGGGTGTTGCTTGTCCCAGACCTCACCATGGCATGTGTTTGTAGCAGTGTTATTCTCCATGTGCCCTACCACCCCAGTCCTGCAGGCAGCATGGCTGCTGGGGAGATGGACTCCTGCTCCCTACTTCGCCTGGCGAGCCTGGATGAAGAGGTGATGCCTTGCTGAGGCACAGGGGAGAACAGAGGCAYCATGAATGCTGCAAGGAGGTCTGTAATCAGTAGCGTGGTACACAGCTTTTCTGCCTTGGTGTGCTGGTAGGTTGTACTTTATACTTCCATTTTGTATCCACCATGTGCAGTGACTGTGGCTGTGCTACTGCATCCTGGGGCACTGTGGCATCTGTTGAGTGCTCCTCTCCAGCACCTCAATGCAATTAGAGGCAAGGGTCTGCCTTACACTAGGAGAGAAATGAACAGGCCACATGGAGCTGCAGGGTTTATGGTTTCCAGCCAGCCAGGAAAGGAATCAGTGGAGGCTATAGTCGGTTACATAGCCAACATATAGAATGTTGGCTACCGCATCCTCCTGCAGCAGGCATGTTTCACCCTGTGTCAGAGCTGGGATGACCACCACAGCCACAGGCTAGGGCATCTTTCTACTCTATGGCTTATTGCTTAGTAGGGCAAAGCTCCAGTCCTGGCGTGGGTTTCCACAGACTGACTCCTTTGAGCAGCTCTGGGTTTTGCTCTCTCATGTGCCACAGAAACAGAGGAGAGACGCAGCCCTCACTGGCATCTGGCATCCACAAGAGTAGTGTCCCAACTGTCCAAGTGCTGTGCCTGCAACGGTGCTGTTTGGCCCTAGTTTGCTGAGCTAGGCTGACCGAATTCTTGGCTCTTTTCTCTATTCCACGGGCAAATTGGGGAAGACTCGGGGATTGGTGAGCAGGAACTGGGTCCCTTTTGTGGTGCAGAGAATGCTGAGCTGCGAGGGGAGAGCTGTTCCTGCTGCCTGTACACAGGGGCACTGAGTACCTGAGGAGATGCTTCTGTCCCTGTCCATGATTTCTGCCAGACTGACTGGGATGGCTGCCTTGATGGGGTTGTGCTAGGCCAATGCCCAGCTTGTATAAAGGGTTAATGCTAATCCTTCCCACTGCATCACACCTCTGCCCACAGAAAAGCCAGCAAGGGATCAGGACAGACAAGGCTTTAGCCAAGCATGACATGAGCTCCAAGGTCGAACTGAGAAGAACTTCCAGGGATGGACGTCAAGATAGCAGAACCAGCCCTGTCTGGCATGGTCCCACATGCCTGGGAAGGTCTGGACCTCTGTGATGAGCTGTGCCAAGAGGAGCTGATATATCTAGGTGTCAAAAGACTCGAGAAGCTTCAGTTGCCCGGTGCAGTGGGGTCTGCAGTGTCACCTGTGGGAGTGGCGTTTCTGAGCTGTGCCTGAAAGTGATGCCAGGGAAGAGAAGGAACTGAGCCCATCACTGAGCCCATCAGGCTTGACTTGAGGTTGTATGGTTCTAGTACCCTGTTCCTCAAGGAAGCCTCTGAGAGAGAAGGGGTGAGGTCAGGTGTGGTGACAGAGGGAAAGGGCTTTCCTTTAGTCCAAGAAAGGCACAGAGGCAGATCAGCAAAGATATTCTCAACTCCCCACTATTGGGCTGCAGCCCAGTGTCGCCTRTTAGTTCCTGTCTCCCACTCTCAGTTGAGCTTGTCACAGTTATGATGATTAAGGGGGAGTGTGCAAGAGAGAGAGCTCAATGTTTCTGCCACCAACTCTTATCCCAAGGATCAGACAGGTTTTGGAGCCCAGTTCAAAAGAGGTTTTGGAGATCAGCCAGTGCTGCACTCCAGGGTGCTTTCTTTCCCATCTCCCCACTCCATCCTATAAGACTTGAACACTATCTATCATGGTGTGGGAAAGTAAATGTAGCTTCAATGCTCCAGAAAAGGAAGCAAAACTGATTCTGGTAATTACTGCCTCATGAGTCCATCTCCAACCTGGATAAAGCCATTGGGAAGAAAGCAGTGAGCATTTGGAAGGTAAATGTGCCATGAGTAATGTGGAGAATGATTTTAAAGAGAAGGGCTCTGCCAGGAGAATTTACATTGTTTGGAGGGGGGGGGAAATTACAAAATTAAATATATCTAGAGGTTAGTAAACAGTTCCAGTAGTGACTCCCAAACTTGTACTCTTAAATAGATTCAATTGACATTATGTGTCCTGATAATGTCTGTGAAATCCTAGACAAAGGATAAAGAAGCCTCTGGAGCTGGGAGTGCAGCACTGGAGTTTGGGGAAGAGGCATCTGGAAAGGATGAACATTGTGTGAATCAGGTGCAGAGTCTGTATAATTCAGCGTAATTCGTGTGGAATCTTCCAGGAATTAGTAGATGGTGTTAAACAGAGTGGAATTGCCTATGAGAGGAAGGAGGGAAACAATACAGCTGGAACTGCAGGGCAGAGGAATCCCAAAGAGCTGATGAGTTGGGAAAGGCAGGCAGGATGGGCTTCGTCTTTTGAAAACACCTGCTGATTTGTGGGCACTGCCATTCAGGTGCAGATTTTCAAGGATCAAGTGAAACCATTACTGGAAAAGACCACCACAGAGGAGATCTAGGGGGGAATGTGACAGGCAAGAAGTGGAATTGCTGGTGAGGTGTGTGTCTGGAAACATCTCAGCTCTGGCATGGGAGTGAAGGGCCTTCTGGTGCCCCTGCCCAATCCCTCTGTGGTAGTACAATCATTTTGGACGTGTCTGGGCTGGGTTGCACATGGCAAACTGAAGGGACCTTGAGAGAGATGGTGTGGGGAGGAGACAGACTGGGTTCTGCAGATCAGTATGGAACGTGGTGTTGAAGGGCAGAGCCCGGAAATGAGGATAGGCAGGATCAGTTTGGATGATACTGTGCAGGTGGAGGGAAGGATGGAGAAGGCTGCAGAAGAAGTCTTAGGGAAGCAGCAGGAAGAACATGTTTCATGGGGATGTGTCAAATCAGAGCCCAGGTCCACTTACCAACTGTCTAGTARCCTGAAAGGGACATGAAAATTGCACATTCTCCCACTTTTTCCCCTTCCCTGATGCCTAGGTTGTTTTATGGGTTTCTGTGGTCTAGAGGAGGCTGCCCTGTGCTCCACACAGGAGCTGATGCTCTGGGCACAGCTGTGGCAGGGGAAACATAGTTTCCCAAGCTGGTTAGCACCCACACATGGGGCAATGGTCACAACCTTCCCATCTGTGCAGCTATGTATACAAGCAGCTAGATCCTGGGAAGGCAAAGAGAGCTTCCCACTAGCACAGGGCATTTGCAGCACGCTAATGGCCAGGAGCAGCCCTGTGCAGTGAGCCAGCTTGCTGAACTGCAAGGCTACAGGTCAGATGTGCTCTTGCGTGAAACTCCTGCTTTTGCCTTGATCTGGAGGGAAGAAATTCCTGCTTGCCTGATTAAAAGCTTTTCACTGTGAGCTCCATGCTCAGCAAGGTGGCAATGCTAAGATGACAGAAACCCTTCTGGTGAATACTTAGAGATAGGGATAGAGCCAGAGCTTTAGAAGGGGGTAAGAAGACTTACTCCTAAAGCTGCGAGGTCTGATACCAGACATCTCTCTGAGTCAGGGTGGTGACGGGTGGATAATTCCCCATTTCCTGACAGGGTGGGCTATGGGTTTCCTTTGCGTTGGCATCCCTGTCAGTTGTGTTCTGGCACAACAAGGCTTCTTCAGTGGTCGATTGCAGTTAGATATGCATTGCTGCTTCTTCTAGGCAGCTCACTCAGGACCTGTGCCCACCATGACCCTCGCTACAACAACATGCCTGCAAGCCATGTCTACAAGCCTGCCACTGAGAGGCTTGGTGGAGGCAGTGTTGCAGCTGTTCCCTGGCCGTGCCGTCTACCTAGGAGGCACTGGGGCCAGGCGGTGGCTGGGGCCAGGGGGAGAGCTTAGGTGGCACATCCCCTCAGCAGCTTGTAGCATGGTGGCAATGGCAATTCAGCTGTTACAAAAGCAGCCACCATCTGAGGGCAGCTCTAGAGTGAACTTTATGAAGAGGTAGGCTTGCAAACGTCTCTTCAGCGACCTACAATGCTTCTGGAGCASAAAGTGACTGGGATGCTGAGCGTCTGTCTTGTCTTCACCTCAGCAGTGACCATCTGCAGTGGGAGGTGTTCAGATGTGTCTAGTCTGGTACAGAGCTCTCACAAAAATGTACAAACAGGATGTTTGAAGTGCTAATGAAAAAGGATTCACCATGGCTGTGAGAGGTGGCTCTGGTGATTAATTACCTTCATCATCAAAAGTGCTTTTTGCGTCCCTAATCTGAATATACCTGGCCTTGGCCTCATCTGTGATTGGGCTGGTAGGTTTAGCAGGGCTGCTGCAGAGGACTGTCAAAGCAAATTTGTATGCTGAGGGAGTACTGGGTCTGCCTGGGCTGTTGCTCTTCTTTTCTGAACGCCCGCTTTAGTCTAGAGAAAGTTGAAAGTTGCAATGCAGATGTTTAAACCTTCAGTCTGATGCCAAACAGTCAGATTCAGCACAGAAGACAGAGGCCTAGGGAAGGAGTCCTTCAGAAGGAGCTGAAATGCCTTGGTGTGCTCTCCACAGTCTCGGGCAGTCACTCCTGACTGACCAGGTCTCCTCTGCTCCGGTGTGGTGTTCTACCTTTTGGGAAGCGCTGTCTCCATGTTTGTAAAATGCTACACAAAGGCTGGCGACCTTATGTGTTCCATGCCTGCTGTTGCCATGGGCTCTCACTGCTGATACTTTAGAGTTGGATGGCTTCAGAGAAGGGCTGGGAGCCTCCAATAGTGAAAGGAGAATGCCTGAGGGCCCTCAGTGCCCTTGCATGCCTCTGGGAGGCTGGTATCTGGCACTCCTCTGTGTGTGGTACTTGCTGGCATTCTCTTTTCTTTTCACCACTTATTCCCCTGCTCTCTCTTCCCTCAGATTTGGACATGGCCAGAGAACCCAAGCCGAGCCGGGCCAGGCTGGGCCAGAAGAGGCAGCACAGCAGTACCTTGTACCAGTGAGTGCATAATATGGGATGGGGAGCTGTGCCAGGAGGCCTTTCTTGGTCTGGGGACTGGTACAAGCGTTGCTGAGCACATTGCGGGTGGCTTGAAGGTGTTGTGCTCCTCTTCCTTCTCCTGCTCTTCACCTCTTGCCTCTCAGACTCTTCTGGCTGCCCATCCCTGAGCATTCATCTGGGTCTGTGGGATGTCTCTGCCCCATCCCTGTGGGATTCTTGGGACACCTTGTATCCTCACCATGGCAGTGGAGAGGTAGCAATTGGAGTCTTTGCTCATTTTCAAGCCAATGACCACATTGCCAGGGCTCTCAGTGTAGCAGAAAGCCCATTGCTTCATAGCTCAGATGTTTTGTCAGCTGTGTACAAAATGTCATTGTAACCCTTTACCTCCTGCAGTGCTTTGTGTGACCCAGTTGTTTGTTACTGGTGGGATGTACTAAGCTGGGGAATGTATCTTCCTTCTCATCCAAAGGTATAGGGAAGGTCTGTTCATCCCTGGATGAAGAGAAAATCCCTGAGAGCTCCACACAGGTTATAAATGTAGACTTGTGTTTGCAGTCCTGGCCTTCAAATGACATTGCAGTCATGTTTGTCCCCTGAGGAAACAGCCTGGGGGTACAGCAGAGGTACTGGGATGGTCAATAGGTCCAAAAAAGCAGATCCCATCTCTCTGCACTTTCAGCTCCCTGGCTCTGCCGGGAGCTGAAACTCTGGCCCAACTGCAGTTGCTTTGCAGGTCCTGCTGGCACCGAACAAATGCCAGGCAGTCCTGAGACCATCTCAAGTGAGAGCTTTCCTCCTGATCATGAGCCTTTGGGGCTACAATGAGCCTCCCACACTGAGTTGAGGGTATCCCAGGAGCCATCTGTCAGCAGGCTGACAATGAACTAAAGGAAGCAGAGTGTAGCCAGCCTGAGGAGCACAAGGGCACTGGGTGTTAGGGCAACTGGAAGCCTAAACAGAATTGGAAGGAGACTGGAGTCCTTCCTGGAGGACAAGTGCTGTGGTAGCTTTGTTGTCTTTGGCATGGGAGTACTTTCTACATGGGTAGAAGCTGGGGCAGGCTCACTCTGGCATGGCGCTCCCTGCACTGCCTGCTGGCAGGAGGATGCAGAGCCTGGGGCGTGCTAGCATGGCTGTTCTTAGCTTCTGGCTCACAAGTGCTGGGTTTGGGAAACTGAATATGTTTCCAAGGGCTCTCCTTCCCCTTGGCTGTGGTGGAGGCAGGTTGACAGTTTGACCATCCCTGGCTAGGCAGTTTGTGGGGGTGCAGGTCTTCAGGCCCCTCAGGGTGGCCGCAGGGTGGGAAGTGGGTGGGAAGCAGGACCTCGGAGCCCTTCCTATGCCTGTTTCATCTTTGAGCAACATAGGCCAATGAGACAACCTGTGAGGAACCCAGCAGGGTTGGCTGGACCCAGGCCTGCAGGGAACATTGTCTCTGCTGGGTGCTGTGCCAGCAAGCGATGCGTGCAGGGGAGGGGGCTGGACCCAGGCCTACAGGGAACTTTGCCTCTGCTGGGTGCTGTGCCAGCAAGCGATGCATGCAGGGGAGGGGGCTGGAGATGGCACCAGGCTCCATTTTGTTGGAGAGCTTTTGCAAACACCCTGATTGAACTAATTGCTTTGACTGTTGTCATGGGAAAAGAGAGGCAGAGGCACTGTCCCAGAGTGGAGAGCTGAGGCCACAAGAGAGCTGTGGGACTATGGACCCCCCTTTATGCAGAGAGATGCAGCATTTGCAGAGGACCGCTGGCCCTGTTGCACCTGCTGGAGCATGGCAGTTGCTGGAGCATGGCAATTGCTGCTTTCACTGTTCCCATGAGTCGTTCTGAAGAGCAAGGAGTCAAGCCGGGAAAGTCCTTGCTCTGTCCCTGACCTGAAGCTGGACCTGTGAAACACCTCCCCGAGCCATCTGTGCAACCTCCAACCTGCATCCACGTCTCTTGCAACGTTTTTTTCCCTCCCATCCCCCTGCACAGGAACTGCTTCCCCCATGGAGGAGGCAACCTATCTGCCCTCTCATTTCGAGGAAGGTCCCATGCCATTGCAGGGCATGGAGAAGCCTGTGGAGGAGGTCAGTGCCAGCAGAGGCCCCAAAGCACAGTGAAGTACTTACAGTATATCCCTGGTTTGGGCCAGGGATTTGCTGCAAGTCTGTCCATGTGCTGCTGCTGCCTGATGTCCCTTTGCCCCATGTGGACTGGTGGCATCTCTGCCTTTCTACGGATTTTTCTTTCCCTCTTGGGCTCAGGATCTCTTCGGTCTTGCAGCTCTGAGGCCCCGGGAGCCATTTCTCATCCTCTCTTTGTGCCAGAGCAAAATGCAGCCAACGTTTCTAGGCTTCAAAACAGCGAGTTTAGGAAGAAGGAGGGAGGGACAAAACAACAAGGCTGCACTGGCTGGAAATCAAACTCAGGTCTCCTATATGGCAGGTGAGAATTCTCCCACTGAATGAATGGTGTTCTTGGGGTACCTGCTGCCCTTGTGCCCATGATACCCATGTTTTCTCTCCACGGTAATGCTCAGTGCTGCTGAGCTGGTGGCTGAGCACTGTGGTGGGCTGAGCCTGGGATGCAGAGAACTGGGCCAGGTGGGGAAGGCTGGGCCATCCTTGAGCAGCCTGCTCTCTTCTCTCTCCCCAAATGTGCTTGTCTCCCATAGTCCCAACCCTGGGGAGCAGCAGCTGGAAGAGCTGGAGGCTGTGGCAGGAAAGGCAGAAGCTGTCCCATGCCCAACAATTCCCATGCTGGGATTACAAAGAGCTCTGTGGTCGAGAGCTGATTGGATCCTTCAAGATTGACATATTGGGATGTGTCGTTACTTTTTTCTTTTCTTTTTCTTTCTTTCTTTTTTTTTTTTTAAGTGTAATAAAATTACTTCGCTTCTGGGCTTTCCTGGAAGGAACAAGCAGGCAGCAGCAGGACTGGTTTTGTATGAGCTTGGATCTTGCCACAGATCAGTTGGTACTTTCTTCCTTTCTCCTCTAGCTGCTAGCTCTCTGGTGGGGAGATGCTGGTGGTGGCCTATCTGTGTCAAAGCCCAGTTCTGAGGACATCACTGGCCGGGTCTTACTGCAGCGTGTCAATGGCACATAGTGAGTGAAATTTGCCTAGCAGACTCTCTGACCAAGCACTGCGGACTTTCTGGCAGGACATCCCCTGTAGAAATAACATATGTGCATCGCAGCTCTGAGGGTACGTATATACAATATAGTACGTGTGCCGTGCCCTGACAAGGCAGAGCAGCTGTGTTCTGGACTGAGCATCACACTGAGTGCAAGTTCATGCTCTTGCTAGACTGATGGATGCTTGCTTCGTTCAGTTGCCAGGTCTATAGAAATTATGGCTTGCTGGAAATGTTTCTGAGGGTAGAAGAGACCTTCCGAGAAAGAAGTGATATATACTAGCTAAGTCTGTATCCTAGCAGGGGATTGCAGCTAGCAGCCCCTCCCACTCCATCCCCATGTCCCAGGCTAGTGTCATGGCCTGCATGTGGCAGCTGTGTCCTAGAGCAGAAGGAGTCTGGGGTATGTGCTGCAGCCACACTGCACAGCACAGAAGGCACAGAAGCTGGGCCTTCCTAAGCACCTTCCTTGGGAGCCCTGCCTGAAGGCCAGGCACCCCCTTTTTGCATGATCCCCAGCAATCCTATCATAGGGCTGGCTGCAGCAGGCAGCTGCTGCAGGAAGGCTGCTTGGCAATGTTGCTATTTTGGGTGGCTTTTCCTTTTGGGAAGAGCACCTGAGTTCACTTACACTGGGGCATGCAGAGGTGAAAACCTTTATTCTGTTTTGTGTGTGGGTCTATACCCCTCTCTGCTGTCTTTTTTCTAGCCCAGGACCCAGGACAATTTGTTGCCTTCTTCCTTGGGTGATGGGCTGTGCCCTTTGCTGGAGGTGGGGATCTGAAGGACTCGCTGTTCCTGTAATGGTGAGATAGGAGCAGCAATTGCATTGATGGAAACTTGGAAGACTGTGAGGCTGGAACAAAAACTCTCAAAATAGCTCCAGGTGCAAACAATAGGAGCAAGCCATTCCTGGCACCCACTCACTCTAGGGCTGCCAGTGCTGCCAGCTGTGCCTTAAAAGGAGGGCTGGAGCTAGTGCTGGCTGTGCCCCACGTGAATCGTTCTTGAGACCCTCAAAAACGGCATGGCCCCCAGAGACAGCTTTGTCTCTGGAGACAGCTTGGACGGAGTTGTGGGATGGATGCCGGGTGGGCTCCCAGTCCTGCCATGTGGGGAACAAACTGTCCTTGGATGCAGAGCATCTGGCCAGAACCTGGGCTATGCTTAGATGCCAGGAAGCCATGGGGCTGGTCTTTTGGGCTGAGGTGGCTGAAGAACAGCATGAGGTGAAGGATGGAGAGCAATCACTGCTCCATCTCTTCCTCTTGGGAAGTACCATTCACCCCTAGCTGGGTCAGGCAGCCACACTCCATGGATGGTGGGGTTACAGGATGGGAGTTTGGATGCAGAGCTGTGCTGTACCGTGGCAGAGCTCAAGTGAAATTTCCCTTCCCCAAGGTAGACTAAGGAGCCTGGGAGGGTGAGCTGCCCTTTGCCTATGTGAAGGTGGGGTAGAGCATGGGAGTGGCTACTTGAGGACTGGTTGGGACAGGATGCAAGGGATGGGATGAGGGGCAGAGCTAGCTTGGTGATGCTGAATAGAAGTTCTGGCGGTCTGGGCTGGGGGGTGAAGCCAAGCAGCAAGAACCCTGTAATCACTACTGGTGATGGGAACAGGGACAGTCTGCCCTTGGCTTGGTCCTGGGATGTGAGGCTTTGCAGGGCCCTCAGCTTGCTGGTCAGGTGTCCTGATCTCTTGTTTATTTTGGACTGTTTGCTCCTCCCTTCCAGGAATCCAGGCTGGCCAGGCTGTCTGCCTCAGCATAGGCACAGAAATAGCACCCACAGGCAGGGACACATGAACGCCACACACTATCTCCAGCTCCCGTGGCCTCCCATCAGTGTTAAAGGAGGCAATCTAGGGAGTGCAGCAGTTTTCCCCCGCATTGGGGGACCTTATGGAAAGCAGGCTGGAGTMGGGACCTTGCTGCTGTACCTGATGGGTAAGATACCCCTGAGCACTGGGACCTGCCTTTTTCCTTTCCAGCCTAGCCTGTGGCAGAGTCCATAACCTGGCCCTGTAAGTGGGAAGCCAGAGGGAGAGTGACTCCCTGCCCTTTAGGCAGAGCAAAGACACTGTGGCAATGCATGAGAAACCAGAGGTCACTGAGGTATGCTGTGGCTTTCCAGAACGAGCCCTCCAGAATGAGGTCTTCTGAATCCAGAACTGCAGGACTAGGTCTGGCCCTGCAAGGTTGTAACCCCAGAACCCAACATGTCTGCTTGACAGGTTCTTTCTCCAAGGCTGTGAATGCTTTGTAGCCCTCAGGAGCAGCAGAGTCCCTGTAGCCTTTCCAGTTCTGACTGGGCTCCTTGAATGGCTTTTCCCTCTGGTATCAGGCTAAGCTGCTGGGAGAAGAAAGGTGAGACATCATCATGCACAGCCATCCTACCTGGGAGCAGAAGCATGGGCTCCCGGTCTGCTGTCACACCATGCATGAAATTTAGGGAGCGGGGCAGACCACAGCGTTGGGCACGATGCCAGGAGCTTGTTTGCCTGACAGGAGCCAGCAAGCTCCCAAGGTGCAACCTCAGACTTTCTCTGAAACCTAAAGGCAGGGTAGGAACTAGGGTGACAGCAGGGCCCAGGGATGCCTGGGCAGTGTGTCACTGTGCCTGTCTCCGTTGCTGCAGGTTGTGCTGGGGCTGCTGGCCAGGGGACAGTGCAGAAATGGGGTGGATGATTGGTGCCGTACTAACCTGAAGAGCAGCTGTGCAGAAATTCTCTTCCTCACTGAAGCACCTTCTCTGGCCACAGCTGGTGGGCTGCAGGATGGGACATCCTTGGGTAGAGCCAGTTGCTGAGAGGGGGCTGGTGGTGGGGCAGTGCTGGTACTCCAAGCATTGCCAGTCACTCCATGCGTCACGAGCCCCTCTGCACTCTGGCTGCCCTTTGGTGGGCTTGGAGCTGCCTCCCTGACTGGGCAAGYGTGGCTACAGCTTAGTGGCACAGACAGGGAAGCTAAGGTTGCTCTTTAGACCCTCCAGCAGACATTCAGCTCTTCCACAGACCCCAAGCTCCAGCACCGCTCCCTCTGTGGGCAGGTGCAGCTGCTCCTGCTGCCTGCAGYGACATCCTTGGCCCTAGGGGGACCTTGTCTTCAACTGCCCTTCTAGCACATAGCTGGAGAAGGCTTCCCACTCCCAGCAGAGCAATGATGCTCCAAGCAGAGCTTTGTCTCACCTTGTGCTAGGTTTAATCTAACACTCACCAACKCTGCAAGAGCTGAAATGGCAAAATGAGCTTCAGCATCTTTCTTCCCCCAATCCCCTCCTGGTTCACAGAGCATGATTTATTACAACCATGTCAGCTGCCTKCATTGGAGGTGATTTGCTGACAGATCACTTCTTAATTTGGAGCTGAGTGAGCAGACAGCAAGGGACTGTGAAATTTAACATCAGAGAGCRCTRAATGCAGATTTCCAGATAGCAAGGCCTGCTCCAGCTGGTGCTGCACAGGGGGATCTTTCCATTGCGGGCACCCAAATACCCTGCTTGGCTCTGGGGGCAGACTGCTGCCAGCACAGAGCCACCTTCCCAGTGCTGTCCTGCATGGAAGCCTACYTGTTACCCTCTAAGATGCCTCCTGCTCCCCAGGCAGAGGAGGAGGTTGTGCAGGATGAGTGGATGTCCCTGTCCTGCTGTGCCCTCATGTTTCTCAATGTGGCTGTCTCACAGCAGTGCTGTGCCATGCTGTGGCACGTCAGTGGTCACTGCAGTGTGAGTGACTCTCTCTTCTTACCTCCTGCAGCAGTAATTGTGATCTGGACTACAATCTCTACAGGGATGACTTCCCATACCGGTGAGTGTGGCCTCCCAGGCCTGGGATGTGCTGATTGCATGGGGGTTGGCAAATGATCGCAGCTCTGTTGACTGATAGCATGAACTGGGTGTCCCAGGCTGGCAGCCCCAGGCATCTGTTCCCCACTTCTAGGAGAAGTTTAGCAGCACTGCCCTCTTCAAGGAACACCTGTACCCAGACTCCCAGGGCTGCATACCTTGAGGGTGGAGCARCTGGGACAGGGACAGTGTGTTGGCCTGCTCCAGCAAGGGGCAAGGCCAGGGTAGGCACTGTGACCTCCTGTAATGCAGGCGTACCTTTGCCTGGCACAATCCCTCACCCCTCAGTTTTGCCTGAAGGAACAGAGCCAGAGATGTTAACCTGTCCTGCTGCCATGCCTTCTAGGCCCTGCTCACACTGCTGTGGTTTTGTGCTCTTGTAGGGTATATGAGTACCRGAAGATCCCVCCCCTCATTAACCGCATCCCTGTCAAGGCCAGAYGAACTCATGTTGGGGCAGGAGGCAAAAGTAGTCTAAGCCCCCAGCCTGGGACGAGGAGCAGCACCAGCTCCATGACAGGACGGACAAAGTGTAAGTGTTATGTAGCCTAGGTAGAAGGGAAGGAGCAAGGTGATAGTTCCATTAAGCCCTTGAGGATGCTGGAAGCATTTTGGTGATCACAGAGGTTGGGGATTTGCTCATGGAGGCAAGATTGTGCTGTGGGGGGAGAAACACAGTGACACAGACTCACAAAGTATYAGTTCCCCCGGTAGTTGCTAAGCCACAGAGGCCTAGGCTATGTTTCTTGATGCTTGACAGCAGTGCCTGTGCCTGAGTGAATTGCTCAGTGCTAACCTTGCTGCTGTGAGTCCCCTGCTCCAGSAGAGAAAMAGCCCATCCTGGGCTGGCTGCCTGTCTGGGGGCTGTCTCCTGAAACCATTGCCACTGCCCAGAGATGCGATTGCCCTGGGAAGGCTGAAGGAGCCTGGTGGGAGGATGCTTTGGAGCRTGCTGCCCCYRGATTGTGGATTCCCCTGGCTCTGCCTTTTCCCTATCTGGGACTCTAACAGCTCCTCTGCCCACACTGCCTGTAGTGCRGGCCGAAGAGCTGCATTCGATCAAAGGGGAGCTGAGTCAGATCAAGGCACAVGTGGACAGTCTGCTGGAAAGCCTGGACCGCATGGACCAGCGGAGAGACCGTCTCTCAGGTGAGGGGATGTTATACATGTCATACTTAATCATGATGGGGAGAATCCCAGCTGGCTCMAACATGCATGTGTCTGTACAGAGCTCGTACAAGGCCAGCCTGCAGGTACAAGGAAGCCTGGATGCCAAAGTGTGAGCCTAACCCCAAGTAGGAGCTGCCAGGCAATGTGAAGTTGAGGTGTGGGCACCATCTCTGCATGCAAGGGAGTGAGCTTGGCCTCCAGAGCCTGCTGGAAAATTCCCTRGGCCTCCCTCCTTCCTAGTAATGGGAAAGC
>NW_028186543.1:0-30999 GCF_003343005.1 Rhea americana
ACTGAACTCTGTGAAAATATAGGCCACCATGCCCCACGCCAAACAGTTCTCCACACCAGAGCGGAACAGCTCCTTCATGAAAGAGAGGATCGCAGCCTTCACCTGACAGGGAGCCATTGCCAAGGAGGGGAGCGATTAGTCCTTCTCTCCAAAAGCTCAAGGAAAGCTGCCTCTCACCGGTATACACATAAAGTCCCTAGGATCTGTGGAGGGCTGACAAGGAGGCAGAAGATTTCTTAGCTTCTGGTTTCACTGCTGGGCTTCACCGCCAGGCCTCCTCTTTAGCCAATGCAAGAAAGTGGCGTGCCCTTTCCCCTCGGCAGTCTCTCTCCCGCCTCTTTGCAAGGCTCCACTTAGAGCTCGTCAACCATCACCCGGAAGATGTGCCCAGCTGCTCATTCGGCAGTCCCAGCCACYGGACAAGGCAGTCCCCAAGGCCCCCTCCTCACAGTAGCTCTGCTGCTAGCAGGACAGAGCCGGAAACCTGGGCTAGGTCCAAAATAGCACCCTRCTCTCACTTCCTTGCCAGGGTCGACACAGAGGGAAGTGCTTTTGCTGCCACTCACCRCGGTACCATCCCTTCYGCAACCACCTCACCTTACTCCGGTGGTCTCCAAACACAGATCCCACTGCCTTCACAACCAGGCGCATTTTCTCTCTTATTCTCAGAGCTGAAAGAAATACGGGTACATTGCCGCAGAGTGCCCTCTCAACAACAACGTGGTCAAAGGCTCCCTATCCTGCACAACTCGGCGGAAAGCACAGGTCAGAAGTCTGGTGTCAGTAGAAGCAGCAGAAGCTGTGAGCAACTCYGCTTCTACAGGCACAACTATTTTACGGGGACTGCCTCACGCAGACAGACTTAGAGGGATGGGATCTCCCCTGCAATTTGCTGCTGTTTGTGCTTGGAGCCTTCCTGAGCTTAAAACGTCGCCCCTGGGGCAGCCCGGCTTCTAACTCTCCAGGCAGATTCTTCAGCTGCTTCRGTACAGTTCAGCAGAACACAAGTCACCTGGATAACACAACCTTTGTGAGCACTTAGCATCTCTGTGCCTCACCACTGGCGTGACCTTTCTCAGTTGAACCGGGGAGAGGAGCTTGGGCCACGTTTAGTGTGCGTGCAGYCAAGCCCACACCACTCCCCTTACTGTCCTCCAAGTGTTRCTTACGGTCACAGCGAACCAAAGATCTGAGCAGATACAGGGACGTTGTTCTACAAGCCTCGCTCTCAATCCCTGAAAGGCAAAACCAGCAAGCGCCTCTTTGTGAGAGGCAGGAGAGAGGCCAGCGGAGCAGCCCGAAAGGCAGACTGTCATCTCTCCAGCCGGGAGGCGGTGCAGGGCTTTGCCCCRCWTTTGCTCTCTCCACTCCCTTCAGAAAACACTGCTCTTTCTCCTCTAGACAGCCCCAGCCCCGGAGAGAAGGAATCCTGTGAAGGGAGACCCTCAGCTCTTCAGAGCTGACAAGTGGCAGGAAGAAGTTACTAGGGCAGAAGTGAGACCCACCTTCCATTTTGTTTGTGCTGGGGCCAATCACCAAACCCTTTCCTCAAGCCTTCCCTTGCCCAAAACTGTTGCCTATGGCACACATCTTGCAGGGAAATAGCTGACTGCCTCGTGATCCTGGAGTCTCCATCTTTGGGGGTGAAATTCAAGTCTTTGGATTACTTTGAGAAAATTGTTAGCAAYGAGAACCTAAAAGCAGTGAAGYCCATGGAATCTATCGTTCCTCTTCAATTCCTTGCTCAGAATTATTTCTGTTCAAGGATAAGAAGTTGGAAATTGCAAATGATTTGTGAGGAACTTTGGATAAACCATTTTTTAACTGAAATCTATTTTATGATTTCTTTGACAATTCTTTACTGGCTACACAGCTCACTAATAATACTTTGKAAGACTTTGATTTTCATTCTAATGTTATGTAATATTTTAAAGCTCTTTAAAGCAACACTCTTTGTACTGCCAGCAATGAAAACTCTAAAGTTAAGAGTCCCCTGGAGTCCATGGTACAGATAAGTGATGTTGTTTTTCACTGAGATCAGCCTCTCAAGATACCAGCTTACAAAATAAAATGGAAACATGCTGCCAGCAACAACCTGGAAGCCATATTTCTAGATAATGTGCTCACAGAAAAGACTCTTTCTATACAAAAATGCTTTAGTCACAGAAAAGAAATAGATGCATTGCGTGCTGTCCAAGGTGCAACACAGAATATATGCTAAGCATTTCTTAAAATCACTTTGTCCACCTTTTCTCTACCAAGAGTTCAAAAGAGAAACATCCAGGTAAAATAGTGGTTGTTTATATACTTGCAATGSAATGATTTATGTGCATTTTAAAAGTCACAATTAACCTTCAAATATAATTCCTCTCTTTTAAAAAATACTCTTGGAGCCTCTATGACTCTACAACATATTTGCAAGTAAAATAGCTTGGGTCTTAGTCCTAACTGACAGCAGATTCAGCAGAGAATCAGGAAGTCAAGTTGTTTTGTTGTTATTGAATTGCAAATCACTCACTAGTAATGATGATTTTGTGATACAAAAGCTAAAATAGATTACAATGYATTCTCCTTAGCCCTATGAACTTTCCATGGAAATTAACAGAATTAAACCTCAGAACTTGCTTTATCAATTTAAAGTATGTCAGCATACACAGATCTGTGGAGCCAGCAGCGTGGTCTGGAGTTTCTTTACCTACAAATGCACTATAAAGAACAATTACAAGCACAAACTGCTGTCCAAACAAGAATTCTGCATTTTACTTAAAACATGCTATGAATGCCTGAAAAATACAGCTGAGTGACAGCTTCATTGGAAATTAAGGGAATATTTAAGGAAACTTCCCCTTTTCAAAGGTGAAGTGACAAAGTTAGGACTCTTGCTTCTCAAAGGTAATTAGATGTCTTTACTGAGCTCCCTCTGCTGCGGCTGGGGTGGGCCATAGAGCCACCCGTAAACCATGGCGGGGTGCAGGCTGGTGCCGTGTGTTCCCTTATCATTAGGTCAGTGCTGGAAATGAGACAGGTGACAGAGCGTGCAATGAATTACCGCAAACGCAGCGAGATCCAGGCCTTGGGATGCGGCCTGTGGACCTGTGCTCTTAGAGACCACAGCTACTGCATYGTGAAACAGGAAAAGCTGCTCCAACAAAGAGTACTTATTTTGGAAGGCCAAACATATAGTTTGTGATTCACTGGTCCATTGGCCTTTTCATTGGGTACTATGCAAAGCACAAAGGCTGCCCCAGTAATACTGCATGGTCATCTTGCTGGGCTGGACCAGATGCAGAGGCCTCTGAGTCCAACCCACAGGATTGGTCTCATCTTGCACATGACAGTTTGCACAGGAGGGCCCTTGGGTGGGTCTCCTAGGAGGGGTCCATAGCCCTCAGGCATGTTCCAACTTCTTCATGCCCCTACCACCAACCTTTTGGTGCCCTCTGCCTCCTTGACATTCCCCCCACTCCAGACATTTTAGAGCTTGTTCTGCAGACCTTGTAAAGTGGAAAGCCCTAAACTTGCTTTTTACTTTTGTTAAATTACTTTCTATTCACATTTAAACTTTTCTTATTCGTTCCATTAGATCTTATTAAAGAAAGCTTTATCCATTTTATACGAACAATTTTATGGATATATGCATTTAATTTATATACCTTTATAAATGTGTGTGTGTGTATACTTTATATATGCACATATAGAAATATACATATTGTATGTATAAAAAAATACATATTTATACATATTTGTATAATGTCCGTGTGTGTGTGTGTGTGTGTGTGTGTGTATAATGTATATATTGTATATAAATGTATATATTTTTATATCCGAGCAATTCCTGGTCCAAAGGAAATGGGCTGCCAATCAGAGAGGGCTCTGAGACCACATAGACATAATAATGTCCAAAAAAAGGCAAACAGCCAATTGCAGAGCAATATCAAAGCATGTAGGGTAAGACGTTGCCAAAAATGGCTTCCTGTTCTGACATGCTTCTGGGTAATGATGTTTTGCAAAATGGTGGCACCTTTGTCTTTAGTGGGAGAGGACTTCCTACTCTGATGTCCTATGGGGTAGACAGGACGGGATAGCTGGTCCTGCCAACCATTCACAGGGTTGCCTGCAAACATGTGGGGTATGATGGTGTCACAAATGACACCATGCACAACAGGCAGTGTGGATGCAGCTGCCTTGGGTGTGGAGCATTAATGCTCTGGACATGGGTTATTCCATGCCAGTTAGCCTCAGAGCCAGGCAACATTTCCATGCATGATTAGTTTATTAATATAGCTGTAGTATTAATATCTTCCATCTTCTCCTGAAGTTCTCTTGCAGTTTCTAGATCAATTCATATAGACAAATCACTTCGGATTTTACCTCCTACAAGGGGAGCATATAGAAAACAACACATCAGTCATAGTTAGAAGAGTCCTCAGTTCCCTGGCTACAGCAGAGGCCTAGCCTCAGCGCTGTTGGTCTTTAACAGCATATTCTCAGAAAAGCTAGTGGACCTCCTCAGGACATAAATAGTTATTGAAAGCTGTGATGACTTATTAGCTGTGCACAACAGTGAGGCTGTATTTTAGTTTGAAGAATGACTTTGCAGTATCATTCCCCAACCATCATACTAGACTCTCATGATTTACAGGTGACTCTAAAGCCAACAGTGTCCTGGATCCTGGACTTCTGATTGACTGCAGCTCACACCAGCATGTACCAAGATAGCTATCAGGTCTTTTTACACTTTCATTTTGTCCTATGCTGCAGGTGAATTCCCAGGAGGCTGGATTTGGGATCTCCTTGTCACCAGAAGAACCCTGAGAAAGAACTTTTGTGTGAGTCATACACTTCAACAGGCGTCTAGCACACAGTGCAAGAGCAGGACCATTTTCCTTTCTCAGAATTGCTGTTGACTTCTCTGGAAATATTTAGTGCAGGCCAATGCACTGCCTAGTCCTATAAACATTTCATTGGACAATAAACTCGCTATTCTTCCCTGATTACTCTTTGGAACTATGTTCCTGAGCATTCAAAAGCCATTTAGATGTCTTTCAAGTAAAGAGATACTGCAATCGAATTTCATAAATGTAAATGTCAATGTTCCAGTAATGTGCAATATTGTAGAATGACTATCCCCCACTGTAAAGCTAAAGAGAGAAAGAGCTCATAACTAGTGTTAATGCTGTCTTTCCTGAAATCATTTTATAATTCCCAAAAGAATGGATCTCATTATGATTGTATTGGAGAGATAGGAGAGATACAGCTCATCCAGTCTGTTTTGATTGTAATGTTCCTTAGGTGGACAGAGTATTGCATATGCCCCAAACTGGCCCCATCTGACTAGTTTGGCACCTATTTCTACTTAAACTAAAACAAAAGAATTAGGCAAAGGAATACACAAGCCCCTGAGAATCCTGATATGATCAGCACGTTCTCACAGCCTGTCTTACAGAGTCACAGACTGCTCATAACATGGAGATGTAACTACCATTGCTTAAAACACAGCAGGTGTGAAGAAAGCCAATATCAGCACATCATTTACATTTTATATAGCAGCCTAGTATTGCAGCATTCACCTGTGGGATGGGAGACCTCAACAGCCTGATTAGGCTAGGAGAACCTCTCTTTTGTGAGGTGTGTTTCTGAGTCCCTTTGGCTGATCTGAACTCAGATCTCCTACATCCTTGCAACGTCCTTACCCTTTCAGCTATACTATGAAAGATCAGCAATATCTCTTCCTTTAGTCAATTTTAACAGGAAAAGCAAAGAGTACTGCTTTGTTCTGAGAAAGAATAGTCTTAAGGACATATCGTCAGTTGAGGACCACATTAGCTAGAATACATAAACAGAAATGCCTTCCCATAACCGACTCACACATCTGACTTCATAGTGGGTAGATGGTCAAAATCATCCCTGTCCTGCGCATTTCAGTTTTTCTTTTTGAACAGGCAGCTAGGTGGCTCCCTGTTCAACCAGCATGTGGTTACGCTTCCCTGGGTGCACTTAAGTGTAAGGTACATCCATCCTTGATTTCAAGCTTTCTAAAGGACTGAAGGAAAGAGCTGAGAGSAAAATCTGACACACATCCTCCACTATAGTGTTCAGCTTATGCTGAAACATTAATGATGATTAATTATCTTTATTCTTACTAGTTCTTTTCACAATGATGATGATGAAAGCATAACAACAAGAATCAGCTATCCTTCAAAAAATGTAGCTAAGTTTTACTGTTTTCTACAACACCTGCACAAAACTTTGATGGAACAGAAATAAAAGTAAGACTCTGATGTGTGTAATGAGAAAACATATTTTTCTTTTTTGGGTAATTGGCCCATTACTGTTAATAACAGCATTTTTGTAGACATTAATACATTAGGGTTTAAAATGTCTATAYGCTAAATCACAGGGATATTTTAGATTCAGATGGCTTTGTCAGGCAGTAAATCTTGCAACTATTTGAACTTGACACTGGTGCTAATTGCAAAAAAGAATCACTGTAAGTATACTAATAACTRTTGCAAAAAAAAGATATTTAGAGCAGACTGCATTACACAATATAGTATACAATTCTTGGGTGTGTCTTACAAATGCATATGTAAAACATATGGTTGAGGGATAAAAACAGTACAAAGAAAAAACTGATTGCGGATTGTGAATATAACTGGAAGGGTTTTACTTGGTTAGTGTGCTAACTTACTGTTAGAGTTAAACTCTGTTGCTAGTTTCAACTGTGCCAGTGCATGATTTTTCCATATTGTCATAGGACTGGTGAGGACACATCTAATTTAAAAATTTGATTATCCTATAGCTTGTCTATTAGCTGCTAATTTCTAATGAACTGGTCAAGAAGAAGCAGAAAACTAGAACCTTGGTAAGGTTCCCTAGACTTTGTTCATTATAGAAGAAGATATGTGTCTAATATTTCAATCTCCTGTCCTATTGAATCTAATTGTTCTTACTCAGTGTGCTGTTTATATAGTATGTGAAATAAACTAATTTGTTTATCATTACTGAAAGATCTTACTTGCAATAGCTCTTATACTGAAAGTCATTTATATGGGTAGATGTCTCACTGTACCTCCCCAGTAACTCCTGGGCTATGGCCAGCATCTAAATATATAAGCTTTACTTGCTTGTTTTGATTGTCAACAAAGAAAAATGGCAACAATGACCCATTCAGAAAGGACTGATTTTCACACATGCAATAAAGTGCTTTGTTTGAGGGACTCAAAGAAAATCTCCTTGTACCCTTTCTTATTCTCAGGATCTAAGGTGAGATTTGGGCTTTTTTTTGTTTGTTTTACTTCTTTTATTCTTTCTTTGTTATTAACACTTTGATTTCTGACATGTTGCAGACTCTCAGTTCAAATGAGATCCTAAGATGACATGGAGATGTGATTTACACRATGACCCAAAAAGATCAGAATCAGTCATCTGGAGCAAAAGTAGTTGTTATATTTTTTTTAAGAAGAAGAAAAATCACATAAAGATATGAATGCACACTAAGCTTCACATTGACTCAGGTACACGAAGCATCTAGAGCTCCACCTGTGGTCACAAACTACAACATTGCAAGAATAACTGAGACTTAGTGGGACCACCTGCATGACTGGAATGCTACAGTGAATAGATACAAGCTCTTTAGGAGGGACAAGCAGGGACGGTGAGGATGGGAGTTGCCCTCTATGAAGAAGCAACTCTCATATGAGAAGGGAGGTCTTCTATGGGATGGACAACAGTCAGGTTGAGAGCTTGAGGATCAGGATTGGAGAAGAGGCCAGTAAGGGGGACGTTATGGTGGGAGTGTTACAAACCAGCCAATTACAGTGAGGATGTGGATGAAGCTTTCTTTAAACAACTCAAGGAAGTCTCTGTATCACAAGTCCTAGTTCTCATGAGGGACTTGAAGAGCAACATGGTGGGATGCAAGCAGTTGAGGAGGTTTCTGGAGTGTGTCAGGAATAACTTACTGATACAGGGAGTGGATGAGCCAGCCAGGGGTGGTGCACAGCTGGATCTGCTGCTCACTAACTAGGAAGAACTGGTGATAATGGTGATGTGATAATGGCAGCCCTGGCTGTCGTGACCATGAGATAGTGGAGTTCTAGATCTTGAGGGTGTGAGGAAGGATAGTAGCAGACTACAGATCCTGGACTTCAGGTAAGCAGACATCAGCTTATTCAGGAAACTGGTAAGTGGAATCCCATGGGATGCAACTTCAAAGGGCAAAGGAGCTCAGGGAATGTCTTTAAGGACACCCTCCTCCAAGCACAAGAATGGTCCATCCAATACTCAGGAAAACAACAGTCCTAACAGGATACCAGTTCATTAAACAAGGAACTCATGACTGAGCTCAAACACAAGAAAGGAGTATACAGGATGTGGAAGCAGGTAACAAAGAAGGAATTTAGAAACATTGCCCAGGCATGTAGGAATGGCGTCAGGAAAGCCAAAGCTCCACTAGAGTCAAGACTTGCAAGGGACATCAAGATCAACAAGAAGAGTTTCTACCACATTAGTAGTAAAAGGAAGTGTGGAGGCAGTGTTGAATGGGGTGAGTGATTTAGTGACAGCAGAAACAGACAAGGCTGAGAGGCTCAATGTCTTCTTTGCCTCTGTCTTCACCAACAACGTTTCTCAAGTCTCTATGTGAACAGAGTTCAGGAAGGAGGAGAACAACCAGCAGTGGCTGAGGGTTAAGTCAAGGATTACTTGGAAGAACTTGAGCCATGAAAGTCCATGTAACCTGACAGGTTATTTTTAAGAGGGCTGAGAGAACTGGCTGATGTCATGCTGAGACCTTCGTCATCTTTGGAAGGTTGCAGAGATAAAGGGATGTTCCCAATAACTGAGGAACATCAAATATTGCATATATCTAAAAATAAATAAATAAATAAGCCAAATGGACAATTCAGGGCCAGTCAGCTTCACTTCAGTCCCTGGAAAATTCACGCAGAAAGTCCTCTTGGAGCAAGTCCTCTTTGAAGCCATGTCCAGACAAACAAAGAAGCAGGTACATGGCAACAGTAAGCTTGGTAACCATGGCTAATCATGCCTGACCATCCTGATTGTCTTCTAGGATAAAAAGACTGGATTTATGGCTGAGCGAGGACAGTAGATGTCATTTACCTCAACTTTAGCAAGTCTTTCATCATTTTCCCCCACAGTGTTCCTGWATCCAAGTTAGAATTTTACAGTTTTGATGGGTGAACAAGAATATGTATATAAAAAAATGGTTGGATGGTTGGGCTCAGGGTAGTCATTAATGGGTCATACTCTTCCTGGAGACGAGTGACAAGTGCATCATCAGAGAGTCTATCCTGGGACCTGTCCTGTTTAACATCTTTATCAATAACCTAGAGGGAGTGAAGAGGGCACTCTTATCAAGTCAGCAGATAACACTGCATTGAGAGGACCATTTGATACTCTTGAGGGCAGAGCTGCCATTCAGAAGGATCTAAACAGGCTGGAGGAAGGGCCCATGGGAACTTCACGACATTCAGCAAGGACAAATGCAAAGTCCTGAACCTACGATAGTGTATGGGCTGGTAACTGATGGGCTGGGGAGCAGCTTTGCGGAAAAGGCCAAAGGGATCCTGGTAGACAGTGAACTGAGCATGAGCCCGCAGTGTGCTCTGGTAGCAAAGAGAGCCAACAGCCTCCTGGGCAATATAAACAGCAGCAGAGCCAGCAGAGCCAGGGAAGTGATCGTCTCCTTCTAACTGGTACCTGCAGATCACTTCTCAAATATAGCGTCCTGTTTTGCCCCCCATCTGCAAGACAGAAAAGACATTGATTAAAAAAAAAAAAAAAAAAAATCTCCTCCCCAGGAGGAATCAAGTACCAGAAAAGGGACCAGAGAGGCTGTACAGTCTCCATTGTTGGAGGTTTTCAAGACTCAGCTGCACAAAGTCCTGAGCAACCTGGTCCAAAGCAGGGTGACCCTGCTTTGAGCAGAAGGTTAACTAGAAACCACCTAAGGTCCCTTCCGACCTAAATGATTTTGTGATTTGGATGAGATAGAGTACCTTAAATGATGCACATCATACAGACTAAGCCCCTTGATTACAATAAGTTCTTGTATACTATGATGATTTCCTTCCTTTTTCCTGTACTGCTCTTCTGACAGGCAGTTGAATATCTTTTGTAATCAACAGCCCTTCTCAAACAAAAGAAAATGAATTAGAATCAACTTGGCAACACTGAAAATGTGCTCTGTCCTTTTGGCCACAGTTATAAACTTGGGAGTGTCTTTTGCAATTTACTTCTGCATTCTCCACCCCAATTTCAAACTGATCTTTACAACATCAACCTTTTAGCCAAATAAATTTGTTCCATATCTGTATGTTTTTCTCAAAGTTAAGGAATTATTTTAATAGTAATCTGATGGCCATATATCAATAAATGCAGTATTTGCCATTAAATCTAATTCAGAATGTGTATCTGTAATGAGTATTTCGATTATGATCCATACAACAATTCTAATTTGAACCTTTTATGTGTGTTTATCAGCATATAAATTTAATGGCCTATAGCAGAGATGCTTACTGCTTATAAGCAATGTATATGTTTGCAAGGGGATGATTACAGTCACAGTTAAAGTTATGGCTGCTAGAGAAACCATAGCTACTCTTGCATTGAAATTCTCAACACAGACTGTATTAGCAATATATATGAGTGGGAGTTGCGGAGAATGTATCCATCTCTTCTCTATTTGCATTCACATTTAATCAGCATTTGTGAATATGATTTAAATCAAGCCACACTATAAGGTGTTCAAAATGTAAAAAAAWATATATATATATATATAGCTTTTGCCTTGCAAAATAACACATTATTTTATATTCTTTCTTACAAGCGGGAAGAAACCTTCTGGTCAATGATTACAAAGGCTGCAGAGCTGCTCCTACTGAAAACTCTGCTGAGTAAACTAATGGYGATGTCATCTGATCTCATAGTTCCTCCTTTAAAGTCCTTGATGCAGTTTGTACATAGGTTTGAGCTATGTTTTACTCCCTATCAGCTAGCAGTGCTAGATGCTACAAGCTGCCCCTATTTTAAATGAAATGGAAAGGCTTGTGTATGTTGTCACAATGTCTCTGCAAGTTCAAAGGAGGTAGGCAAACCTTTCGACCAATCTTAAGCTTTATTCAAAGAGGACACAATAAAAATGGTATAAATGTCACTTTTGTAACCCTGCATTGCAGATCAGATGTGCAGTCAGTGCCATTTGCTGAAGCTGAAGAGTCCCCAAAATTGCAGCATCCTAAGCTGAAATAGCAGTGAGTAGTGGAACACAGGGAAGACTTAAAAGACTTAACCACAGCACCTCTGCAGCCTAAATAAGAATGTTGTGCTAGGATGAGCAGACAGTCTTGCTATCCTTTCTGATGCACACCCAGTACTGGTGCGTTAGAGTCAGATACACTGCTCCCGTGGTCAAGTCTTCTGAGCAGAATAGTGCAAGATGATGATTCATGTCCAAAGGCATATATAAAGGCAGATATAAAGTCCCTGAGCCTGGCTGTCCCTTTTGTATTGTTTCAGAATTTGGTGGGATTAGTTATCCTGTTGCAAAGTGGATGTGAGAAAACAAGTCTTATAGAAAAGGGGGAGAGCATTCATTTGATAATATTTTCTATCTCCAGTAGCACGAATGTCTATTCAAGGAGTACAGTAAAATCTGCACTGGAGCTGTTTCTGAATGGGCATTAACAAGTAGGCACTCAAAGCGCACTTGTCTCCAAAGTGATGGTGCTGGATAAAAGATGCAACATGTGTTCCCTACTGCAAAATGCCAGTCTTTGCCATTTCAGGAGCTGAACACTATTATGCAATAACTTATCACATGGGAGCTGCTGCTGCCGAGTTCATTCATTATGCACAGCACCCCCTTCAGGGTTACTTTGGAGAAGCTACCACCTGAGTTCAGAGAGCCTAGAAATGAGATGATTAGTGCACATTAGCATATCTTCAGGGAAGAGTGACCACATCAGGCTTTTAAAATTAGCCAGGCTTAAGGTTCCTGAAATCACAGCTCTCTGCCTTTGTTGCGTTCATCAGTTCAGTTAATACTGCACCTAGTAAGTCAGGGTCAATGATTTCATGATTCCTGTATACTACACAGCTCTGATAACATTTTGATGGGAGAAAAATGGTCCTGGCATCYATGACGTTTAGAGTATTCTTTTTCTAAGACAGGATTTCACAAGATGATTAATTTTTACAGCAAGTTGGCATTATTTTATGTTCAATGAAAGCTCTTTAAAATTTTGCACTGTTTCCTGTGTTGCAAGTCTAGAGCAACACAGTCTAAACCTTTCCAGGTTTTCATTGCTCAGCAGTATTTTCCCTGSTGACTTTTGAAACGTGGACTAACTGTAGCTTAGCTTCTTGTAGTGGAGCTTACTGATCAGTTTTCCTCCTAAATTATTTTTTTCCTCACAGTGGCACACCATGTGAGCATATGAGACAATGGACATAAGCTGAAAGACAAGAAGTTCAGACTGGATATAAGAACTTTTTCTTCATAAAAATAGCTAAGCACAGGAACAGATTGTCCAGAGAGGTTGTACAATCTCCATTCTTTTCTTGGAGGTTTTCAAAGCCTGCCTGGATAAAGCCCTGAACAACCTAGTCTGATCTCATAGCTGACATTGCTTTGAGATGGAAGTTGGACTAGAGAACTACAGAGGTCCCTTCCGACATGCATTATCCTGTGATCCTGTGTAACTCACATACCATATGTATAGTTGGGGACACAGTAACTGCCATATTTCATCAGAGGAATGATCCATGACCAGCTTTTTTTGTTRCAGTGTGTTGATTTACATCCTGCATGGAGAATTTGGCAAACCCAGAGACTTCCCTGCTGCAAAACTGACTGAACTATACATAGATAGAATACTTGTAAATAGAYGAAACTGTGCCAGCAGATGCAAAAATGATCACTGGACCAGTCTTTTGTATGTAGTTAAGGTAGTTTGGAGGTATTTTGTATGTAGTTTAGGATAATCAATAGCAATGGACCATTCTTCTGCTGGAGTGGTGACACAGGACCACAGGGAATTCCACAAAGGAATTCAGCAGAMTGGTGGTTTAGGGAATCTTACCTGATCCAGCTGAAAACACCCCTGCAAGGACTCTTGCAAACTTTGCAGTAAATCAGTTTTCTTTATCAAATACTTTGTCCATGAGTGCCTGCACAACTACTGCTTTCCTTTCTATGCTGTTTATGGAGAAGCACATGCCCTGGTGAAGATACTGACCAAGCTCCAGAGCTCCCAAAGAAGCTGGGCAGGCAGAGAGTGGGAAGAGTTCAGGCATATTTGCACATTAGCTTAAGCTCATACTCTGGACAGACTAAGGGCAGTTGTGGGGAGGGATGTCCACACTGTAGCTCCATAGCTTGGCCCTTTCTAAAGGACAGTGCTGAAATTCTGAGGCTAAAAGGTAGCAGAGYGGACAGAAGTACCCAGATCACAGAATTCAACATGTCAGAGCCTCTTCAGGAGCTTTTTCTGAGCCTCTAAGTGCAGAAGCAAGTCTTTCCTGCTACATTCCTGGGTTTGAAAATATCAGCTCCCATACTGAAATAACTTTTTTACATTCACAAACCCGCAGTCCTCCACACAGAGTCCCTGTGTTCATGCCAGCTTGCTTTAAATATGAAGGCAAAACCTGGTAACCCTGGAATKGATCTGCTCTTTAGTCCTCCCTACCTCTAGAAGTCCCACCGCAGGAAGCACCTACATCACGAGGACAGCATTGTGACTGGGTTGCTGCCAGTCTTCATTCATCTTTTATAAGTCTGTGTCTCCTTCATATTGGAGCTTTTACTTTCATGAGCAGTTTTATTTTTCACGTGTTGGATGAAAGGGTTGTTTAAATTGGTCTGTTCTGGCATACAGAAATATGCCCCTGAGCAGCTTGTAGAGTCCAGTGTAAAGCTCCAGTAGCAGTTGACTTCCTTGAGCAGGCTTGCATGAAATCGCTTGGTCRGATAGTTTAATTGTCATAAATTACAAACTGAGGAAACTATCTTGATGAGTACTTTCAACTATTAAATATGTGAGGCCTTCTTTCTACATTTTTTTAGTGGAATACTTGATCTTTTTATGGAAATAAAGTTTTGAAACCAATGAATATTTGAATGTAATCTTTCAAATGTTATAAAGGAAATGCAGACTTCATGTTGATTGAAACAGTTCTTGTTTTTACTGTGGTTATTTTTACTTTTGATAAAGCAMAAATAAATTATTTTTAGTGGCTTTCATTCAGGCAGTGAAAACAAAACAATCAGCTTTTTACACAGTTTTGCCCCTCAGAGGACAATAAGAATGGTTTCCTGTTATAGCACGAATTCCCCACTGAATTTTCACACTCTAGTTAACTGATCTCCTGCTAGGGTTAAATGAAAATTTATTTTCTCTTGCTCTGCTCCCCTTCATAGAATCATAGAATCAGTAAGGTTGGAAGGGACCTCTGGAGATCAGCTAGTCCAACTCCCCTGCTCAAGCAGAGTCACCCTGAGTATGTTAGACAGGGTTGCATCCAGGTTGGCTTTGAAGATCTCCAGAGAAGGAGACTCCACAACCTCTCTGGGCAACCTGGTCCAGGGTTCTGTCACTCTCACAGGGAAGAAATTCCCCCTCACGGTCAGGCGGAACTTCCTGTGCTTCAATTTCTGCCCCTTGCCTCTTGTCCTGTCACACGGGACAACTGAAAAGAGTTTGTCCCCATCCCCTTGACACCCTTCTGCCGCAGCCCATTATCAGCAAGACATGAAAGAACACACACATCAATGTGATGCAAGTTCACTCCACCTTATTATTCTACCTAACTGGCTTATATATCCTTTCAGAAGGCTCACATGTTCACGCACTTTACAAAGCATCGCTATTGGTTGACTAGCATTGTCCAGGTGTATCTGCTCAGTCTCTAATTGACCRCTGTGTYDACTCCCTTCCCAGGTGCATATACTTCTGCTTATCTTGCTGTAAAATAGTCAGGGCCCCAACACCTCCCCCTCTTTTTTCAAAAAGAGAGTCAGCTATCCTCTATGGATCAATTCCGAATGATGTTTTCTCTCTCATTAATATTTGTTAATGACCATACATAATCACACCAGTTAATCCCAGCCACCAAGCCCACTGTGCCTTCATGTTTCTGTAGGCAACACTTCTGGGTTTGCTTCAGCACCCTGTAATACCTTTGTTGTTTCGGCTCTCTCCTTTGTCAGCCATGGCTGCACCTACTTGGCTGGTATCCACGTAGTTTTATCCCCTGCACTATCACAGCCGCTTGGCTCTTGACGAATCTCTCAGCTGCTCTTGGTTCCCTGGCTCATCATCCGGCAGCGGGACCTTTGCTGGATCAGTGTCCATATCCGCCAGGGGAGCAGTAGGTTCTGGATGCTCCTCCCCTTCTCAGGGTGGCAGATCATCATCTATTCCCCCCCAAACCTCTCTTTCGGCTACGAACAAGGGACAGGCACACARGGAACACTTGAGATTATCATCGTCAGGCACCCCTTCACACTGAGGTCCTGAGCCACTCACAGCCKTCCATTCTGAGTCTCCCRARCCCTCCTGCTCCTTGCTAGTACTTTGTACGGCACTGCAAATGGCAGCAGCAACAGCAGCTTCCCCGTGCAACTGTTCCAACATTAGTCGAACCGGTCAGTAGATCTTTGCAAACAACCGCACTTCCTTGGATCCCACTTGCACGCTCTCCCACAGTTCCTTTCTGACTCRTTCCCATGCTTCCAGCTTGTATATTTGCAGAGCTTCCACTATAAGCCTCTTTCTTCAGGCACCACAGTAATAGATCAGTTAAGTCCAACTTCATTATCCACATGTCTGTTTTCCGAGCCAATCTCAACAGGGTCTCTATTACTGCTTGCTCTACCGCTGATGCGGCGAACCCCACCCTGCTTCCCTGACTCACCGGTCAGCCATGGACACAATTCCGCCTTTCTTCAGGGGCCCAGCTACTGTSGCTGGCCATGCAGGATCCTTGCCTGCTTACGGCTCCACTCCTACTCCAGTTGGTCTCTGAGGATCACGTCAGGGTCGCCAGATGCCACAGCCCATTATCAGCAAGACATGAAAAAACACACACACATCAATGTGATGCAAGTTCACTCCACCTTATTATTCTACCTAACTGGCTTATATATCCTTTCAGAAGGCTCACATGTTCACGCACTTYACAAAACATCGCTGTTGGTTGACTAGCATTGTCCAGGTGTATCTGCTCAGTCTCTAATTGACCGCTGTGTCGACTCCCTTCCCRGGTGCATATACTTCTGCTTATCTTSCTGTAAAATAGTCAGGGCCCCAACACCTTCCCTTTAGGTACTTGTACACATTGATAAGATCCCCCCTCAGCCTTCTCTTCCCCAGGCTGAAGAGGCCCAGCTCTCGCAGCTGTTCCTCATAGGGCAGGTGCTCCAGCCCTCTGATCATCTTTGTAGCCCTACGCTGGACTCTCTCCAGTAGCTCCATGTCTCTCTTGTCCTGGGGAGCCCAGAACTGGACACAGCACTCGAGATGAGGCCTCCCCAGGGCTGAGTATAGGGGCAGGATCACCTCCCTCCACCTGCTGGCAACACTCTTCCCAATGCACCCCAGGAGACCATTGGCCTTCTTGGCCACAAGGGCACATTGCTGGCTCATGCTCAACTTGTCATCCACCAGCACYCCCAGGTCCTTCTCTGCAGAGCTGCTCGCCACAGGGTCAGCCCCCAGCTTGTCCTAGTGCCTAGGGTTATTTCTTCCTAGGTGCAGGACTCTGCACTTGCCCTTGGTGAACCTCAGCAGGTTCCTCTCCGCCCAGCTCTCCAGCCTCTCCAGGGCTCTCTGAATGGCAGCACAGACCTCAGSTGTGTCAGCCACTCCTCCCAGCTTGGGATCATCAGCAAACTTGCTGAGGAGRCACTCTGTCCCCTCATCCAGGTCATTGATGAAGAAGTTGAACAGGATGGGACCCACGACTGAGCCCTGGGGGACACCACTAGCCACAGGCCTCCAACTACACTCCACACCACTGATGATGACCCTCTGAGCTCTGCCTTTCAGCCGGTTCTCAATCCACCCCACTGTCCACTCGTCTAACCCACACTWYCTGAGCTTCTCTAGGAGGATGTTATGGRAGACAGTGTMAAAARCCTTGCTGAAGTCAAGGTACACAACGTCCACTGCTCTCCCCTCRTCTACTCAGCCAGTTATTCCATCCGAGAAGGCTGTCAGGTTGGTTAAGCAGGATTTCCCCTTGGTGAATCCATGCTGGCTACTCCTGATCACCTTCTTTTCCTCCATATGYCTGGAGAKGACCTCCAGAATGAGCTGTTCCATCACCTTTCCAGGGATGGAGATGAGGGTGACTGGCCTATAGTTGCCTGGGTCCTCCTTCTTGCCCTTTCTGAAGACTGGAGTGACATTGGCTTTCCTCCAGTCCTCAGGCACCTCTCCAGTTCTCCAGGACCTTTCAAAGATGATGGAGAGTGGCCTGGCAACATTATCTGCCAACTCCCTCAGGACCTGTGGGTTTATCCCATCAGGGCCCATGCATTTGTGGATGTCTAGCCTGCCCAGAAGGTTTCTAATCCTTTCCTCCTCAACCAAAGGAAAGTCTTCCTTTCTCCAGACTTTCTCCCTCACGTCCAGGCTACACGATTCACAAGGGCTGCCCTTAGCAGTGAAGGCTGAGGCACAGAAGGCATTCAGTAATTCTCCCTTCTCTGTATCCCTTGTCACCAGGGCCCCTGCCCCATTCAGGAGCRGGCCCACATTTTCCCCAGTCCTCCTGTTGCTACTGATGTATTTGAAGAAGCCCTTCCTGTTGTCCTTAACATCCCTTGTCAGACTCAATTCCARCTGGGCCTTAGCCTTCCTCGCAGCATCTCTACATACTCTGGCTGCATYCCTATAATTCTCCCAAGTAGCCTGTCCCCTCTTCCACATTCTGTGTACTTTCTTCTTCTGTGAATTTGGCCAAGAGCTCCTTGCTCACCCATGCAGGTCTCCTGCCCCTTTTGCTGCACTTCTTACTCATAGCAATGCAACACTCTTGAGCTTGGAGGAAGTGATTCCATGTTACTCTCATAGATTTGCTTGGCAGCATAATGAAGCAGTTCAAACTTTGCTGCTATCAGTGACTTAAATTATTTTATGGTGTAACACTTAGGAGTCTGCCTACACAGTTATTCTGGTCTGAGCTCATAACCTACATAGCCTTCATTATCTACAAACCTAGAACCAACATATTTGCGGTTTGGTTCATATAAATCGGAATAACATTTAGTCTCTTTGTCACAGAATCATCTGTGGTGGCTCTGCTGATGTATTGGTGTCATAGACCAGAAGATGCCAATTCTCCCTAAGCTGGGACACACTTTGCAAAATGTTTTCTGATAGACTCCTGGAGCAATGGAAGCTTTTAGCCAAAAGTACCTACATCAGCTATTTAAAGATTACCTTATGACTGATCTGTCAGCTTGTCTGATCTGCCTGAGGACCAGGCAGGTAACCACATTCAGCCTCACAAATGCACTCCTGGAAACAGTAATGTCAGCACATCTTTCCTAGTTCCCCAAGTGTGTCAGAGGTTTCCTGAAGAAGACTGATGATAAGATCAACCTACAAAAGGGGAGGCCTTCTCTTTTATCCCCAAAAGGTAGAGAAAATAAGAGAAGAAGGAAATTAAAAAAATTCATTATAAGAGACTCAAAGCTAGAGGAAGATGCTCTCCTCCATTATTGGCCGATTTCCATGCCAAGGAAGGAAAAAGTCACTGTTTTCAGCCAGTGAAAAATGCAATAGTTTCTGCTTATACATCTACCATTGAATGTGAGCCTTGGCTCAGGTGGATAAAATCCCACTGAAKCAAAGGGGAAAAGAGGTCTTCGGTTTTAAGAGATTTCACTTCAAGCTACATAATGCTCCTGGCTTTCTCTAACTGATAGTCTGAGACTGTACTCTCCTTACATCCAAACTATCTCAATAAGAAATTTGCTCTCAGGTATCGGTTTCAGGCCCATTACAGAAAGAAATGTTTAGCCTGTGCCTCGTATTAGTGAAAGTCCATGCAATTCCTTTCTCATGCTGTAGGTGCGTATAGGTGTGCTAGACATTACGGGAGTCAAAGACTGCCAGTCTCCTCATGCACAAAAAACACAGCATAGTGCATAAATGAGGATGCACTCTGCACTTTATCCCTGAGCAAGTATGTTGTTTACCAGCTGGGGAAGATAAATTCAGCTAGAACTCGATGTAATAGAAATGAATAATAACAAAATGCTCTCTCTGTATCAATAACATGAGAATGGCCATTAAAATTTTTTTTCAGCTGAATCATACACACAAACACACACACACACATCCCTTTTCACTATTCTTCGAGGAAGCAATGTGATAATAACTAAAGGTGTTTCAAAGTCATTTGACAAAGAAAAGAAGATTGGTCTCGCTCCAAAATAGATTTATAAAGTAGCAGCCTGAAATCCTTGGAAGTCTAGGCCCTTTTCCTCTCAACTTTGTAAAAATGAGTCACTTGCATCAGCAGTCAGACCATGCTTTGCTCCAACCGTTCTTTTAAGTCACAGTCATTTTGTTCAGTGAAGTCCACCTCCTCTCCAGAGGGATGATTTATGAGAGTCAATTTGCAGCAATGTTTGTTCTTCGTAAACATTTACTTTGTCCTAAACTACATAAAGAAGAAAGGACTTGTTAAAATTTTGAGATGGAGAAGAGGTATTAGATTATATAATTCCTCCTCATATCAAATTTCTCTACTTTATATTTCCTAAGTGATTCTATGACAGATGATGAGCTTTTCTGGTCAGGTGCGTTGACTCTCACCATCAGGAAATGTTTTTGTTATTTAAGTTTCATCTTCCCTTTCTTAGTTTAATCCTATTACAACTAGCTTGTTGCCATTAGTTATATCCAGATATGATCATCAAGATGAAGAATTTCTTTAAAATATAGCAACTCAGCTGCCAGAGCAGCACAATTTCTAGGTGAGGTCTGTTCCAGGGAGTGGTTCAACTACTAATGCAGGGAGGGAAAGGGATGCTAACACTAATTTATCTATGCCCATTAATTGGTATTCATCAGTTAGGAATATGTAATTTTCTAGAACATAGAAAACAGAGCTGGCACAGATCATCTACAGTCATAGCAAAATAAATCAAAAATGCTTCTTTACACTCCTTCCATGTATTTCAGAAATTCCCCATAGGCTTTTCTTAGTTCTGAGGTATGATCTCAGGTTAATAGTTTTGATTAAAGCAAGGGAGGAGGAGAAAGTGGAAATCAGAACAGAAATAGTATCTCAGATCAAAACAACTATTTCTTTAGCTTTATTTCAATGTTCTGTATACTTTATTTTCAACTGCTATTGAGGTATTGAGGTTGGCTGCTTTCCAATGGTAATGCTTTATATATATATATATATATATGTATGTATATATAGTGTGTACAAAGATGCATACGTAAACATATATTATACATGTATTATTGCAAGCATACACAAGCAAGACAATGCCAGACTTAAGATCCATGCTCATGTTGTGTGTATGTGTTATGACACAATTGTAAATGATGTGATCAAATGATATTTTTCCATAAGATCTCTGTTCATTTCAATTACAAAAATTCATAGTTTGGCCATAAAAGTATGTATCCCTGTCACTCATTGGAAGTGTGGGTTAACCCCAGATTTGCAGAACTGCGATGAACTTGCAGTCTCTTGTAGTCTCTTCATTATGTAAGACAGTGCCCATGGGAAGATAGCAAAGGCAATCAATCTTTGATCCAAACTMATTTCCTGCCAAAGTTTCCATGTTGCCTCAAGATGTGGGACTGCCTGCTCAGAAAGACCTGAATCATTTTCCTTTTCAAATTCAGCTGCAAATGGTATTTCCAGTTCATAAAATTTCAGCCCAAATGATTTAACTGCAGCAAAAGGAATAAGTTTTCAGATCAGAGAGTAACTAGATCCTGGGAGTAGAGCCAGAAGGCCTCTGTTCTGCTCTTGTCTTTGCCACTGACCTGCTACCGGACTCTAAGCAGTGTTATACCCTTGCTTCTTCTGCAGTTCTTTCTGTAAATGGTGTGAGCAGGCAGTGTCTCCAGTCTGCTCGTGATAAAAGGCCTCATCTGTTGTGTAGAGCTATGCTCACTATGTTCYGATTTTATGCCCCTATGTTCTGATTTTACTATCAAAATACAGTCTAGATTCCAGTACAAGCTTTCTTCCCAACTCAATTTTCCCTTGGCTTCCTCTCATTTGACYTGTTTGCCTTTTTGATCTTAAGTCATTTGCCCCCTCTCATACTTAAGGTCAGAACTGACAAGCTACCAAGCTTTATTCAGAAGTATGTTTGTGTTTATAACACTATCCTTTAATTTCACCTGAGGAGGGAAGCTGAAAAAGCCAAAACCTCRTTGTGGAAAAGACTTATCATTAGCTCCCATAAATCTTATACCTCTCTGGGACAACCATACTGCCCTTTAAGTGAGAAATAGTGGAACAACCTGATCAGGGGGGTGGCTTACATTTTCTGGCTATTTGTTACCTATAGTCAGTACTATTGAAGAGGAGTATTATAACCTTAGATTGGATTAGATGTTTTCTTGGGARATAGCCTAATTTTGGGTCAATGAACTTCCCGCTTCCTTAGTAGAATTAAAAACAAATGTGTAGGATTTTCTTATTCATCCCCATTTATAAGCACTGCAGCAAACCAACCTGGCAGTCACTGATGCAGAAATCCTTTTTGTAGCTCTTGACCAGTAACAAAAGACTCTTTATTCATGAACTGTAACAAAGCAGGTGCCAAATTTCCTGCTGGGGAAAATCCACAGAACTTGAATGACATTAGCAGAGATTTGGTTTTGTGAAAAGCAATGCTGAATTTCAACTATAATAAAGAACTTCAGAGATTTTCATCAAATAAGTATTAACAGTTTTGCTGCCTTACAGTAAATCCCAATTTACAGCCATGTTTGGGGGAACAGAATTTACCTAAATTTGTGAGTGTTTGCATCATAAAACAGTTACTCTGTTAGTAATTTAGTTAGCTACTTAGACAGGTTCCTGGGGACTGAACATCAGGCATGGGCTCTTTTATTTTGATATTTTAGACATTTTCATATTCAATTAACATTTGTGTAAGATGACAGAGCTCTTCAGTGTAAACTACTGTACCTGGAACAGAAGAAAAATGACCTCATTTAACTCAGTTATGCAATGGCACATATGACTTSCTGCAGTCATGTCTGAAGGTCTGTTGCATTTTGCATATAGCTGTAGCATATCTTACCTCCGTCGCACAAATGTCCTTACGGTAAAATGTAGTTAAAGGCACAATGGGTGGCTGGGCACATGGATGAAATGAGCATCTAGAACTGAGCAGCTTCTACAGTGACGTATCTCCCTAAACAATCTCACTAGTTGAGGATGACTGCACCCTCTGTGTGTTGAAGGAACTCTAAATTGAGATGTCTCCACATCTTCACTTGTCTGAAAGCAAGCAGTGTACCTTTCTGAAGCTCATATATTAAATTTTTTAAGATCCCAGTTGTATTTGCATTAACTTGCAAAGAAATATATTTGCTGTGTTTCCAGGCTCATAAATACTTGACCAGCCTGTGAAAAGCTCTTAGTTCTGGTATGATCTATTCAAGCAAGAAGATCTGTGAAAACATTGGTCTGCAAGTTTTTCCCATGATACAGAGCGTGGGGCTTGAGTGGGTGCTGACTATGCCTACATGGAAATGCATCAATATCTATGCAGTCTCAAAACAGTACAAGTGCACTGTATGATCTGAGACAAAGTATTTTGGACCCCTTTAGAATTTCCTAGCAACTTCAGGAATTATTAAATCAATCTCCTGGGGAAATACTGGGAGCTACCAGCCATTTCTGTAATGACTTGTAAATAAAATGACTTGTAAGTGACTTCTGTGTGCTTGTTTATGAACTTGTGCCAGCTTCTTCAGTGCATCTGGGTCCCTCAGGATCCTCACGAGGCAGGGCATGGACAACACTGCGAAACTGCTAGTGTTAGGAGAATGTGTGGTAAATGGCAAGTCTGTGGAGAGCAGAAAGAAGATAATTCAGAGAGACAGGCAAGAAAAGCATTGGGCAACCCATCACTGAAGTGTTCTTTCCCTAAATAATTTCCATACTTGAATTTTATTCCCTTCAGCCACACACAGAATCCACATATTGAGCTTTCATAGTGCTGAAATGTTGACACAGGATTTAGGCTTATCAGTGCTACAGGTATACAAAGAACACGCAAAAATGTACCAAGTACAGGTATACAAAGAACAAGCATAGCCAACCTCAATAGCAGTTGAAAACAAAGTATACAGAACATTGAAATAAAGCTAAAGAAATGGTTGTTTTGATCTGAGATACTATTCCTGTTCTGATTTCCACTTTCYCCTCCTCCCTTGCTTTAATCAAAACTATTAACCTGAGATCATACCTCAGAGCTAACTGCTTGCACAGTTTTTCTATTGAGTTTCTTATCTTCTTGCCTTCTTTATTTTCAGCTGTTTGAGAGGGGTGCCGCCTCCCGTGAAATACTTCTGTTGATGCAAGTCAACATGAGCAAGAGCAACCCCATTGACTTAGATGAGATATAATTGAATATATCACTGATAACACATTCTATTTCACTATCCTAATTTGTCCCATCCCACTGGTGACTCAAACAAGGTTATTCTAGACACTGACAAGGAGGAAGGTCAACAGAGTGTCACAAATCACAGCATTGTAGTGTGTCTGTCTGTTGCCCATACTCCATCTAGACGAAATTTTGTAAGACTTATCTGAGCCTCATAGAACTAAATTAATCATGCAGAAGGGTGATCTATCCTACCACAGACACCTTTGCCTCTTCCTGGATGTTTATTCCAAGGATAATCTAATTTGCTGAAGGGTATTTATCTAGCTGGAAGCAGACTGCGACAGGTACTCATGAAGAAAGCTTTCCAGAAAGTGTGGCTTAGTGAGTTCCTTTATACAGGGAACATAGATGGGTGTTTTCTGTTTTTGCTTTTGCACTTGAATTGTTCTCTTTCTCCCTGTCACAATATATTTCCTAACTACAGTTAAGCTCCTAAGCCCCAGTCAGTTCAAAATTGACTGGAGTGCCCCAGCCCTTCCCTGTGGCTTTTCAGCAAAGGCTTAAGCTATTTTGGAGAGCTGCTAGGTAACAACATCCTGCCTACAAGGTGCTTTTGACCAAAAGCAAATCAGAGTGTAATTCTGACAGATATTTGCTACTAGGGTAATAAAGCACAATAGCCTATTCAGTAGTCAGTATAGTGCAGTCTGCCTTTGAAACACAGGAGAGCCTGAGCACAACACTTCATCCTGAGTTATAATGAGGAGTGAGATCAACACTGTGGAGGTCTCATATTCCTAAATATTTGTGATCCCCATCACTGCTGAAATGATTACAGGACAATGCTTGCATAAAAAGCACATGTTTTCTATACTCCAGCTGTTTGTTGTCCCACTTTGGGCTATCTCTGTCTGCTGAGCTGGACTTCTGTACCTTGCACTTTGGCTTTGCCTCAGTAGTGAGGAGAGAGGAATCAGAGCTGGTTCTGCCTTCCTCCTCGCACCACCCAGCAATATTGTGCTCCCCCCTCAGCAGGTGTCAGAGCACAGTGATGGAGGGCATCTAGCTGTGTATTAGTTTTGGGATGATGGATGGCCCCAGGAGGGATCAGGGAGAAATATCACTTGGTAGAGAAGAGTTTGGAGAAGATGAATAGTCATGCTGCTTCCAAGTMATTTGGCCACTTTCTACCATGGCCTCTTTCATAGGGTGAGTCCCAGTCAAGTCAGAGATTTTAGGTTATTAGAGGGCAAACATTGCGAAAGTCTTTTCCAAGGCTCAGTGGTGCTGCAGGACTTAGTGGTGGGGTGATGCTCCCTTTCTCTGGTTTCAGGATTGAGATGGAGCCCAGTAGCATCACCCATCATTGCTAATAAARTTTCCTGGCTCCTTGAATACTCCCTTCCCATGCCAGTTCACTAGCAGCAAGACAGCTACAAAACTACTCAAGAGAAGTACAGTCCGGTGAAACAGGATGGGCACCATGAAAAGATAACACTGGAGTTATCTTTCAGCAGGCAGTGTGCTGCTTCCGGATGTGAATAAATGCTGTAAGACCAGTATGTGCCACCAGATTACAGGGAAATGATCTTTTTTTTAAAAAAAAAATAAAAAATAAAAAATAAAAAGAAAAAAGAAAAAAAAAGAAAAAAGATAAAAGATAAAAGAAAAAAGAAAAAAGAAAAAAAAGAAAAAAGAAAAAAAAGAAAAAAGAAAAAAAAGAAAAAAGAAAAAAGAAAAAACGTACTTTGGGAGTGAGGGAGCGTTTACATCAGAGAATGGACTAAAAAGGGATGGATCCTGCTTTAGCATCTGCCTGGGTCCCCTACTCATTATTCTCAGGCTTTGATATGGGTGCATGGCTTATTTAATGTAAACAATCATACTAACATTTTTACCATTTCAAACTCTTTGTTCCGTTACACTTTGTTGCATTTGTTAAGATGAAGTAGTATCTTGCTTTGCTGTTGCTGACTATTCTCTGTTTTTGACACTCACTGGTCATAGGTCCCAGAAGATGTTTCCGGGTGCTGAATCCAGGGATGTATGCTGACTAATACAGCCAATACAGAGAATCAGAGCTGGTTTCTAAATGCAGTTTAAGGGACACCTAGCTTTGAAAATACATGGATTATGTAAGCTCAAGAAAGGAATTTGCTAACTATTTGGTGGGTAAATCAATCCCAGTTTGGGAAGAAAATATGGGTAAAAATGGGGGCAAGTGCTCTTGTTGTTTGTGGAGGGACTGGACTCAAGCCAGAGGTCCTTTCAAGCCCCACATTCCAACAGCTAGATATCACCACCATTGACAGCACTAAGACCTTGATCTGTATTTTCCAGTCAAGGGGGACAACAGAGAACTCCTATGAAGCATGCAGAATGACGAAAAATCTATAAAATATTAAAAGTGGGAGGGGAAGGTTAAAAAAATTAGTTGTCTCATTAACTGCCCCTCTCTCCAAGCACCTCACTGGTTTCACAGTTTTTCTATTGAGTTTCTTATTTGCTTGCCTTCTTTATTTTCGGCTGTTTGAGCGGAGTGCCTCCTCCCTTTAAATACCTTTGCAGAACCTTGCAGCCTGAAGCAATCTCTGCTGCAAGCTCTCATTGTGACTGACAGACAATACGGAGAGGTATTACTAGTATTCATGTGAAAGCTGTATCACAGGTGGCTAAGAGCATATGAATTGTGTTTGTATAAATGACAATAAATACAACAGAGCGGGAGGAGGATATGATCAGAATACCCAGTCTCATGATCCGACCCTGTCTAGTTGTAGGCTGCTGCCCTCCTATGGCATGTTTTGACAGCCCCTGTTATCTCCAAAGCAGCTCTCTGTATTAGTAAGATAAACTGCTGTCAGTTGCTAGTACCTGCTGTTAGAAATTACAGCTTCCAAAAAACCAGTCTGCTGTTTCAGTGTCTGTCTGAAGTAGAAAATCAACACCTTGGGGCACTTAGCCTTTCTGTCCTCTGAGGGAAACCTCTGCGGTTTGAAAAGACTGACTGCATGCCACTGAAGGAGCAATTGCCATCCTTAGTCTCTGTGTGACACTGTTACTGCTTGGATCCAGGGCTCTTCTCCCTTAGTGACAGCTTTTTGTTGTTATTGTTGGGCGTTTTTTCTAAGGTCTGTATCTTGGCAACAGGAATTGTTGACTTGGCAACTCAGTGCTTTAAATAAGGCTGGGTTTGAGCATTTCTGCTGAATATTGCATCTGTTACCATGGCAGGACTGTAGAGTTAAACCTCAGCATAGGTACCACACACTTGCTTTGCTACTAATGTCCTTCTAGTGATTTCCTTGGCTGCTTGCCTTCTTTACTACCCTGGCTTAGACAACTGGCACTGGTAGCAGCACTTCTGTCCCCAGATATCCCATACACTTTTTACCTCCATCATCATTCTCATCTGAGCCTCTGAATAAAAGTCATACCCCAAAAGAGTAAATGCTACTGAACAAACTATGATTCCCCCAACTGGTTCTTACAAAAAGAAGGAAACAAGGCAGGATCAAAGAGCCACCTAAGAGAGCCCATTGAAACTGCAGTCCTTTTCACTGCATGGAGACAAACAGTGCACTGTGCTGGCTGTGAGAGAATCAGGGCTCTATGAAGGATGCAGAGGTGGGCGAGTTCAGATAATCCACACTTGCTAGTCACTGTTGAAAACTGCATCTTTTTTATTCACAGGTATCTTATGTCATATCATGGCTCTCAAACTTAGTAGTTCAAATATAACCAGTTATAAAAAGTACCACAAACAATACTCTTTTTTTTGTCTGCACTTTCATTTTAAGAAGTAAATTCAGAATTCCTGGACTTCTGCAGTAAAAGAGATGCCTGAGAGAGCCTAAAGTACTTTATTATAACTAGTAAAAGCTTAAAAGCAAAAAATATTTTTGCAAAAATATTCAGACTCTTTGAAATCTGCATTTTGCTCTGATAGGGAATAAAATGAAGATAAAATTCAGTCAAGACCATTTTTCTTCCCTTCCAGAGTAGCCAGCCTCTGGACTATTTAACTAGGAGGTAGGGAAAGTCAAGGTCTTAGCCTGGATGGATCATCTCACCCTTCYTTACAGTTTGAATGGAAATTTCATTCTGAAATTATAGTGCCTTTTTGATCAAACAAAATTTTTCCATTGTGTTCTGAGTCCCTACATGATTAACAACTTGTATGGGAACGGATCACAACATGAGGATTCAAAATTGAAGACCGGGATAGCTGGTTCAAGTCCTGCTCTTCAATCAGTAGAAAGACTGAAGTCCTGATTATCAAGCCATGGCTGTGGAAAACTGTGTGCTCTGGAGTCATTCTTGTTTGGAAACCAGTCTTGGGAGGCAAGTGCTAGTCTACATGCCAAACTTAGAATGTATCAGACCCACACAATTTTCCTGCCTATTAAGTTCACAGAGGGTAGTGCCCAAAGTAACAATCAGTTTTCTCATAGCAGATCCCATTAGAGCGCTGGAATAACTATGAGGAAAAGACTGGCAAAGAGACAGCTCCAGTTGCTGATCTGTTTATTTCCATCYATACATTTGGCTACTGTTGAAGGTAGCTTTTTGTCAGGGGCCATAGGACAGACTTTATTTTTAGTTTCCTGGAAAAGGCAAAGATTTTAATTGTGATCAAGGGCTTTAATGAGAAGAAAACAATAAACAGTCACCAGCAAAGGAACRATGTCGAGGGCTGCCCCAAGTGAGGGAGGGCAGCTCTAGGCTGAATTGACTAGCACAGTGAGTACAGAAGTGAAAGAGAATTAGTCAATGTGTTATGATTTATTTTGCAAGTCTGTCAGGCAGGCTGTTCAAAGGTGATAGCAGCGTGCTGGGCAGGCTCTGTGCAAGCAGAGTTGGTTTTCCCATTCTTAATCTTGGTATAGAGCTGTTGCACTTGCCAGGTCACAACAGGAGTGAAATTCCGGCATATTCAAAACAACATTACGGATGACATCTCAGTTGAGGCCTTGCCCACAAGCTACTGTCAGATCAGCAGAATTTAGACATGGAGTAGTAAAGTAACACAAAGAAMTCCTAACCAAGATCAGGCACCAAGGCAGTGCTGTACACTGTATWGTAAAATCACACGTCTTTCCAGTCAAAATGGACAAAACAGAGGAAAAAGTGGTAAGAATAAATTTCAAAATTAATATTCTGATTATTCAGTCTGGGGAACTCTGAGATGATTCAGTGATTAGGCTAAGGTCAACAGGAATCCATGGGAAATCAGGAGGGAGTATGGAACCAAAATCTCCTCAGTCCCAAGGTAAGGCTTTGGCATAGGAATTGTTTCTTCTGCTCTCTAGCCACAGAGTTCATACATGGTTACAGGTTCCAAAGCTTCAGCATTCAAAAGCACTAGGAGCCAGAGTTTTGGTTYTGTCTTTTAGAAGAACTGCAGCCAGGTCTGGTTTTGCATTTAAATTCAGGGATGTTATGATATGCAGAACCGGGCTTAGGGAAGATGACCTATAGCAGATGTCTAAGGTATAGTGAGTGGAGAATAGAGAAAGAGGGAAAAACATGCTCAATTATGTGCAGTCACTCGTCCAATGCAGCTGGCAGAAAGTAAGTGTCCATTAGCCTCTGCACATTAGCCCTCTCCACCACAAATCTAACTCTCGCTCTTCATACAGCCATTGATACATGGCCCTCTCCATCTGTAAGACAAATTCAGGGCTGTGTTCTTTTCCTAAGGTCTGCCCTGGAGATACATTTTTGAAATTAATATTCAGCCCTCATGTCACTGTATGCCACACTGCTTGTCAACAGAATTGCAGCTGGGTACTCCAGAGCTGAATTTGGCCTGTTAGTGTTTTTTGCATGGATGCTCCATGACCGCATCTATACAGATCTAAATTGCTCTGAATTCTGTGYTGCCTACTGTAGGCAGCTTGCCTTACTCTGGGCTCTGTCTGTCCACAAATCTTTCTGGCCTTATGGAGATAACATCAGTGCTCTCACAAGGAAGATCTCTGGGCAGGTTTTCTGTGTGTCCTCATTACCACATGGCTAGATAAGACAAGGTCTTGCTTACCCAGACTTCAACTTAAGTGCTCCCTGAGGGACACTCCAAGCACTGGACACACTGCTAATATCTGAGCTCTTGGAACAGCCCTGCTAACACAGGCATTTCTCTGGATATTCCCTCTTTGTATGTTTTACAAGCAAGGGTGRTCTGCATAATTATTTCCAATGTTCTTCTTCATCTGCTGTATTGTGTGTGTGTTTTCACCCTGCTTGTTCCTCTTGGCTCTCAAGAGGCATCAACAACTYTTACATACACTCTAACGCCAGCGACCAAACTGTTTTCTATAATATTGACCTGAAATTTCAAACAACTCAGATTTATTTGCTGCAACTGAAAGCAAAATTCAGCCTCTTGAACATCTGCAAACCTTAGCCAAGCTAAAAAATGTTTGTGGCCTGAAGCAGACAGGTTGCTGACAGCAATTATAGCTTCCAAACATTGAGGAAGGACTACATTCAGCAAAGGAGAGGAACACATTTTTTGCTTAAATGCTTAAATGCTCTTAAATGCTAYTTTGCGCGCCTGACAGCAAGGTGAGATGGAGCAGTGCACATGCTCGTACAGAAACTGGGATTCCTTCTCTTTTAAGCAGTTTTCTTTTCTTTACCCCATTGTCAACACAATGGACAGCTGACAAAAAGAACTAAAACACCTGACAGCATGGCAGTGAGACAGGAAAGGACATGGTGGTGYGACCAAAACTCCCGAGTGCAAGTGGGCACACGAAGGGCCGCAGAGCACGACTCTCCTGCGCAGCTCCATAGCCCAGCCACCAGAAATCAATGCGCCAAGGTCAGAGAGCCCTCGCTAACCACAGCGAGAGCAAGCTCGAGCTCAGGCAGGCTGCCAGCCCGTTTGCGCCGGCCTGGGCAATGCCTGCAGACCCGTGAGGTGATGTGTGCGGGAGGCGCGGGCTGTCGGGCCTGCCTCAGCGTTCGAGGCCCCAGAGGGGTAGCTGCTGGGACGCACAGGGGCTCCTTTGGGGCAGGCCCCCAGCGGGTGTGGTCTGGGTGCTCTGGGTGGTGTTGGCGTCCCCCAGCATTTCTGGGGGGACACTAACGCGAAGGACACCGAGACGAAGGCGAAGGCCGCTCGGCGAGGGCAGTCCGCCGCGACACGCTAATGGCGGCGGGAGCGCTGCCTCCGTTGCCATGGCAACTGCCCCCTCCCCGCCCGCGCGCATGCGCGGGCGCTGCGGGCGCTGCCGCTCCTCCCCTCCGCACGGGGGCGCCGCGCCCAGACTGCCACACCCAGCATGCCCCGCGGGCCCGGCCGGATGCGGGCGCCGCCTGGCGGAAGCGGCGGCGAGGCCATGGCGGGG
>NW_028186543.1:31449-31992 GCF_003343005.1 Rhea americana
TGTGCGTAGTTATTTGTATGTGGTATTCAGTGTTTGTGCATTTAAGCACAACTCTTTCCCCCATCTCATTTACCTTTAATATAAATTTGGTTCCTAWACTAGGGCTGGCTTATCTAGTCATAGTCACTTCCTTAAAGTGGATATAAGAAAACACACCTAGCAGTGGTACACTATAACTGCAGTGTTGTTTAAATGATAAAAAGTTGTTGAGTAAAAATCTTGATAAGATACAGAACAACATTTTAGTTAAGGGAGAGAGCCAGCAGTSAAAAAGGTTTCAAATAAGCCTGTATTTTGAAGTAATAGAGCTTTTTAGATAACAAAGCTTCTGTCAGAAAGAAATCTGTAATATGAGAGGCCCCACAAAGGTGAGATGGAGGGAAAAAATATGCTTGAAATTTGAGGTAGGAGAGGCAAGGAAATGGCTTGTGGGAGGGCTTTCACAAAATAAATACAGCAGATTYCTCACTCAGGAGTTCTGAGCTATTAAGTATGCACATCTTGCTTTATTTCCCAGTAACCTTACTGGTGAACCAACAAACT
>NW_028186543.1:32078-65669 GCF_003343005.1 Rhea americana
AAGAAGAAAGCGTAAAGAGACTATGGTTAGGGGAGCAAGCAATTGTCAGTGTGTTAGAACTGCTAATGTTTTAAAAGTAAGAGCATGGTTTAAAAGATGTTTTTCATGTATTTTAAAACTATTAGTCATATTTTTATTTTTGGTATGTCAGGATACATGTCTGTTGCGCAGCTCAGTACTTCTACAAATGGACTTAGAATTGATGTACAGGCTTTAGCTGGTACAAAATTCCTGTGGAAAAGGAATTTTGATGTGTGTGAAAGGTTTCTGATGTGTGTTTTAACCAAACTGTCGAAAGGACCCAGCATTTTTTGTTGCACCTTTCGTGCAGCTTTGTTTTCTTTTCCATGATGAAAGGAATTAGAGTTGCTCTGTTATGTGATAAATTGAACAAAGAATCTGACAGTTTTAAAGCATATGTTGTCACTTCCAGGTTTTGCTGCCACAGCTCTTAGAAGATCATATGATGTGAGAAGAGTTGAAATCACTCCCCTRGAACAGAGGAAGGTAACTTTTGATACCCATGCCTTAGTGCAGGATCTGGAAGCCCATGGTAAGTGACATCTGTTAARTAATTCAAAGGAAGACTTTGAGTTTGAATATTATAACTTTGTGTACTATCTAATTAAATGTCAATAGTATAAAATATGTTAGAAGCCTCTAGAATGTGAAGGGAAGCATCTGATACAATTTGATGCCTCTGCAATCATGCRAATAAGCTATTAGGTTAGATTTACCTTGTTTGTAGCTGTATRTCCATTTATATAATATCTTCTGGCTTCCAGGGACATACTACCTTTAATAAATGTAAAATACCAGTAGCAGTTAAGGAACTGGTTTCTAGCAAAAATGAAGCTTTAATATAACATCCTTCAATTGACTGCTAATAGTAACCTAAGTTACTGAAACTGAATTTTAAAACCAGATTGGTAATGCTTCTTTTATTTCATTTGGTTATGAACAGTACAAAAAATGTACAGTTCTTATGTAAGGCATCGTAGTGTTGCAGATCCAAACACATGACTTACGTGTATGTAATTGATGTGTGTCAATACATGTGTATAAATGACAATTGACCTTACTTCAGAACAAGCTTATATTTAATGTTTTGAAAAGTTAATATGATTAAATTAATCACGCTAAATTCAATTAAATTAAATAATGTGATTTTTTGGTCTTAGTTTCTGTTGGTTTTGGAGGCAGGAAGCAGAGTGTTTTTCTGCTGCTTATGCTTAATGTTCCTTTATGCATATTTTTAGTCTTTTTTTTTTTTTTACAGTTCTCCATTTTTTTTCTGTAAGTTTGCCCTCCTCTTTATTTTTTTTAACTGTAAATATTAGCAGCATAGTGCTATGATAGATTTTTAATATTTACACTTTTATTTTTTTTAATATGTCTCTCTTGGGTCAGATTAAAGGTTCCTCTAGCCCAGGCTTCAATTTCTAACAGCAACCATGAATCAGTACCTGAAAAAAGTATAAAAAATGGGACAAATACATATAACGTAGTCCCTTATGCTTTCCAAGCATACCAGTGATTATCACTTTGGAGGTATTCTGAGCTGGATGCGAGTTTTACGTATTTGGTAACCTTCAAAATAATTTATTCTATACATTTACTCCATTTTTGAAACACTGTAAACTGGTTAGCACTGAAAACATCCTTTTGGCATGGACTTCTGCAAGTCTACTCCTTTTTGAAAAAAATACTTCCTTATGTTTATGTAGAACCTGAYTTTCACTTGGTTAATTTGATGCCCYYTCAGTTCTTTTTTGCGAAGAGAGAMTGAACATTTAATGTCTCTCATTTTCTCCTATTCCTCCCTCATTCTTTTCTGGATAGAAGAGTTCTATCCTGTTGAATTTTTCCTTTTACACCTGCATTTGCATACTTTTGGTTGTTCTTGTTGCCCTGTTGTGAATCTTTTCCAGTTCTATTGCATCCTTTTTGWACAAGGAGGGAACAGAATTACAAGCACCGTTAGTCAACAGCATGTCCCATGGATTTGAACAGTGGCATAATGTTRCATCTATTTTGTTCTCTACTCCTTTTTTTTAATAATTTGTGAAGATTGGTCTACTGTGTTGATCTCTGCTAAGCGTTGAAATGATCTCATCATCCAACTGTCAATTATCTGTTAAAATCCCAAGTTTTTCYTCCTAAGCAACAGTTGGAACRTCATAGCCAAACATTAGGGGTATTYTYCCATTAATAAAGTCTCCTAATAATATGTGTTAGTACTTAGACGAATACTGAGAGTCTACTGTTGGTGTTTATTATTATTTCTACTGATTTTGTTTTGTGCGTATGTCAGACTTACCAGCATGTGGTTCCTTACATCTCCTCTGGAGCCATTTTTTAAAACTAGCTTTGAATTTGCCATTTCCAGTCCTCAAATAATGAAGGTAGTTTAAGTGAGACATCTCCACTACAAATTCAGCTACTGCTATTTCTTGAGTTCCTTTAGAACTTGTGGGGTGAATACTGCCCRGTGCTGGTGAGTAGCTATTAATTAGTTTGTTAATTTGTTCCATAACATCTACAAATACTTCAGTATTACTATGACAGAGCTCTAAAGGTAAAACTTGCAGATACTGCAAAAGCAAACAATGCATTTAGTTTTAGTCAAATTTACGGCATATAGTTTTTGGGCTTCAGTCTCTTACTGTTGCATATGTTAATTGCTCCACAACTTTTAAGGGGGAAAAGACTGCTACAGCTATAAAGAAAAATAAAATTATGAATTGACAAAAAACTAAGTTATATAACTCTTAACTTCAGAGGAAGTGAAGCAATATTATCACACCTCGTAGTGGAAGGAAGTTGTCATAAAGCATGCTTAGCTCTTTCAGTAATTTATACAGATGGTGCATCTTGGCAATTCTAGTACTTTAGAAGAAAACAGTAGCATATTTCTATAAATAATCTGCCTTTTCAACAAAAGGTTAGTTAATCCCRTTTTATAAAGCAGAGCAATTGAAATACAACACATCAGTTAGATTTCTGGAAATAAATCCTTAGGGCTAAAGCCCCCAGCGCTAAATCAAAGCTGGCTTATATCTGACAGCTGGTTTCAATATTCACCATTCATCATCTTTAAGCGTATCAAAATTGCACCAAGTTATAGACAAAGTATAAATTTTACTATCAGAAAGCAAAAATCCCATAATCTGAATTCATTCCACAAGCAATAGATGCAGCAGTTTTAAAATCAGGACTTTTGCRTATGTCCACATCTCTGCAGAACAATTTCAGTATTTGTGGACTTAACTTTTATTTTTATTATTCTATMGGATGTGTGCTTTGTAKCAAAAGGTAAATTTGACTTTAWTAKAAMYTTTWAAARKTTMTAWTAAAGTAAAATTTTGCTGGACTATTTTTATAATGCATGRGCAGTTAAACATTTTACAGAAGTTTTGTCCTACTGTCTCAGCCATACTACAGACTATTTTAGTTTATTAAAAATTAATAGGCAATGCTTTTCAGATTTTTTGCAGCATTAAGTYTGAGCTTTTCTAATTAAAAGTCACAGTGACTGACTCTTCTTTGTCAGTTTTGAGTACTTGTGCGTTGCAGTAGTTAGGTAAAGGAATCRCGAGTCCAAGTTTATTATGCAGCTCTTGCTCTTCATCCGATTTTCTAGTATTATCTCAACTTGTCRTCTTCCAATTGTCTTTCAGGCTTTGGGAAAGAACAAGCAGAGACSATTGTATCAGCACTAATAACTCTGTCAAATGTCAGCTTAGACACAGTCTACAAGGATATGGTGACCCAAGCTCAGCAGGTAAAAAGTCTCATGTGGTTATATAAATAGAATGATGCACATTTGCATAGTTAAAAGACAGGTGAGCAACTTGCTCTAGTAAACACTTCAYTGATTTTCCTGACTTTCCAACTGCTATTAAACTACTAAAGGATAACAATATCTTACACAGAACRCCTCCTCACAGGAACCTGAACTGCTTTCCCAATGCAATAAGTGTAGTGCAGAGATTGCGTCATTTTCTGCTGAAAACTTTGAGGTGAAACAAAAATTTTAACAGCCTTTCACAACAGTTGAGGGTAGAAAAGGATTTTGAAAGCATTCCTGAGAGATAACAAAACTCTGCATAAAACAATAGAAAGTCGTCTCTGTTCTTTATTGAACAGTAGTAAAGATATCAACTTTGTCCATAAAAATGCTGCATTTGTTGTGCTTCATTTTTTTTCCTGGTTCGTAAGCTAAAAACAACTTTCATGATTTTACTTGTGCATTTTAATCTCTAAAGCTGTATCTGTCCTAGTAGTGAAACATGGCTAGGGCATGGCCTCAAACATCACCGCACAGTAATCCAGACTGTTAAACTGTTAGTGCAGCCCCTAGCGTGATTTTGGCCTGTGCCAACTATATCAGCCTCCCTGACCGTGGCACGTTTTGTAGGAAAGCATAGGGCCAGGAAATGCAAGACAGAGTGGACAGAGACACCTTGTTTTAGGAAAAAGAGATTTTAACCATCTAGGCCTGAGCTGTGGCCTCAGGGTCAGCCAGAAGCCCTGATTTATTTGTTTGTATAAACTAAGGCACTGGCATTGGTTCAACACCTCTGTCTGCCCACAAGCCAAGTACCACGCTGTCATCTTTGCTTAGGCATTCAGGCAGATGCTTGTGAACGTATCTGGAGGCAGTGAATCGGGGTAGTAGTGCGATTTTTTTTTCTGCTGGTAACAGAGGTGGTGGCAGGTTTCATCTTAAAAAATTGCCAAAATAATACTGATGCACAGTAATAATTAGTCAGAAAGGCTCTGCAAGCTGAAATTATGTCCTGTTCTTCTTCAGTGAGTTAATGCAATTAAACATTTATTGCTACTTTATTTAAACTGCTGAGTCTTGATTACAGCGGGTTTTTATCTCACATTCTTGATAAAATTCATTTAACTTCTTAAAACACATCTCAAAGATGAAGAAGCTAAAAATTTGTGTGTTTCTATTGTTTGTGTTTTTTTGAGTCAAAGGGGAAACATTTCTTTTGGGGATCCTGTTGCACTTAAAGTCAGTATCCCAAATGTAATTTGCATGGATTTTGTTAGTCAGAAACACTACTTGTTGTAATGTAATGAGTTTAAAGCTGAATATTTTAAGACGGAAGGAGAAAATCAGCTCCTAAATGCAAATGAAGCTGAAGTTTTACCAGGGATTGTTAAAAGCTGCAACTTCATCATGTTCWACAAAGTAAAGTCAGACTTCAGGGGAAGCTGAAGGACATGATTTAGGTAGAGAAAATACTGTTCACTTGTAGTCTGAATGAGAGCTCTTCATTCTGCTGGCTTTGAGCTTTAAAGGCATAATCCCACAAAGCTGTCTTCATTCATAGAAGCACAGAATCAGTAAGGTTGGAAGGGACCTCTGGAGATCATCTACTCCAACTCCCCTGCTCAGCAGGGTCACCTAGAGCATGTTAGACRGGGTTGCAKCCAGRYRGGYYTTGAAKATCTYCAGAGAAGGAGACTCCACAACCTCTCTGGGCARCCTGGTCCRGKGCTCCGTCACTCTCACRGGGAAGAAATTCCCCCTCACGGTCAGGCGGAACTTCCTGTGCTTCAATTTCTGCCCATTGCCTCTTGTCCTGTCACACGGGACAACTGAAAAGAGTTTGTCCCCGTCCCCTTGACACCCTCCCTTCAGGTACTTGTACACATCGATAAGATCCCCCCTCAGGCTTCTCTTCTCCAGGCAGAAGAGGCCCAGCTCTCACAGCCATTCCTCACAGGACAGGTGCTGCAGCCCTCTGATCATCTGGACTCTCTCCAGGAGCTCCACGTGTGTCTTGTCCTGGGGAGCCCAGAACTAGACACAGGACTCGAGATGAGGCCTCCCCAGGGCTGAGKAGAGGGGCAGGATCACCTCCCTCCACCTGCTGGCAACACTCTTCCCAATGCACCCCAGAAGACCATTGGCCTTCTTGGCCACAAGGGCACATTGCTGGCTCACGGTCAACTTGTCATCCACCAGCACTCCCAGGTCCTTCTCTGCAGAGTTTAACTCATGTTAAACAGTAGCATAACTTCCTTACACTAGGTGTAGAAATATTGCTTTCAAGATTATAAAACACAATGTTTCCTCCTTTATTTTCTCTCTAGTTTATTAGTAGCTGGATTTTAAACTTTTTAGTCCAAAGACTGGAAAGGGTTACCTTTTTCTGCAGTGTTGTACTAGTAAGCATTGCATGTCAGAGCTGAGAGGACAGTGTGATACTCATATTTAGGAACTGAATAGAGACTAACAATTCATATTTTACTGTGTACTAAACATTCATTGAAAGAGGAAGAAAATGGAAGACTAACCTGAAGTTACTAGTGTATTTCACTTGCAGTGGCTTGGCCTGGATACCTGTGGCTTTTTTACTTAAATTCAGAATTACTTAATGGAAACAAAAAAAAATTGCAAAAAAGGCCTCTTGAATCTTTCAAATTCCAACTACAAAATTCTGASATTCAGCTGCTCTCCTGTTGTTTTTTAACCCTGCTTTGTGTTTTGTTGCAGCTTATTTCATAATCTCAGACGTGAAAATCTCTGCTTTCCTTGACTTTTCCAGAAAGTGTGAAACTTAATCATTTTGACATGTTTGTTTTTTCAAAGGAAATAACTTTACAGCAGATAATGGCACATTTAGACTCTATTCGAAAAGATATGGTCATCCTGGAGAAAAGTGAATTTGCAAACTTGAGAGCAGAGAATGAGGTACTAATAAGTATTTTAAATTAAGAGGTTAAATTGTAATACATGTTGAGTTATACCTACTGAACATCTTTTGTGGAACAAAATACTTATGTAAGAGTAATTATGGATGCTTCTGTGTAGAAGTAAGCATGGATACTTCTATCAGAGTTGAAATGTTTGTGAATGATGGCTTTTATGATCATATAAAAATAGATTTTACTTGTTAAGACTTGCTCAGTTTCTCTGGAAAGAAAAAAACGTTTTCATCTTAGAATAATCTTTATTTTTATTTAYGGCTAGTTCTAGTAGAGCCTTATAAATTATACAGTACAGGGAGAGTAATCAGCCATTTTTATGTAACAATTTAAATAAGTGATTTAGACATTTTGGTGGGCTTGACAGCATTTTGGTATTTGTTTTTCTACTATATTTAGTCTCAGTATAACAAGTTTATCATTGTATATTGTTACAAAATAATACCTTAATTTCCAGTTAGCAAAATTTCCAATAGATTATACCTGGCTGTATAGTCTGAACACACTAGTTAAGTTATGTAATCAAGAACAAATTGCTCTATTAGGAGAAAAATCATGGAAGAGTAATTACCGTGAATGCAGTGGTAACTGTGTAGTGACAACACTTTCTTTTCTGAATTTATAAAATACTTTTCTTTCTCCCTTTCATGTAGAAAATGAAAATTGAATTAGATCAAGTTAAACAACAGCTAATGGTAAGTAAACAGCAAGTATATATACACTTATATTAGGGGAAGTAAACAGTTATTTTCATAATCATTATTTGTTTTAAAGAATGAAACAGGTAAAATCCGAGCTGACAGCAAGCTAGATATAAACTTGGAAAGAAGCAGAGTGACAGATATGGTAAGCTGGGCGTTGAAGATACTCTTATCAGTTTTTATTTCTTGTTTTCCCTTACTACAGTTGTAATTTGCCTTTTATTCATAGTTTACAGATCAAGAGAAGAAACTCATGGAAGCAACTACAGAGTTTCATAAGAAAGTAAGTATTAAACAGAGCCAGCCTCATAATGTGGAACTGTTTTTATTTTGTATTTATTTTATGTCATGTAAGCTCAAAACTGTCATGAAAGTTAATAGGAAAACAAAAAGTATCACTCACATGTTATTTGTTTACTGTCCAGGTCTGTGGGATTTGTGTTAAACATCACTTGGGTGGAAGGGGTCATGCAAGCCGTATCTCCCACTTCACAGTTGTAACTCGTGAGTGTGTTAATGTGCAGGCTATTGCATGTGAGATACGYGCTGCCATGCTCCCCTTCCCAATATTAAAGGCTAAGTGCTGAGGAACAATTCTGGGGGCTGGAAGTCCCCAGACCTGCAGGCAGACACTGAAGTCCAAGAGGCTGTGATAGACATGTCCCATCTTCAGTATCTCTCCTCCCTTTACTGGATATAGCTTGTGGATGATTAAATCAGTGTTTCACAGAAATTTAGGCATATATCTATACATCGCAGAGTGGTGCCTTTAGGTTCWTTGGGCATAGACACACCAAAGAAAAATCTGTAGTATGTGATTTTTTCTTTTCTTTCTTCTTTAATACCCTGCTTGGATTGTATGAAGTGCTGCCTGGTGTTTTCTAAGATCTCTTAGCAGTTGCATATTTTACTTCACTGACAGATCGGAAATTTGTTTTAAAGTGTTTTTCCTTTTCATTTCTGATAGCATGGCATTTTTGTTAGGCTTTGCAAAACTGAAAGGGCTAGAGATCACAGTCAAATATATGTTATCTTTTAATTTTTCAGGATTCAAGTACCAACAGTGTTATCTCAGAAATCAGTAATAAAATTGACACTGAAATAGCTTCCTTAAAAACACTTATGGAATCTAACAAACTGGATACAATACGTTATTTGGCAGGTATGTGATAGGCAAGAAGGCAAGTATCCGTGGAAGTAAAGCATTTTATTCAAGTATGTTTTTAAATACTGGAGACAGTTCTAGAAAATCCTTCTTTTGTAAACTAGTTGTATTCTCTTTTGTCTCCTTGCAAACAGAGTGATTATGTCTCTGTAGTATGTAAGCAATGCTGTCAGTTGCTGTTCTAAGGAACTGAAGCTGCCTATGGTGTGGAAACAAGTGTTTGATGCAAAATGAACCCAAAGTTAGCTGTGTAGCAGCAGATAACTGGAGTTGAGGGGGGTGTACCCCCCCCCCCTTTAAAACAGTAGTGACTCAGAACATGGGAGAGGTGCATGAAAGCGTTGCAGCTGGATTAGGATTGTGCCCAGAACTGGGATCAGAAGAAGCATGAACTTAGCGGGGAGGGCTAAATACTTTGTCTAGTCTGCCAGTATCTCTCCTTGCTGCAGAAATGTACATGGCAGAGTTGCTCCAGAAACTCTCCTGAGGTCCTTCAGGTTATCCTGAAAGCTTGCTCACAATCAAAAACTAGTCTGAGAGTGAAGTGGGATATTTACATGTTYTTGTGATTATGTGTAAGGTATATTGTAGGTTGGTCTGCTCTCAGATTTTGAAAGTCCTTGTGACTTCTGTTGAATGGAATATGGAAATAGGGGAACCTCTTGCTTTGAAATCACTGTATTTTGCTGCTGCAACTAGCTCTGCCTCCCRTTCAGACTTTGAAAGAAACACATTTTCAGTGTTGCAGTATTTCTACCTTTCCCTGCCAAGTAGAAAAATCAAAGTCTGATTTGAGATTGACTTCTCAATATATTYATAATTAGGGTAATTTATATTGCATTAGAGTTGAATGAAAAAAGAGTAACACATTACATTTGGAAGTGAGAACAAGTCCAAAGACAAACCCAGTTAGCTTTATTCTATCATTAACTGAAACAACAGCTTAACAGTTCTATAAGATAGATCAAGCTTCAGAGGCACTGCCTAGAAATCCTAATGATGCATCAGGTGTATATACCGTTAGTTCATTTTGTTAATTTTAATTATGTTTGATGAAAGATCTGTCTTAACCATTTCTCTTATAATTTATGATAAACAGGGGAACATCAGTAAAATTTATGGTAGCCTGTTGTGTTCTGTATATCCAACATAATTCCACAAACGTTCCTGAAAACATAATTCCTCAGACTGCTTAATTTGATGGCCTATCTCAGTGTTTGGGCTGCTTCTGGATAGGTTATTAAATCTAAGATAGGACACTGTCATTTAAAATTCTTCTGCCACCCCTGAAACAACTCAGGAGGTTTAAGAAACACTCCTCTAGAGTTAAAATTATCCCTCCATCTGTATGCAGGTAGTAGTATTCTGCATGTAGATGATGATGAAATTTAGTGTTAATTACTACCTCTTTTCTTTTGTTTTAACAGCTTCGGTATTCACTTGCCTAGCAATAGCACTTGGATTTTATAGATTCTGGAAATAGATCTAAATGGAATGACTACATCAAATATAGATGGAGAAAAGGCCACCACGCAACATTTGCTAGACCATCATGTTTCAGCTGTAGATAATCTTGGTACCCTTTTCTTTATATATATTCTTGTTGTACATAAAAAGTTTTCTGAATAGTTAACACCAAAGATCAAAATATTTGTAGGAGGAGGGTAAGTAAATACACAGTAATTATTCTTTGTCCCTTATTCAATAATTTATTTACCTCAGTGGACTTTCTACATTAAGTCAGAAAGTGTTTCCTAAGAAGTTTCAGAATTAATTTTGTTTTGTCTTTCAGAATATTCTCTATGCCCTCAGCTCCTCTCAAAAGGGAAACAGTAAACATTTGATATGCCTATGAAAATATGGGAATACTAATGCCAGATTGCAGCAGATCTACTCTGATCCAAGCAGAGTACCCTAATTTTAAAAATAGGGGCTGGATGTTTCTTCAATCTGTTGCTCTTTTTTGATGGATGGAAGCATGGCCCATTGGTAATAAATATAAACACACACTCCCAGGCTTTTCCTGAAGAATTCTCTTTTTCTTCARAAGTGGTTTACATAGATATAAAATCTCATTTAAAACTAAGATGTCCCCATACATTTTTTTAATACCTTTTACCCATACCTTCAGAGGCCAACAGAATAAGGGGAACTATTCTTTCCAAAGGGAGATGCTCTCACAGTGTAGAGCCTTGGGCAGAAAAATGTTCATAACTCCTCCCTTCAGGTAATACAGGGTGTTTCCAATAAACCCTCCTGTATCTTCTGAGTATAGGATCTAACTTCTAATGTGACTATATTCAGCATCTCAAATAAAGTTGCTAGTGTGGTGGTGGTCCTTCTCCTCCCTGTCTCCCCACTTCTCTGGAGTGTTCTGTAATCCCATGGAAAAGAATGGGACACACTGACTTCTAAACTAACCTGATCATGATCCCCCTACCTTCTGCAAGTACTTTATGACTTTGATTGCCAAGATGGAACATAATGGGGGWTATCTTTCAAAACTGAAGCACTCACACTTTGCTGAGTACAAATGCCTAGGCTTAGTTTAAGTCTTTAATTAAATTAAAGTTCTTCCTGGATTAAACTTTTAAGTAAGAGTAGGCCCTTAATGGGCTAGAGAGTATAAAAATTTGGATAGTGACAATTTTTTTCTATAGCAGTTTTTTTCTCTCTATATTGAATTTGCAGGTACCTTGCAAATTCTTGTATTCTGTGCRTGAGATTATGTATTTAAACATTTTTATTTAAGAAAATAAAATGAATTAGTTACATTTGTTGTCTGAGAAACTTGAATTCAGATTAYCAGTCTGTAAAAACGAGATTTTTATAATAGGCACAGCACTGCTCTATTGAGGGTTGAGTCTGCTTTTTACAGTGTCTGTGTATTTCTCAAATGGGTATGGGAGTGCTACCAGCCAAGACTTCAGGCCGTCGCTGATGTCTGCTGTAACTGTCGTGTAGACAGATTCATCTTGTAGTAAACTACYCATTCTGGAAGTGCTCAGGAAGATTCAGGTTGATCATTTGTGCTGTTCCTACATGAGATTTTAACACCAGCAGTGATGTAGGAAATCTCTGATCTACTCCAGCTCTCGCCTTTCCCTTCCCCTTACCTCCCCCYACACACACCCGTAAGTAGGTGCTAGAGACTGGATTTCTCCTTTTTAGCTCTGATACAAGGCTATTCCTCAGCTTGCCTCTCTCCCAGTCTATTATAGCACATGTGCATAAAAACAATCAGATTTACTTTTTCCATTAACTTTGAAATTCAGAGATTAATTTTCCTTTAAGTAATTGAGARGACTGATCATGATTCAAGCACTAGTGAGTTAATTTTTATGAAAGTCTTATATTATTGACCTGACTTATTACTGAAATCAAGACTGTCTCAATATTATGAATGATGAAGGTTCCAATATAAAAAAAGAAATTTCACAATAGCATACTAATGGAAGAAGAGTATTATGTGTAAAGTCATGAAAAGTTTTTGGGGCATGGAGGTCAGGCTTGCTAGTTCTAACTTTAACRTGCCCCATAATCTAGTGAAACCTTCAGCCCTGAGGTAGACTCGGAGGCCCAGCAGTACAGTTCATGTGGTACGTTGTGAAGGGGTAYCTTTCTCGCTTGCTTAGGAATAACTCCATGAAAAGCAAGGCTTAGCACCAGTCTGCAGTCAAGCAAATACTCTTCTCCAGATCCTTAGTGTGCAAGCAAGATTCAGTGTCTGTCCGATCTATTTTAGGAAGTAAGGTGCTGTTTTGTAAGACAATAGTACAAAATAGCCTAGCAGATTGGGATACTCTTCTCAGGCCCAGTAGGGCCTACGACAGCTCTGCAGTTAACTCTTCAATTGTTGTTTATAATTTGCAAAGTTGTTGCTAAACAGCTACTGAGATAGGAAAAGAAGTCTTACAGCTTTTTAGAAAAATGCTTCTGTGATTTAAAGATATTTTCTATCCCTGAGAACTAGGAAGTTCACTGAAAAATTTCACTAAAACCGAAAGATACGAAACCACAACTCATCTGTAGAACCGAGGCTATGCAGACACTTTGCACTGTCTTGAATATTGTTGTTCTACTTCCTGGCAGTTATGTAACAGCTTTTCTGCCTCTAGTGACTTCTGTTTGGAAGGACTTGGGAGATGATTAGAAGATGAACCTGGACTGGCTGTTGTGCAGTAAGACAAAACTGTCTAATATTCCCCAGCTTCGCTSTTTTGGACACAACTGCCTTCCTGCATCGACATCTTTCTCTAAGCCTGCCTGCCTGCCCTACTTACGAGGTTCATTCCTCAGCATCGCTTCACAAACACCCCTCCAGGGCTGCGGGATGGCTTCTTCTTTATTTTCTTTTTCTCTTTGCAAGAATCAGATGTTGCTTCAGTTTCCTGAAACAAAGGACACCGCAACCATTAAACTGCAATTCCTTAAATAGGCTACCTAATAAGATAGGATTTTGAGCAAATTACAGCTTTGAATAGCTAGAGACTATTGGGTTCAAAACAAATGCACTAACAGCCAAGACCATTTTTTATATTAACAAAATTAGTTATCGAGCCTGCAGTATGTCAAATGGGGCAAAGACATGTTCTAGACATGCTCTTTTTCTTCCTCGTGTTGGTAATCTTGCCTATGACTGAACCCAGCCTGAGCCAAGAGCCTAATGGCTTTCTGGGCTGTTTCTATACCACCTGTTTTTGACTTTCTGTCCCTTTATTTGTAAGAGATTTAGAACAAAGTGAAAGAAGCTTTTATTTCTTGTAAACTTTCACACGCTGTGGAGCATCTGGCAATGGAACACTAGCACAAACACCTTTTTTCCCCTAAGGAAGTAGTGGTTAGGCTAATATTCAGAGTGGTAAGAGTGTTTGATAAAATCAAAGCTAGAAATAGATGAAGTGTTCAGCTTGACAGTATACCCAAGATCAAACACAATGATTAGTGCTGTTGTGCTGGTGCTCTGCTCTACTTGAGTTTGTCTCAGCTGTTGAATACTGGAATAATTTTGGAGCCAAACTGAAGCTGAGAGCACAGCTTAGTCTCCTGTATGCAGAATGACCGTCACAGCAGGGTAAAATTTTGAAGAACCCTTGTTTGCAGCAGTTATTGAAAGCAGAAGCTTTTTAAAACAAWTCTGCCCCAGCAGAAGCTGTCTCCATCCAAGCTAGTGTTGTTGACAGTTAAGCCAGTACCCAAATGTGCTTTTTCAGACTGCTACCAGTAGCAAACTAAGTAATTACAGACACTGCTCTACCACAGAAACACAGCRCTATATGCCAAAGTGGCCCCAGGTTGCCAGGTGAATAGTAATGCCAGGTAATGTTTTAAGGTGGCCTGTGGGCACAGAGAGTGGCTTTTGTTCTGAAGCGGGGAGGTACCTGGCCAGWTAGAGAAGCTCAGTGTAGAAAAGTTCAGTCCCAAGAATATAGTGGGAGGAAACAATTACRCAAGGGAGGGCAGAAAGAGGAGGAAAAAAGTGGGGAAAGTGGATGAAGRAGATGGAAGGGGCTGTACAAGGTGGCTATGTCAGAGCACAGGACAGTGCTGCCTAGAAACAGGTGTAAGAAAACTGCAGTAATGCTCTCGTTGCACTGTGGCTCAGAGCAGTCCCCCCCACACACACACACCCCTGCCCCACAAGCCAAAGCCAGCATCTTTAAAAAAGGTCTTGGATAATTTGTTTTAKGAATGTCTCTCTCATTATCTTTTAAACCCGTTTGAATCTTAGCAGATGATAAGTAGGGCATATTGGAAAGATAATAGCTACAAAAGTACCATTCATACCCAGCTGAGGGATCTGTTGTGGCCAAGAGGCCTCACAGACCATGTTTAACTATTCAAGCGAAGAGAAAGACAACTGCAAACTGGGGATATTTGAGCTACTGCCTGGAAGAGCTGGAGGAAAAGCTGGGGGACACAGACAAAAGAACTTTGCTGCTATAAATCCAGCACCCTGCACAAGTGTGTGATGGAGGCACCCTGCAAGCCTCGATGCTTTGAGTTGCAACTTAGGTATGCTACACATGCAGCCATGTATGTTGCCCTGTGACCAGAAGATGGCAGAAGAAGGACTAAAATGCTTGGGATGGAAGTTCTTCCATCTTTTTCCAAGGAGTGAAACACAAAACAACCCATGTCGCAGCTCCTGCTCCCAGCTTCCTAGGGGTGGGATCACTTCTGCTCTCAAGGGGCCTGAAATGCCCCAGCCATTTCAATAGCCAAAGCYATGTGTAGTTTAAATGGTAACAAAACAGGGTTCTTAGATGCTCATTTCACACTCAGAACATTCACCAAGCATTCTTCCCCAACACAGTTGGAAAACAGAGGAGACCACTACCTTGTGGGGACACGCCAAACACCTGGACATTCAAACCTGGCTGAAGAAGGTGCTAATGTTACCCCTTTTAACCAGTAATCCTATTTCTGGTCCAAGGAATATGTAAATGTTCATGTAAAGCTCAGGCCAAATTTCCTTCTTCCTGCTTGATATCCCTTTTAATAAGCCTATAAAGTTGTTTTCTCTCATTCTCTCCCTGTGAACCAATGAATACTTAATTATAGCAATCGTAGCGCATGGCTGTGAGCAGGGAATTAATACAGCTTTGTCTCCGGAAAGTTGGCATTGTGCTGGTTATGGCACCCCAGGGATGGGGCTTCTGGGACCTTCTAGGCAAAAGAAGAATCTAAATCCAAGTCTCCTACATTTTCAGTAGCTACAGTCCTCGCCTGACTTATCTATCAGTTATAACAGGGCCTTACAAAAACAGTTGCATCAGTACAATGGTCAAGGCAGTTAAGAGAAGCTCTTAAGAGCAGCAGTGAACAGTCTGCCTTAGGCTGGGCCTAAGACAGGGCCATGAGTCTTATATCGGCTGCATCTTTGAAAGAAATAGCAGTGTAAYTGCGTATTGTCCCCCACCAGCCAGAGGAGGAGGAACTTCATTACCTCACCCAGGGCTGTGGTTTGACTGGATGGGAAAGACCTGACAAATGAGGTGCTGACTGTCACATCATTTTGTGGAAGTTATGTGGCAGGGCAGGATCTGAAGCCAGGCCCCCTGTTCTCAAAGTTAGCATATGAACCTTTGATGTGAAGCTGCCAACACATCAGATTTGGTATTAAAAGAAAGAAACAAAGAAAAAAAGATTATAACTTTTTTCTGTATTCTGCTAAGCCAAGGAATAGGTCATATCTGCATCTTGTTTGCCATCACTGGGCTTGATAATGAAGATGACAACAGATGGCATGCAACATCACTCATGAAATCAGCCACTATACACAGCAATATAGTACTGTATTACAGTACTTCAGTGTGGTGTAAAAAGGAGGAAAATAAACCAATTCAGAAGRAGAGTTCTGAGGCAAAGTAAATATCCTGCAACACTACTGCAATTGCTACAAACCAGCCCAATCTAAGGGATGAGGAGTCGACAGTTTTCCTGAGGCACCCAGTAGTCAGTGTCAGGAACAGTTAGTCACTGCAGCTACAGCACAGAGGTACTAAGCCCTTAGTCCACTCCCTTTTGTTAATACAAACATGAAGAAGATGGGCACTCCTCTGTGCAGAGAGAAACTGGTATCTGATACCCTTTCACAGCAGAGACACTGTMAGGATGCAGAGAAGGTTGTTGCTTGCTTCAGTGTCCTAAGCTAAAAGCTGACAACACATTTATTCTAATGATATTTCCTAGCACTGTGCCATCTCAGTGAGGACAAACACGCACAAGCAACAAGAACTGACCTCTGTCCTGTGCACTGGCTGGCAAAGCGACTTTTTGTGGCACTCACCGGAGGGAGAGCAGGGGAGGTGGGGGTTTTCTCCAGGCTCTTTCTGAGGTGGCCTATCTCAGCACGGTAGTCATCCAGCTGGCTCTCCAGTTTCTCCCGCCTGACTCGCTCATATTCTAGCTGGGCCTCCAGCTCCTTCACAGTCCTGCCAAAAGCAAAGCAGAGAAGCAGAGGCTCATAAAATACAGTCAACTCCTGCCCTGGCTACTCCATGCAATCCTGTGCCTCTGCTAAGGAACAGGTTAGTCACAGCAGATAACAGTGCAGTACTCACACCAACTGCTGGCACACAAGCGGGTTGGAAAGGCCACTTCCCACCTCCACTGCCCATCGTCCCTCTTTATTGGGGCTACTTAAACCAGCCTCTCTGTGAGAAGACCCTAGGAGAGAAATCCTCCATCCATCACCAGTTGCAAAATGACAATAGGACTTCAGGGAGATATGGAGCATCTTATCAAAGCACCCAGGGATGCCAGCATGGGAATCCTGCTCAGTTCTTCTACTGGGTGAAAAAAAGCCCCTTGCTTCTCTCTAGGCCGAATGTATTTGTACAGTGACCTCCATTCAGCTACAGCATGCTCCTGGCCAAAGACCCATTGCAAAAATCTCAGTATCGGCAGTTCTTAGCTTTCAGCAGTACGCAGCACATCCGACCACGAGATGGAGCCATGTTCCCACACACTAAGCCAGCCAGTGGGATCTTGGGTAGGCCACAACCCAAGGTTATAGGCTTAACCACAGATGAGGAATGCTCAGATGACAGCATAACATTTTCTGCAGGGAGGCTGCAGYGTTGGCTGATGTATAGTTGCACAAGTTCTCATCAATTATCACATTCACAATGGCTACTTAATTAACTGAGATTCCTGGAACTGGTCAGCAGAGGCATAATTCAGATATATTCTTATTACAGTCAGCAAATGACCTCAGATTGAGTCATCTTGAATTGAGCTGCTCTCTTCTGTACCAGGATGAATTAGTATGGCTACAAAGATGAAATACTGGTAAAAGGAAAAGGGAGATTTCTGGTCCACAGATTCAAACGGGATAGCAGGAAATCTCTCGGCAAAAGGTACCACATTTCCTGGACTGAATATGCCTGACTCACACAGCCCAAAGCTCCCAGGCGGTGTCAGCCTTACTGACACCGTAAGAATCGTCTATGCTCGTGCAGAGAAACCAGTGCTTGAGGACAGGCTGATACATGCACTCTTGAGATTAATAAGACAAATCTCAAACTTAGGCGGCACATACAAGATGGGCCTTTTTCCATGCAAGGCAAGCCTGGGCAAAGCACTGGGCAGTGGTTCCCACCAGGCCTCTCACAGCTGGAAAACCTGCACTAAAGCAGCCATCTTCAAAATCTGCTATAGCAACATTCCCAAGTGACAACTCCTGCTTTTCATCTAGTAAGATGCTATTGTCATTAGATATCTTTTTCAATAATGAAGGTTTTGTCGCATATGATAAAAATACCTTGGGGTTTATCCACAAGTCTCTCTGTAGGTACCCTGATAAGCAGTCTTTCAGTTTCAAAATGCCAGTGTGAAATTAGGGATTCTCTTTGGCCTGCATAGATGAGGCAGAGTCTTCAGAGACCCTCACAATTGTTGTGTTTTCTGGTTTAGCCCTCATGCCACAGGAAACAAAATCCCTTTAAGAGCCTCAGCAGTGTCCTCTAATAGGCACTTCTAGCTTTTTCTAGCTGCTGCATCCAGAATGACCTCTGATTTCTGCCATTAGACAATAGTGACTTTTTCATCATTGAAAACAGAGCTTTCTCAACTTCCAGCATAGCCATCACCATCTGAGCTAGTCACCCTACTCCCTTACAAGAGAAGAAACACTGCTAGAAGTGATTAATCTCATCCTAAATTATATTTCTGATTATATCCTAAAAAAAAAAGTCTACATCCCTCTGAAGACTCTAAAAAGAAACTTGGGGTGACTGAGATGCAGGTATCTATACTGCCAACATTTAAAGTTAAGGAAGCTGGGCCTCCAGCCTGGGCTTGATAATTAAAATAACTCCTAGGCTAGAGTCAAAGCATACTCTGAAGCCAAAAGAAATCCTCAATGCTCTGGCTCATATAATGTCATTAAAAAAAAAATACTTATTCCACCTTGTGACACCTATACCCTGCTCTAGATCTACACAGACTGATAATTCTGATCTCTTCCTTATGGCATACAAGCCTTTCTGATACACAGTGTCTCCCATGCAGTGACCAATTAATGACATATTGGTTTAGGGCTGCCCAAACACAAAATGGACATAATTTTCTATATGGCAGTGTGGCAGAGACTGGCAGTGTGTAGCCAAGTCTTTGAGAGCTAGCGGTCAGGACAGGGCTATCTTTTGGATGATACTTTATCATTTAAGATTTAATTATCTGATAGACAGGAGAGCTTTTCTCTGAAACTTAGTCCATCCATCTAGTCATCTGACCCATCAAACAGAATCCTTTGATTTAATGGAGATCTTGAGAATTAGACAGATATTATGAAAGGTGCTCCACATGCATGGGCAGGTTTGCTGAGGTTGTTTTTCTGTAGTGTGGATATGATCTAATATATTCTTGAGCACAGAAGTACATTGTCTTTGACACAGAAATGTAGCAGGCCATTGAATAATTTCTGCTTTATATGCACTTAACATCCAAATCTTGCTAATACTAGGGCCTTTCTTCAGATTTCCTACTGTGTGCACACGTATTTTGCATCCATAATGTTTTGAAAACAGCCAGGATGTATCCAATCTACTGCACATATGCAGCAGAAAAAAAAATGAAGGTAGAACAGTTAATCCTACACAAGCACAAGAAGTGTGGACCCATCAAACATACTGCACCAGTGTTGTGGTGCTGATCCTGGTAGTGGACATTTAGAAATGGCCAGACAACTGGCTGAAATCCTTTTCTTTTTGACCTGGCTGAAGTTGCTAAGTTACAAAGAAGTAATGGCCAAAGCAGTTTGAGCGTAAAGTATCCTTAACTAAGGCTTTCAAATTGGCATTACAGAGTTAAATATTACCGGGACAAATTAATCTTACTTCTCAATTTCCCTTTCTTCTTTTTTCGTTCTCCTTTCCTCCTCAGTTATTCCTCCCAGCTGTCTGTAGTTGCTGTAGGCAATTTCTAGAAGTTGCCGAAGTTCCTGAATCTTGCGATAGGCCCTTACTGCAAGACAGAGTTCTCCAGGTAAGTAACATGTCATGGAGTGAAGAAATCCATACCGGAATCTAATAGTCTAGAAAACAGTCTCACAAACAGCAGCAATTGTACTGCTCAGCAGATCCAGAGCTACACCCAACACCTACACAGAAGAGAGCTCTCAACAACAACATGCAATCTAATGTGGCTTCACCAGTGCAGATTCAAACAGTGTAACATTCATGCTTTGATGTTCCTATGAGATGCTTTCTAATTTTCTAAAACATATTTGAATGCTCAATGGCACAGAGATCCYATCAACTTGTCTTATGACAAAGAAGTCTGCAGTAGTTGGTAGAGACTAGAAATATAATGTCTTGAGACTATCTTTTCCAAATAAAGGGTGACGAAAGACAGTGCTTACTGCGTGCATTCGTTTTCTCTGCTTTATCCAGGGTTAAATCTTCCTTGCTATCTGTACTCCCTTCCACACCATGTCTTTCAAAAAACTTCATGTTGTTTGCATCTAGTTCTTCGTCATCAGAATTACCATCTCCAGTTCTTTGTGTCAAAAGTTCCACAGCTGCCAGCTGGGCAAATCTGCATAGAGAACAGTTAATCTGCACTGTCAGGTGGAAAAATGTATCCATGCTCTACTCATGGAATAGAAACTCTCTGAAACTCTTCATGTTCCCAGATATTYAGCCAGATGAGGTTTCAGGATTTAAGGAAGCATTGCTGTACAAACTATGAGCAGCTAAACTGCCTACTTTTTACAGCAACAGTACAGCTTTGTTTATCACTCAGACCTGGAATTCACAGGCCTGATCTGTTCTTGCTCCATCAGTGAAAATCAGAAGTAATTTCAAAAAAGCTGACAATGATATATAAATAGTAAGCAAATAAATGATAGTTACAGGATAGGCAGTGCTACCTCTTGGCTACATCTTTTGGGGTCTCTCCAGCTTCATTCGTAATGTCACAGTCAGCTCCCATCTCAATCAACCACTGTAAGCAATGGAGGTGCCCTTGTCCAGCAGCTGATAGAAAGAATGTGCACAAAAGTCAGATGTAGAAGGTTTGATGTGTTTCTAACCCAAGATGTCCTCCTCTTGGCACAGTTTGACATCCCAGGGGCTGAGTTCACTAACACGCTTATGGGGAGATACTATTTCAAGAGGAGCCTAATGATCAAGTCATATGAATACATGCAGTTTTGAGGAAGATCATTAGTTTTGTGCCTCCTTCTAGCACCAGAAATTTATTAGCAACTCTTTCCGGTCACGAGTCAAACAAAACCTGCCCAGTCTCATGCATGGAACATTAGACACACAACTCGAGCCATATTCTCAAGACAACACTTCTCACTTACAGCCTAACATAACAGCTTTCCCTCATCATATGATCTGGCACAGCTACTCCCCCTACAACATGGTCCCAGGAATGATGTTTCACATATTGGAGGATGGTACCTGACCTGCTGGCTGAAACATGAAAGCTCTTTCCCTCAAGGAAAAATAATTACGTCTCTAACAGCACCACCTTTGGATATGTGTCACATCTGTTTTCTTACTGAGACGACAAAATACAACAATAATAGGTTACAAATTTTTCCCCATAACATTCATATCATACGTAAAGATTAGGGATGAAACGATTGTAGGTTAGCAACACCCAAGAAAAATGATGGGAAGGAATGCAAGAAACGCTTCTAAAATCCCTATCTAGCAATTTTTTTAACGAGAACTTTAATTATGTTTTGAAAAATTCTAACATTTATATCTAGTCAAAAAGAGGTGTAGGGAGGCCGGGAAGAAATCGTGTTACAGACAGATTGCAAGAATATCTCCCTCTTTCTTTCCTCCTCCATTTCTTCTTTCAGACATTACAAAAGAAATTTCAAAATACAAGAGGGCCTCTTTTTTGTGAAATGACTTTGTTGTGGTTTTTCAAACACATCTCCATAGTACCAAGACATTCAGTAAATAAAGGCCCAGGCCACGGTATAAATCATCACACCTAGATAGTCAATGTTTCTAAAAGTTACATCTCATCTGATAAAAAAACTAAATTAGTTTTCAGTTTACATATTGTTTCTTTTAATATAAATTCTTCCTCCTTGAATTCAACTAGTTTAGTTTGTTTTTAAAGTAAATGACACCTATGCACATATATCACGTGTTGCCCTTTGAAGCCCTCAGAAAATGAGATGCTATTTTTCATTAAATTTATCTGATAAGCAGCCACTCAAAAAAAAAAAAGGCAAATAAGCCAGTAACAAACAGTAACAAGCTGAAATACAGATCATAATTACTGACCTTTGTGCATGAGAGTGGATCCTGTATCATCCCGCTCATTAATATTGATTATTCCACTTTTCACTAATTTTCTAAGTGTTACGAGGTCCCCTTTGAAAGCAGCACCATGGGCTGGGAAAGCTAAAACTAAAAATGAAATGCACATGTTTCCAAGCAGATGCCTAGAATTCTAATAAGCATGCTCATATTCATCTTACACAGCTTGCCTCTCTTATCTTAACTAATGCATGGAAATTTCAGAGCTGTAGTTAGCAAGGCTAATGCATCCTTAATCAGTTAGAATGCAGATGCATAACTAGCACTGTTCTTCACAGGCTTCACTAAACATGTCTTAGTTATGACTACAGGAATCTTATACAGTTAGGAAATTAATCTCATAAATCTGGAATAACAAGCACACCTTTGTTTTAAGGTTGCTCTTCTAATACTGTTGGTAACTAGAGTCACCTGCCTGATTGGAATTCYATAGTCTCACCAAATATATAAACTATTTTGCTCCTTGCTTAAAACATTAGCCAAACAGATAATTTGATTTTCCTAATTATTTTTAGAGAGAGAAAGCACTGACATATATATGCATTTGTATAATGGCAAAAGAATAGCAGATAACAAAAGTAAGTGCCTGTAAAAAGCCTAGAGGTAAAAGGGGAAATTCTCATATTTTTGGTCTGTTGAATGTTCTCCTTACAAATCTTGCCAAACTTGCATCCTTAGGCTGTTCTGACTGCAGTAGCGTTACTGCTTCGCAAATAATCCTAATTTCAGTGGGATGTTTCTAGACTAAATTACTACTTAATACAAGTAAAGGACTCTGAACATGCAATTCTGCACACTCATGAAAATTACACAATTTTGCACGATCTCTGGTGAAGTCCAAGAACARTAATAGTGAAGTCTAAGAACAATACCATGGATAACTTGTTATTCACAGTGCAAAACAAAGTGACAAGCTTTATTTCCATTAGAAGTAAATCTAACACATTTATAAAATCAAACTGAATATTCCAGTCTTTAGCTATCACTAAGTGTAGTAAGTATTGAAAGCAACAGCTGTTGCTTACATTGCTTATTTAAAAGTTATACTCCTGCTCGTACAAGTTACCAGAATCAAGTATTTCTGTAGCATTACATTGACTATTTTTAAAGTATCTTAATCCATACTCACTTTCCTTTGTCTCTGGATGCTCCTCCTGTTTTTCAATACCATCAATATATTGCAAAATATTGTCTTTATAGAACCGTTCAGCCAAGTCCCTTGGAGTCTCTCCATGGTCATTYCTGGCTTTCAGAGTGTACCGAACATTGGTCATTTTACTGACCAAGAACTTAAAGCAATGCAGATGTCCTTCCATTGCTGCCAGATGAGCTATAGCACAAGGGAAAACATAGTATGTTAAAACAGAGCACTGCTGACCACCAAGAAAGCACTGTTGTCACTGCTGATCAGATCTAGCTCCTCTGCCAGTGCTTGAGACATCCAGCATTGCACAAGAAGTGAGAGCAGCCTCAGCTGGATAAGGAATGCTCGGGACAGATCCAGGACAGAGTTTAGCTCTTGRGAAGAAGAAAAGAGAAAATATCCTTCTTTACCAAAAGAAGGTAAAAGAAAACTGTCAAAGAGAGGGTCTCCAAAGAAGATTCGCTGACAGAGCTGACGCAGGAGACAATACAACATGGCCAAGAGACCCTTGACCACTAGCTAGGAGAGTGCACTGCTGGGGTTTCATCTTCTCAATGAGCAGAAATCTGACTCCTCAGCAGTGGTGTTCTTCTGATTTCCCTGTCCTAAGTAGATACTCATTGCAGAGGAGGCAGCAAGGGGTGTCCTTGACTAGAAGTCAGGGCATTTCTGCTTTAATCCCACCTCCATTTAGCCACCACSTATGCATCTCAGTTACCCCACCTATAAAATGAAGACAATAGCATTCACTTTGTTCGGTAAAGTCTTTGGAGGTTACTCCCATAACAGAGTCTATACACAGTACATCTATTACATTTATCTTCTAAATTGGTGTTGACATTTGCTACGTGCAGAAGCTACTGTGCCTCACTACAGAAGTGACTGCTTTCCTTTAGGTGTCAAGTATTTTCTTCTCTGTCCTTCAGGCTACACTGAAGTTTAGTTATTTAATACAGGTAAAGTGCTGGGGATATAACAAAGTAAGAGGTAATGCTTATTATTTTGTAATACACAGTATCCTCTAGTCCCATCAAGGGGAAGAAGTTGCCAAAAAAATGCTTATTAATTATATATTGTCACCCTATGAAAATGCTCTGTATAATTTGGCTGATGCACTACAGGCAAAGGAGTCTAGTTGTAGGCCTGTGGCTAGAGGTGTCCCCCAGGGCTCAGTCCTGGGTCCCAGCCTGTTCAACCTTTTCATCAATGACCCGGATGAGGGGACAGAGTGCCTCCTCAGCAAGTTTGCTGATGATCCCGAGCTGAGAGGAGTGGCTGACACACCTGAGGGCTGTGCTGCCATTCAGAGAGACCTGGACAGGTTGGAGAGCTGGGCGGAGAGGAACCTCCTGAGGTTCAACAAGGGCAAGTGCAGAGTCCTGCACCTAGGGAGGAATAACTCCATGCATTCGTACAAGCTGGGGGTTGAGCTGCTGGAGAGTAGCTCTGCAGAGAAGGACCTGGGAGTGCTGTGCTGGTGGATGACAGATTGACCATGAGGCAGCAATGTGCCCTTGCAGCCAGGAAGGCCAATGGTCTCCTGGGGTGCATTAGAATGAGTGTTGCCAGCAGGTGGAGGGACGTGATCCTGCCCCTCCACTCAGCCCTGGTGAGGCCTCATCTCGAGTTCAGTGTCCAGTTCTGGGCTGCCCAGGACAAGACACACGTGGAGCTCCTGGAGAGAGTCCAACGCAGGGCTACAAAGATGATCAGAGGGCTGGAGCACCTGCCCTGTGAGGAACGGCTGCGAGAGCTGGGCCTCTTCTGCCTGGAGAAGAGAAGCCTGAGGGGGGATCTTATCATTGTGTACAAGTACCTGAAGGGAGGGTGTCAAGGGGACGGGGACAAACTCTTTTCAGTTGTCCTGTGTGACAGGACAAGAGACAATGGGCAGAAATTGAAGCACAGGAAGTTCCGCNGTTCTGTGTCCAGTTCTGGGCTCCCCAGGACAAGACACACGTGGAGCTCCTGGATAGAGTCCAACGCAGGGCTACAAAGATGATCAGAGGGCTGGAGCACCTGCCCTGTGAGGAACGGCTGCGAGAGCTGGGCCTCTTCTGCCTGGGGAAGAGAAGCCTGAGGGGGGATCTTATCATTGTGTACAAGTACCTGAAGGGAGGGTGTCAAGGGGACGAGGACAAACTCTTTTCAGTTGTCCTGTGTGACAGGACAAGAGACAATGGGCAGAAATTGAAGCACAGGAAGTTCYGCCTGACCGTGAGGGGCAATTTCTTCCCTGCGAGAGTGACGGAGCCCTGGACCAGGTTGCCCAGAGAGGTTGTGGAGTCTCCTTCTCTGGAGATATTCAAAACCTATCTGGCTGCAACCCCGTCTAACATGCTCTAGGTGCCCCTGCTGAGCAGGCGGGTTGGAGTAGATGATCTCCAGAGGTCCCTTCCAACCTTACTGATTCTATGATTCTATGATCTTCTTAAAGTTAAATACTGACTATTACAATCAGCTGATGCAAAACTGACTCAACTCCTATAAATCTATTTTCAGGTACCCCAAAATCTTAAGGACAAAATTTAACCTTTTGGAATTAAACTTTTTAACCAGCTGTCTGCCCTGTGCAGAACAGCAGTCAGAAAAGCTCAGATTTTTCTGTAGTGATAGCAAGGGAAAAATACATTAGAGAGTTGTATTCAGTCCATGTCTTTTAGTAGAGTTTCAATAGGATGCTGTGAAAGTCACATAAAGGAATTTTACATAGGTGGTTTTTAATCTGTATCTCTCTTACTAGCTAGTGCCCAACACATAACTGTGCCATATGAGCTGCAGGCATGCTGAGCATTTGCAGTTGAGCCTAAAGTGAAAGGGTACTGCAATGTGAGCATAAATGCTGCTCAGTGCYAAGAACTTAGCAAAACTTTGCCTTAGTGTCTTAGACATCACAAAATTCGCAGTGGTATTTGGTATCTCGAGCTTTCTATGTTTTGTCTTGCCTTTTATAAAATCTGGCTAAAACTATTTGCTCTTCTCAACAGTGAGTAAAAATAGTATTTGTGAAAAACTGCAGTGTTGCATCATTATCAAATCACTATTTTCTCTAGAACAGGCTTAACTAGTGAGCAATAAACGATGCATAGGTAGGGCCAAAAATGAATATAGGGAGAAAATAAAAGATTAGGAGGGCAAAAAATATATAGGATATAGAGAACAGACAAAATGTTGCATAGTTCATTAACGAGCACAGCCCATTCTGGGCTCTGAATGAGTTCTCAGAAAAAAATAGCATGCTATAGGTAATTAAAATGTCTACCACAACACACACATGGAAAAGGTCCAAACAGTCTTATATATATGTGTGTATATATATATATTTAGTTTTAGATGCATGGCACTGCAAACTCAGCAAGTTTCTTTGAGTACACTCTTATGTAAAATTATGACGTTGCCATCTAATCTTGAAGTTGAATTATGTAAAGATGATATAATTTTTCTTCACTGTTTTAGAAACTGTGGAAAATAGTTTGACCTGTATAGCACACCACTTATCTAATCTTTTATTAGCAGTATTTCAAAGCAGTTTCTTTCTTTTGGATGACAATATGGTCAAATTAAAATGAACAAAGGCTGGAGATTCAGCTTCTGTATATGTCAAAATAATAACAAAAAATAATAACAAAAAATAATTTCCTAATGACCAGAGTATACAGAGGATTGAATTGGAACTGTGTTGTGTTCTCCCTCTTTCTGTAAAAAAGTGTGATATGGAGTTTTTCATGACCCCAGTAGGATCAGGGAAGGGTTCCCACATGGAAACAGAGCTACCTTCTGCACTGTCATGAGAGTGCCTAACATAATCCTCTACTGCTTGAGCTAATATACCAAATGTCCTGCTGGGAGATATAACAGGCTCACATTCTTCAACAACAACAACAACAACAGTTTGCAAAAGAAGACATAGGTACCCGTTTAGTAGACAAGTGGTGTTTAACAAAGGGTCAACGACTGTAAAAAGAGATTTAAAAACATAACTCTAAAGAGTTATAGAGAAAACATTATGCTACTTGGAACAAATAATGTGACAGCTCATAAGAAGAGAAAGGCTAAAAGGGAAAGGATGCAACAAGAAGGCAGGGTATAAGCAATAGCATTCAACTTAAAGAGGATTCTGAGGCAATAGTATGGGTAGGCAACGGAACGGTGGCCAAACTATGAAGAGGAAGGAATAAATGCTGCCCATTTTTTGCACTAAAGTGCCTGAGCACATGATCATAAAAAGAATACAGTTTACAGATAATACAGAAATGTCAATATTTCAGAAATCAAGATGAGATCACAAGCAAATGAGAACAAAGAGTTTTACCGAATCAGTTAAGAAACAGTTTGATACAAAAACCTGCCCAAGAAGAAGCCAGAATTTGATCACACTTACACATCCATTAAACTCTGGCAGAAATTCAAAAAGGAACATATACCAGCTGAAACTGCCTCCTGCCCTACCTCCCCTTCCCTTTCCATGACCTCCACTAGCATATGCACTGTTTCACAGCTATGGGAAAGGCTGCCCACCTACCCAGTGCTCTTAACCACTCTGATGTGAGATATTACAGCACCCATGATCTCCAATCCTTGCCAGCAGCAGCAGGAGGTGAACTACCCCAATAGACAAGTGCTTTGGATTTTATAATTTCCCCCATCATTATAAAAATTAAATAACTAAGCTGATTGTATGGAATTGACTAGCAAATGCTGCTGCCAAGCATTACTTATCATTTGCTAAAATTATCACATAACACAACAATTGCAATCCAAAGGCTAAAAAAATGTGTGATTTATCCTGATGTACCTGGAAGATTTCCGTTGTTATCCACATCATCTATACTTGCTCCCCATCTAACAAGAAGCTGCAAACACCCCAAGCGACCATGAAAAGCAGCATAATGAACAGGTTTCCAGTCATTCCTGTCTGAAACATTTGCATTCTAGAATGAAAGCAGCAGGTTAAATCACTCATTTATGAAACTTAGAAACAAGACAAATCTTATAAATAGGAATCAGCTATTCATTGTGTTCAACTGTTTAAGTCAAATCCAAGAACTTTTTTCAAAGATCATGCCATGTGCATAGAGCTCATTCCAAGACAGGTATTTTTCATAAGTTCTTGGTTTTATTTAAATAATATATGTATAAAGGGTACATTTTTAGACATAATTTTGTCACCATATCCCTCATTATTCCTTAAATGTATACCTAGGTTTGGTTGGGATTTTTTTAAGTTTTTACTACAGAAGATTAGTACAACTGAGAAAAATCACAATAACCATAGTATCCAATCTTTATTTAGTGACATCYCTGTGGAATGTTGTTTTCTCACATTATTGATTCTCCCTAGAACTTTTGAACATTTTCCTAACATATCTTACAATTAAAAAAATGGAAATTTAATTTAAAAATAAATTCCATCATCCTCCAACAATATGTCAACAATGATGAATCTACATTTCTAATCTCAGTCTATCTTATCTGGAAAAAGATATGAAGCTTTGGCTTTGCGCTAGGGAACTATAGATAAAAGTTCCTCACCACTCCACTTCGTAGTATAGTTTGTAAAGTGTAAGACTGCCCATGGGCTGCAGCTAAGTGTGATGGAGTGCACCCACGATCATCCTGAGCTTCTAGGTTTGCTCCATTTAATAACAGAGCCTACAAGAAATGAAAAGTAGAAGTTCAGTTCACAAGCTGAAAAAGTAAATGTTGACTAAAAGGATGAATTCAGCAGGACAACTTTGGGGTGATTTCTAGGCATTGTCTTTATACAAAATAATTCTGTTTGCACAGATAGAGCAACAGTAACATGCTTCCAGTTGTAAAGATAGCTTGATAAGATATTCATAGCACCATTAGGAGCTGTCTTAGCTGATCTTCATAATGACCTTGTGATAGTTCATCTAAGCTCAAGGTCTGCCCTACTAACTTTGTTTGAGAGCAAATATTTATACTTACTTGCATGCAAGCATCCTGACCTCGGATAGCTGCAAGATGAGCTGCTGTCCAGCCTCTGACAGTTACTTGTGTTATATCAGCTCCATGCCAGAGCAACCAGTGAAGACACTGCACAACCAAAAACAAAGTCTTTTAAATTATTCTTATCATGAGTCTAGGGCACAACTCAGTAGACGCTACATTTCAAAGCATATCAGAATACTTCATTATTGAAATAAGACACCCAAGGCATGGATTAGCCAGATATTTGTGCATTAGGAAGCTACGGGTAAGTTATACAGTTTCAAGGCTTCACCTAGGAGAATGACCGAGTAATCTAGACCCTAGCATTGATTTTATAGCATGTCTTATGAATTTTTCTTTTCCAGGTTTAAAATGCAATCTGTGAGAGCAATCATGTGGCATGAGTTAAAAACACTGAAGAAAATGCAAATATGCTCTCTTGAATTCCAGTTGAAACTGCTCGGGGAAAAATACAACCAAATACATTTAAAACTTCATTTAATTTATTAGGCTTTTTGTGTGTACGGAGTCCCACCTCTCTTCTCAACCTTTCACAGCCTAGCCTTGCTTTATTCACTTTTTTCCAGCAGTTCCTTTTGTTTTACATGAAAAACTTTATGAACTAACCAGAAGGTGGCCGAGGACTATTTATATAGTTTATTAGATACTATTATTATTATTATTATTATTTATTATGTTGCTTTATGTCAGTCTCCAACTCTGATTCTTCCTGTTTCCAACATTAAGAGCTTAGTGAGAGATAAACAAATGACATAACTCAGTTATCTGATTACAAAGTAGGAGAATCAAATGAAAATTTACAGAATTTATAGAGGTAGAAAAGGGTGTGTGAGCTATTTTTAGGGCTGACAACATGACGACCAGCATTTTCTTGACAGTTTCTGCACATTCCAACAATGGCATTTTTGATTTTAGCAGAAACTTTGCATCCTTTCCTTTTGGACATGTTTTTTTTATACAATTATTCATAGCCTTGTTCTTCAGGGTTAGATTGCTATAATGATTTTACAAGAGGTTGTAGCAAGAAGGTATATGCTATCCTTAATACAAAAGCTTGGTCATTCTGAAAGTTCCTCACATGTATGTAGCAAGTATCTGTTGATTTCTGCATCAGTAGTCAATGTTTTATTTATTAAAATAAATATTAAAGCTATTGCTATAGAGAATGAGGCATGGGGTAAGACACTGATAAATTGAATGAATGTGTTTTCACGTCATTTCTCATCTGGTTCAGTCCAGCCCAATGCAATCATCATTAGAATATTGTACACATCCTACAGGATTTGTCCTTAAATGATGGGTAAAACTTAATAGGGACAAAAGAAGGCCATGAATCTGGAAGGGAAGCCACACTATACTTGCAGTAAGAAAATCACTTCTGAAATCTTTCAATGTTGAGTACATAAACTGCCTGAAGCTTCAGAAAAGCACAACAAAAAACTAAAAATTTTACTTCTACTCCTGGTGAATATATTTACTAAGAAAAACAAGATAGAGATTATTTGTTTAGCTTGATCAGAGCTAGCAATTTCATGTCTTGTCTCTCTAACTAAAAGGAAGAAAACATTAACTTACAAAAACCTAAGCTATGTCTGAGCACTAACAAAGTATTTTACCTCCAGACTTCCAGAGTGTGCAGCACAGTGCAAAGGTGTGAACTTATGGACTATATCCACTTTGTTAATACCAGCTCCACTTTTTATCATTGACGCAAGCTGTTCTACATCACCGGCTTTCACTGCCTCGTGAACACTAGTATAATTTTGCTTCTTCTTGACAGCTAGTGAGGAATAACAGAGGGCCATTAGCCACTTCAGCAACATTTAGGAGATTTGAAATAAGTGCTAAATCAAAGAAACATCGGGGTGTCAGCTTCAAAGGAAACAACCAAAAATGTTTAGAGTAACCTACAAGAGTTAGAATAGGACTTTTATTAGCAGGAATCCTTAGCCACTTCTGTTTGTCATAAACAGTGCAATACTCAAAAACTTGAGACAGCCAGGTCCCCTCCCACACCAAAGAAGTCATGAATAACACCYGGAAGACAGATTACAAGAAGCACAACATGAGCAGGAAGGACAGCTACCCCATCTACGCGTGCAAGATGCTGGAGCAGGTCCACCTCAGCACTAGCTGTCTTTCAAAACCCTGAGCATCATTAATTCTTTCATCAATCATATCTTCAAGAGCATCACCAGGAAGGCGTCTCACTTGAGCAAACAAGCTCTCAGCTGTCACTTTCCAGGTGCTCCACATGGTCACAGTCCTGCTGCTAAGGTCCAGGCATACCATGCTGGAGGGCACCTAAGTCCTCTCCAAGTAAGCATACTGTGTAACTGCTCTTGATTGAGCTACAGAAATCAGCCTCAGAACAAGCTGATGTTAGAATTAAAGCTGCTGTAGAAAATAAATTCGTACAATGTGTTAGTCATCCTGTGTTTCTCTTTTACTAAAACTATGGTATTGCTCTGGCACCAGTCACTTCGCTAGAATCCTGATACTCRACTCCCAGTGAAGTCAATAATACTTTCATTGATTCACTGGCACAGAATCACTCTAAATGTAAAAGCAGTGTGGTCCCAAAAAATCCACCACCAGGTCATAGAAGTAAATAGTTTGTATTCTCCTTCAGGCCTTTTCACTGGTTAATATGTAACAATGTGAGGTAAATATCTAAACCTCCTTACAATGTCTTGGCAGTTTGACAAAAATCGTAAACAAAAATAAGTGATGTAAGTAGATCTAATGGCTCAGGTGACTAATTTCAGATAGCCAAGCATAACAGGAACCTTTCTAGCAAGGTCATCATTCTAGTACCAAAATGCACTAACGTCATTAGATTCCATCATGTAAAGAAAAGTCTTGAAGAGGTGAGGCACAGTTTTTTTTTACAAGTCMAGCCAGCAGGAAAATGTAGGCCTTAAGGTACTACTAGTACTCATTTTCTCTGCCCATGAAGAAGGAATGTTATACTGCTTCAAATTGTTAAGCAATTTGAGATCAAAAGTATTAAAGAATATAAATAACATACCGTATGAGAAGGTTTCTGACCATATACATAAAAAGCACTAAAAATGATTTAAAAACAATCTTCACAGTTTACTTGTGCCTATTTTCATGTAATTTGCAATCACTGCATGCCAGTACTGCTCAGGCAGATTCGTGTTTGCCAGGGAGAAGACAAGGGAGAAGAGAAGAGGTCTGAAGTGATTTCAGCAACCTAGACTAAGCGTAATGCAACCCCCTGCGCTGTAACACATCACATCATCTTGTCCCACATATCACTGCACTTCCTCCAGTTAAGCTGCAGCTCTCTGCCCTGCAAAAGCAGCTTCAGCTAGGAACCAGGACTCCATTGGGCAAAATACTACATGAACAACAGTATAGAAACACAGAATAGCTGAGGTTGGAAGAGATCTCAGGAGGTAATCTGAATTCATGCTTCAAATAATTTTTATGTGTATTTCATGTTTGGGGATTTTTTTTTTAAGAGATGGTCTCACTAGGACGCTGTTTTCCCACCAAAGTGTCCCACTTCCCATTACACCAAGTCAGGAGAACAATTATATTGTGATTATGCTGACTTACATCAGAGAGAGTTGACTTGCACCAATTACACAATTATATTGACTTACCTCAGAGAAGGACCTGGCCAGCTACGCTACTTGCCAAAGTACTAATGTGTTTTACAAAATGTTCTAGTGCAACAAGTTCAAGGTAATGTTTTTTCTTTCTTTCTTTTTTTTTTTAATCCAGAAGAAATGCAAACATAAAGGCCAGCAAACAGACTGAATTTTGTCTCCTACTCCTCTCTGGAAGGCAAAATGACCTTTTAAAACTGCAGAGAGTGATTCCAAGCATWGCTGTGCTCCTTCCCAGCCGCCTGCCCCTTGGACGTGTAATACTTTGGCTCCAGCTGCCATAAACTATCCAGAGGCAGCTACAGTGGGACTAAAGTGCCATAAACGTTTGTTACATGAAATTAGCAAAAAATATGTTGATCTTCAAGGTGAAATACATTTTCCATGTAAATTTTTTTGAAACTTCTATCAAATTTGCATTAAAGCCCTCTTTTTAGAAAAAAAAATGTAAAGTAAGCATTTAGGTAAGACCAAGATTTGTTAAAGAAATTATGTGAAGAGTATCACTGAGAATGAGGAAATGAGCTAATTTTAAATGTCCGTGTATTTTTGTAACACGCAGAACAGTCGTACGTAGCATAGCTGGGGAGTACTTCAAGGAGACAGAGGTTGTGAGCCCCCAAAAAGCTACTCGTTAGGCCAAGTGCGCTCAGYGCCGGGGCTGCGAGGTAAAAAACTTAACACCTTGTGAAGCGCAGCTCCRGCCACCTCACGGCTTCCAGAGCCTGCCGCGGTTATGCCCTTTATCCCCGCGCAATTCGCCAACACTGAGCAACTTCATCAGAATTTCATCGGGGTCCCCAGGTGGCAGATAGGGGAATTCGGGCAATATAAACGCGCCTGGGCCGGCGCCGGAGCCAGGGGAAGCGGCGCGCCGTGCGCCATGGCGGTCGCTCCCCTCAGGGCCGAGGCGGGAGGCGGCCGCCGCGCGGGG
>NW_028186543.1:65909-89581 GCF_003343005.1 Rhea americana
CGCCGCGGGGTTGCTATGGGGACGGCGCGCGCTGCCCCGGCGGGCGGGAAATGGCGGCAACGTATTGCCGAGGCGGACTTCAGCCYGCTTATGGTCCGCCCGCCCGGTCTGCGCGCTTGTGACCCGGCCTCTCCGCGGCGCGCAGGGTGCTCTCGGGGTACGAGCTCCCCTCCCTGCCGAGGTACCGAGCCGCCTCTCAGCCCCCTTAGCCGGTGCGTGGGGCGCGGCCGGGACGGCTCCGCGGCCTCCCCTGTTCGTCCGCGAGGAGACACGTCCCGGAGCTGGGATGGCGGCCGGAGTCTGGGCTCTGCCGCTTCCCCTCTTACTCTGTCTGAGGAAACTCAAGAGTTGCGCAGGGAAGGCTGAGCTGGACTAGGGAGCAAGTTCCTACAAATCTTCCCAAAGCTGGTTTGGGAACACACAGATCAGACAAACCACRGGCAGTGGGACATGCCTTACCTGTGCTTCCATGAGGCCCGATTCGCCCCCATGGATACTCCCCAGGAAAAGAACAACAAAATCTTTGGTGCTAAGTCCCTAAGTCTCCTAAAGCTAGGTTGGATATGAAGACTCCTGCCTAGAGAGAACAGACATYTTTCTAACAACAGATTTAACCCACAAATCCTTGGTTCCATATAATCACGTACCCCTAAGTAAATCAATACTACTGATGAGAAGGAAGCTACTCACAAATAATGTGTTTKTAAACTGCAGAATGTGAAGCCTCTGAGAGTGTATGTGCACACTTTGAGGCTATTGCAGGTAAAAGGCACATAYTCTTACAGCCTGCATTCGACATTTTTATTAGTAACATTTCTGTACAGAGTTTGAATACTTTGCAGGTAATATATCAAAACAAAACAAAAAAAAACCCTATCACACTTCAAATCTTTTGGTCCAGCAGGATTTTAGAGGGCTGAAACCAGGACTATCTGATCCTGCTTCTCTAAAAGGATGACAGGATCAACAGGATGAACAGTGACAGGAAAACTCATCTAGTCCCACTACGCTCCATCCTCACRGCAGAAAAAATGAAGCATGGCCCACCAGTAGACTTCCTCATACGCATACCCTTGCACCAGATGGAAAAGAAAGCATTTTCACAACTCTAGAGGGGACAAATACACAACACAGCCAGACTGCATTCAAGACTGATGCTTAGGGAATCACCAGTCTCACAGAAATGCGTAACCATGGTTAATACTTACACTAGAGAACAGGGCCTCAAAACTCCAAAAGCAAGGCAGGAAGAACTATTCCTTGTAAGATTTACCAGTGTGCATTACTAATTACATGGATCAAGTAGGATTTCAAGCTTGTCCTCTTAAGCCCTCATTGCAACTTAACTCTTTCTGTTCTTTCCCCACCAAACAGGTAGAGCAATTTGTTCCYATCTTTTTTGCTTCAGACTTTAAAACACAGAACATGTCTGCTCAGCCTCCTCTGAGGATGACTGAGCACTGCAACAGGTTGCCCAGAGAGTCTATCTTTGGAGCTATWCAAAAGATGTCCACACAAGGTCTAGGCAATGTGCTTTATGTGACCTTGAGCAGGGGTTGAACTAGGTGATCTTTGAAGGTCTCTTCCACCCTCAATCATTCTGWGGTTCTGTGAATTTCAATGTCAATGATTTGTAAGATTATGGTATTTCTATACACAAAGTATCAATGGAACAAGCCTACATCCATGTTCCAGGCAGAAACTGTTTTAACATCTGAGTAACTCATCCAACACTTCCCACAGCAGAGCCAGGAGCTACCATCAGCAGTGATATATACCACCATTCAAATTTACTTATTCCTGATCAAACCCTTAATGCTCTCTAGACTTCCTCTAATTGAAAGGTATTTTTAAGGTTGACATCCAGAACTGGCTACACTCACAACCATAGCTAAGATCTTGTTAATTATAAAATGATAAATGATAAAGCTCAAGGAACTATTAACATCTTAGAAACTGCTTACAGTGTTGAAGCCTGGTTGTGAAGATTGAAAGAATAGTGACAAACACAGACAGCATAGTCACTGCTTATTATTTTTACTTACACACAGAAATTCTGATCTCCCAAATATCCTCACTGCAAAGAGTAATACAYTAGCACTGTGACATTACTCTTTGAATTTTAGTGCTTTTAAGTCTTGCTCTCAGCAGCTTTAAAACTACACACTTTACACATGCCAGAGAGGACAAAACACATTTCAAGTTTTATTCCAAGACATATGCTCTATGTCCATTTATTTCCAATCCCATAAACATGCTACCCACACAAACCCATTCCTGGAAGGAAGACATTCACACTCAAATGTATGCTTCATTTTATTTATTACATTTAAGAAATATTAACATCTCAGGATATCTGGTTTACCATCTAAGTCCAGTCATAACCAACAAAGAAAAAATGTTAACCATGTTTCAAATGAGCATTCTTACATTTATTTCCCCCTGTAACTTAAAGAAAAGTTTGTTCAGCTATATTAAATTCATATGTGTTTGACTAACAAAAAAGTTATTTAAAATGTCTCAACTACCAGGCATCCTGGTTTGTTAATTGAATGTTTGTTGGCACTTGTGTTCACAATCAAGCACTCTGGTTGCTTTGTTAATTTTCCCCTTCTACCCAGAACTGTCTTTTTGATTATGTTTTTATCATCTGGATATGTATGTAAGTTTTTTTCAAATAAATTTAATAAGAAAAGAAATCTAGGGTGGGCTGTTTGAAAATGTTCCTACATTGCTTCCCTTGATAACCCACAAATGAGATAACGGAAGGAAGTTATTTGCTTTCATTTTTCTGAATCTTGTTGAGAGGTCTAAAACTGAGGTCGTTTTAATTCCATTTAAACTCAAAAACATACAGAAACACTGTCTTCATTTGATGGTGTGCATAAACATTACACTCCATATATAGCAAAAATATCTTTTATTTATAATTTACATTTTCACATGTGAAAATTGTACATTTTTACATATACAATTTCATTCCATTAAATTTTCACGCATCTACAGAACTTTCACACAATGACACCTGAAACTGTGCAGGCARTAAGAAATTCAAATACAAAAATGTATTTATTAACCAAACAGTAGCTGAGGCCCTGCCTCAGCTAAACATTTTTATTTCATATAAAAAGTATTTGCCTTCCAGAGTCAACACAGCAGCTCTTCTGTTCTGTTAAAAAAAAAAAAAAAAAAAATCATACCTCAGTTTATTTAAACAGACTCAACCTTATCAGGTTCTGTTTTAATATCTGTAGATGCAGGTGTGCTCTCTTCTGCACAGGCAGTAGGGGTGTCTTCAGGTTCCTCCTTGACTTTAGGGGAGTCACAGGGTTCTTGTGTTTCTTGTTTAACAATGTTCAACATAATATTTAGTGGATTTTCTACAGGAGTCTTGCTGGGAGATGGCGTGCAATCGAATGATGATGTCTGCAAAATGGAAGTTATTGTAGCATTAATACACCATTAAAAGAACTATTTGTAGCTTCTTAYAATTTTCAAAATGTAAACAGCAAGTTGATAATCAGTCATTCAAAATCCAAACTTCTGCTTTACCTAGGCCTTGAGAAAGCCAATTTATTCTGACAAAATTACTTTACAATTATTTTGAAAATATATCATCCAAGCAGGGATGAAACACATAACACATTACCATAAAACATTCCAAGCTATATCCAAAAGCATTGCAACTTTCAAATCATTWAAAATTTAACGTCTACACACACATCAACATCAATTATTTCTTTTTGTGAATTCCTAAGATCGAGCACTTCACTCAACAATTCAGAACGTTTTCAAAACATGGTTTCTCTTTAGTTGTGTGTGAGACAAAAGCTGACATGCTACATCATAACAAAAAATACATCTTCAGGTAATTCTGTATTACAAACTTGCCATGCCTGGGGCCCTCAATTCCTTGTGCAGTCATATGCAACAGAAATGGGTAGCATATTCTGAATACATTTGCAAAGTCAGAAATCAAGCAAAACCAACTCAAAATGCTTTAAAARGAGTATAAAGGGTTCACTTACATTTTGGTAATCTTCGTAACATGATGGATGGTAAATCTGGAAAGGAATTGTTGTACACTTAAATATATACTTATTTTATAGTAGAAGCACTGGTCATGAACAGAACAGTTTTGATTACACGTATTATAATCCCTCTAGAAAAATAATAGTACAAGTAGGCAAAGTATAACAGTCAAACATAACTAACTGAGAAAAGATTGCACGCGTGGTTTAGGTAGGAAAAGTTAAACAAAAGCCTGGTAAGTGCTGAGAATTATTTGTCTACAGCTGTATTTAGAATTAATAGAACCAACATACACATTTATCTTTCTTTTAGCAAGGCAGCATGAGGGAACCCTAGTGAGCCTATGCTAATACAATCAAGATTTCATGCATTTTAAAAGGYTGAGATATTGGTGTACTTGGACACCAGCAAAACCATCCAGAGAATCCATGGGGAATGAAAATCATCACTTTCCCCTCACATTTTTTTGCTACAACTCTTTTTTTTTTTTGAACTCTAAACAAGTATCACATGTAATAAAATCAGATTACCTTTTCATCTACTCTAATAGCATTCTTCAGATGCCACTCTTCCTCCTCCTCATCCCAATACTGTTCAAATTGCTCTTGACAAATTTCACAACTCTGGAAAATTATTAAAATAACACAGATATATAAAGCGGATTTTTAACAATATACTGAACACATCAACTTTAAGAATGCAACTAAGACAATCAAAGTTTTTTTTTTAACGTAAGATAAACATATTGACCTACAACATGATCTTGCTTCCACATTTTAAAAGTAACTTTAGAAAACATGTATTAATGCAAATTTGAGTATAGTGTGCAGATTCAATAACTATCATCATCATAGCTTGCAGACAGCTGTCAACTTGGGAACAGTAAGCTTTGCCCTTTAAGCTAGGAAGTCTCTGCAAAACACTTGGTAACAATCTAATGTTCTTTTGCTGCCAGGTAACGCAATCCAGTAAAGAAACTCCGTTAATTTTACTTATAGCATTATCTTCACTCTTACCCCACCTCAACTTTGAGTTTCAAGTTAAAAAGGGAAAACTTTTGCTTAGAACATTAACATCTTTAATACTTTCTCTGCCATACAATCAAATTTGAAAACAAGCCATGAGAGGTACTTTTTTTCCAAAATTAAAACAAAGGCTTTCAGGGCTTGATAGATAGTTTCATATAGGGTTAGCATGTGAAAACTAAGTTGAGATTCTGCCAGTTCTTGTATGTGATACCATTCCAGTTCATCTAATAAAATATGTATCTACTGGTTATTTTCAAGTCAAAAGACTGAGGTATTTCTTTGTCCTAATGCCTACCTTCTACTGAAAAAAAAAWGCAAAAAGTAACACAAACTAGGTAAGACAATTGTTACTTGAACCACAAAGGACCATTTCCAATTCATTTGTTCAATTTACTATTCTTATAGACACACACAGTTAATTAACACGCATTTCCAACTTCAGTTTTGCTAAGGATCATCAATAGGTGGTGGGAGTGTTTTGTTTTGAACTACTGGTAATTTACACCACTATCTGCTATTAGGAAACAATCTTACATAAACAAATATAAAACCAATGACACAGAGGCCCAAGAACAAAACTTCATGCTATATTTAACACACTGTGTAAAAGAATGCTGTAGACTTCTTCAAGGTATTAAATCCTTCTCACTACCCGGGCTAATGAAGGCAAGCTGAAACATACCTCATCTGCTCCAGCTGGTCCAGCAGGGACACTCTGAAACTCTTTCTCTTTTGCAGCTTCTTGTGTCTTCAACACAACCTCTTCATGAGCTTTTTCGAAAAACTGGCTTTTTGCACGTTCTTCTAGATCAGCTATTTCTTCAAATTCAATCCAGTCCTAATGGAAATTTTTCATTCACACTCAGACATGGACAAGTAGCCACAAATCCAAGTTTAAAAAGCAAAGCTCAAAAAAAAACCATTCAAAAAGTAGTATATGTAATGAGTCTCTTCATTAAAATTGAAATGCTCATCACATGCATTATACAGTATACATTTTTTCACAGTACTACGCTGTTCAAAAAACTTTCTCCAGAAAAAACACTTTCTATTTCCATTCCATTCTAATTAATACCAAAAAGATACTAACAGTTTAAACTGCTTATTATCTTTTGTGTTTTGATGGCATTTATAAAAACTATTTGAAATACCTAAGCAGCACTGTTTATCAAAGGCAAACACCTGTGATGATGTAATTCTAGATTCAACCACAGTCCTACAGCACACACATAAAGCTGGCTTTTAATTTAATCAAGACACACATTCCATTACTTACTGTTAAACTGTAGTACCACCTTCTGTGTGTAACTTTTCTGCTAACATCCTTTTCTGTGCGGTTTTGGCGATAATGCCAATCTAAATGATCTGCATAAACATCTGTCTGTGAAGTAGTAAATCTCATTCCACATGAGTAACACTGAATTCCAGTGTATAGTCGATTTATAACACTGTCATAACGCCTAAAAAAAAAAAAAGGCAGGCTTAACATTTTCTTGAAAAGTAACAGGTAAGAAGAAGTTCCTCATTAAGTTGCTTCAAATGATCACAACAGTAGAAAAAAAATATTAATCTTCTATACAGTTAAAGCATGCAACATAGCTAAATATTTTCCTGATTTTCAAAACATGATCAACTGAAAACATTCACATTATCTGTTCATGAGAAACATATCAGTGTGTAGGTCTTAGTTTTATATCTAGTAGCTCCAAGGGTCTAATAATGCATACTACAGTAATGCCAGCATTTGTTCAGCTTTGCAAACTACCACAAAGGTAGTAACACTGGTAAAGGAAGTTAACAGTCTTCAATTTCTATAATCTTGCTGATTAAATCACAACATGCATCTCAGATAAAAATAACTCAGGTTAATCTTCCCTTTTTCCTCCCTCAAATTCTGCTAGGCTAACAAAAGAACCAAAAACTGCAGGTCCTCCTGTATTGGTAACAAAGTGACATTTGATCCTTTAAAAGCTCTCAGCTGTCTTGGATTAACTCTACAGATATTGCCATGTCWTTGTTCTTACTGCATTGTAGTATCATGCTACTATACGCACTGTCTGAGTTCTTCAACTGTGAAATTAGTGAGGTCTGGGACATCTTGATCTTCACCCTGATCATCCTCCTCCTCTTCAGCAGCTGGCTGGGCTGATGTTTCATTCACTTCTAGAAAACAGAAAATTATGATCTTATCAAAACTTCAGTACATTACTGTAAAAAAATAAAGAACTCCTGAAAGGTATTTTTATTGAAATATGAATGCAAACAATTTATGTTAAAATGCATGTGCATAATAATAGCTGAATCAGTCTCAGCTTCTWACATTATAAACAGCATACAAAATGCAATTAGTTCTTTACAACCTGAGTTGAAGAAAACAGTGTTTCAATACCTTCACCTAAGTCTTTGGCTTTAATATTTCGTATTTAGAGAAAGAAGTATTTCAGAATGAAACTGGTAAGAACTTGATTATAATCAAGAACAAGTTTCTAAGCAGCAGCACCAAAGATGCATCTCACTGCTTTGCATAGCTTAATTGTACAAATTAAACTACAGGATGCATTTTAAAAGTTAAGAATTTACTTCCTCAGATGCACTGAATTCCTTCCAAAGAAAAAAGTTCCATTAAAAGAAAGCTGCACTTAGGTTATGCATAAACTRAGAAGTTAGAACATAATGGATGTACATACGTGCGGACGTGGAATCAGTTTTTGACAGTTTGAGGATTCCTGTTGACAGCAGTTTAGCAAACAATTCATTGACATCAAGCTGACCAAGGTGGTTATCAGGGTATGAATGTGGAAGGGCTCCTAAAGGAGAAAATATCAACATTCATAGTGACAAAAGGTTAGCTTCAAAAATTTACTTCATTTCCACCAACGCACTTCGCAACACGCTTCTCTGCTGCACGCTCCTCCCAACTTTTTCTTCTCTTGTAGCAGCTTCCTTCATAATGCAAATATTTAAGTGCTATCTATGCTGGCTCTTGGCATACAGATTTCTACTGAATACTGTTTTTTGAAATGTAATATTTTCTCACTTAAAGATGCTTAAAGTATTTATGAGGACTAATCTACTTGATCACTTGCTTTTAATAATTCATGACATTGTATAAGCTTTTCATTACTAACCATTCATGTACTAGTAAGTYTTGTATCACCTGGCAAATGCAAATCAGTCCTATGAACCAATCCCTTCCTTCTCTCAAAAGCAGACCAGTTTTTTTCTGCCCAACTATATACCCATAACCATATARTTAATGAAAACTAATGAAACATTTCAGTGTTTGAGGGAAACCCCTACACGAATTCAGGTAATATAGATACCACATCTACTAGCACCTCATTAAGTGTCAAGGCTTCCTTTAGAATTACCCAGAATTAGTACACCAAGATAGTACGAAATGTTTATTTTTACAGCCTCTAATAAACAAAACAGTCCAAAAGAAACAAAAAGGTTATTACTTCATTATTATTTTCATTATTTTGGTACATACCTGCTGGGTTCTGAACAAAGCTTCCAGGATTTGGTAAATACTGCTGACCTTGGCCATAAGGTCCTGGCTGAGCAGACATAAGAGACACCTATAAAAGTAAATATTTATGTACTGTTTGCATGATAAAATTAAAAAATATATTATAATCAAGTTATTAACCTCTAGGCATTCACAATTTTAGCTATATTAAACACCCTCGAGGAACATACCGTATCAGTTCAGTATTGAGAAGTCAAAAAATGAGCTCATAATCTTTCTCTAGTTCTAATTTCCCATCAGAAAAAATTCAGTGAATGTTATGTCTAACATTTAAATAAAATGTACTTTTCCTTTACTTATTCAAATTCCAAAATTTGAATCAATTTGAAAAATTTGAAAATCAATTCCTTCAAATTCCAATCACATTTTCTAAACATATTACTTACTTATAAAACAGAGTGCATCAGAAAGAAACTGGACAATCTGATGACCATTCATGAAAAAATGTTATTTTTCAGTAAACAGATATTCCTTCTTATACAGTAATTAAAATAGTATCCCTTATACCAAAATCATCCTGAAAACAGGATGTTTTCAAAAAACTAACTGCAGTAAACTCCAGATAGAGAAATAATTTTTAGAATACATTTCTAATAAAAATATTCTTTGCAAACTGCTTTTGGATTTATTAAGAAAGTTAAAWTTGTTTAAAATTTCATCCCTCTAGAGGTTAGCAGGACACAATTGGATTAGGTTCAGTTCATTCCTCATATCTGATTTTTGTCCCTCAAAGAAAAAATGGCCACTAAAATCTCTATCCATAATCAACTGAAAGGAATGAACATCAGCATTCAGCATCATTTTCCCTTCTGAAAAAGAGCATTTCTGACAGGCCTCAAAGCATTCTGGTACAAAGAACATTCTTCAAGTGTAGTTCAACAATGTCCAAACCTTCCCAATTCCCCCAAATTAGAGATTTCTCTTAAGTCTTACCATCAATACTGACTCAAAAAGGTAACAATTATTTTGGTTWACTGTAATTCCGCACCGAACAGATTAATCATGTATATTCATAATTCTATCTTCCAGGCTTTACAGAGAATTCACTTTGAGTAAACTTAATGAGAATAGTAGACTTCCAATTAGTTTTGTGAGTTTAAAATAGTGTACTTCCTCAAGTTACCTTCTCAGCTACAAAATGACTGTAAAAATATCTTTTTCCGATTTTTCTTTTTCAAAAAAAAATAGCGTATGACTGCCTTCAGTAATCTAAAAACTTCTTAGCAAGGATAATTTTYAGTCTGAAACTAGCTCCCAGCCTCCCTGCTTATCAGAAAAATCTTGTTTTAGGAGGAACARTAACTACTAATCTCTATACAGTAACACTTCAGACTACCTTATTTAGTACAATCAAGTCTTACCTGATTATTTCCCACTGACATACTATTGAAGCTTCCATATTGAGGACCCTGAAGACTTTTTTCATCAAAATAATGTCCAGATGCTCTCAATGGGAAATTCTGTGCTCCTGGGCCAGCTGGCCCATTGAAATTTGGTCCTGGAGAACCATCAAATATTTCAGGTCTCTGGAATTGCATCCCATGAGATGGTCCATTGTAGCTCTGGCTGGGATGTTCACCAAATGGACCGCTTTGTCCATACGGTGGCAATTCTAGTCTTGAGGCAGGATGGTTAGCTACATTTTCAAAACGTGCACCCTGAAGGCCAAGGGGCAAGTCAAACCTTGAGGGCTGCTGGTGAGGACCATCAAATCTTTGAGGTATGGCTGTATCAAATCGTGGTTGTGCCTGTTGGCCAGGTGCTCTTTCGAATCTTGGGCCAGGCTGTCCATGAATTCCATCAAATCTTTGCAGCAGAGATAGCTGTCCAGGTTGACCATCAAATCCAGCGGAATGACAGCCATCAAATCTTGGACCAGTTCGACCCAGAGGACCTTCAAATCTAAGACCACCCCCTCCTTGGTGTGCTGGCCCATCAATTAACCTAGGACCTACCCCTGGTCCTTCCAATCTGAGACCACCACCTGATGGTCCATGTGGCCCCTCAAATCTAAGCCCACCACCTGATGGTCCATGGGGCCCCACAGGCTGACCATGTGGCCCCTCAAATCTGAGGCCACCTCCAGGTTGACCATGGGGCCCCAATGGTTGTAAGTGTGGCCCCTCAAACCTGAGACCACCCCCTGGTTGACCATGAGGCCCCAAGGGCTGACCATGGGGTCCCTCAAACCTGAGACCACCCCCTGGCTGACCTCGGGGCCCCAGAGGTTGACCATGGGGTCCCTCAAACCTGAGACCACCTGAAATTTGACCACGTGGCCCCTCAAACCTGAGACCAACTCCAGGTCCTTCAAATCTAGGACCACCTACAGGCTGTCCTGCTGGCCCCTCAAAACGCAAAGGACCACCTATCTGCCCAAGAGGTCCCTCAAACCTCAATGGACCTCCTCCACCAACCTGTCCTGGGGGTCCTTCAAATCTGAGGGCCCCTGCCAGCTGCCCTGGTGGCCCATCAAATCTTAGGGCTCCAGCTCCCCCTGCTCCTGCCAGTGGTCCGTCAAACTGAGAGGCACCTCCCCCTACCAGAGGCCCCTCAAATCTCATAGCAGCCTGTCCAGGTGGCCCATCAATTCTAGAATTTGAACCAGCAGCAGGACCATCAACAAAAGGACTTCCTGGTCCATCTACCCCAACTCTTGTAGCAGGCTGTCTCGGTGAGCCATCAAAGAGAGATCTGTCTTCCATCAGGGCRCTTATTCTCTGTTTTACTTCAATGCCTCCAAATCTTGATCCTGGACTCTCTGAAAACGGTGCCTTGTCTGGATCTTCATACCTTGCTCTCTTGAAACGTTCACTGAATGGGGACCTTGGTTCCTCTCGAACACCTAAACAAWCAAAACCATTAACTAATTGCTGAAATGTTGCAAATTACTAAATAGCACTAAAATAAGGCAAAAATACATACCAGCTTGCCCCAGAAGCTGTCTTTCTTCACGATTATCGAATCTGCAGATTGCATCACCATCTATTTTCTGAAACTCTGGTGTACTCTTCCCCTGTTGTCTGAGAGCTTCTCTAAACTCATCTGATTCTCCCCAGCTGTCATAAGGATCGAAATTTTTAGAACCTCTTGCTCCTTTAGTAGCATTTTGTTCCTCAATTCTTCGTCGACTCTCAAGTGGTGAAAGACTATCAGGAAAAGGTCTATTACTGCCACTTACAGGAGAATGTCGCCTGGATCTTTCCCCAAATGGTTCTTTTCTGTCAAACTGTACTCCACGCTTAGCTTTGGCTTGCTCACATTCTATTCCAGAAAGTAATGCATCAGGTATATGATAATCTAAAATATCATCAGGGTCTAACAGATCAAGTCGCGACAATGAATGCTGTACTTGTGTTCTTTTCAATTTTGCTTTGTGTTCATAATATGTTAATTCTGCATCAGATAGAAGAGGTTTCTTTTTCAAACCACATTTTTCTTCTGTAGGGCTATCCCACACATTGCATCTGTGCTTTCCTTCCTGATACTGGAACAGCTGTCGGATCTGATGAGCTACAACAAGGAACTCATCTTGTGTTATTTCACCAGATGCTAAGCGTTCATTTGCCTGTAATATTAAAGTTAAAGTTCAGACTTCTAAAACAACATACAACTACATCCAGGATGCTTCTATAAATACAAATTAGTCAGTATTACCTTTTTAAGTAATTCTCTCTTGCTTGCAGATGTCAATTCTTTGGGAATTTGTAAATTAGCATCCACACTTAAGCGGTGYTGCTGCTTCGGTGCTCGGGGTGACAAAATTCCCTTACTAGCAGCCCAGTTTTCCCGGTGTCTTTGGTGAGGGGATTTACCAAGTGCTTGGTGTTCTTCATTCTGCTGCGAGCTGAAAGCAATAAAACATTTAAAACCAATTACTCCTTTATTCAGGACATACCTATCACATTCCAATTTAATCTAACTGTAGCAAAACACCACAATCACATCAGAATCTAAATATACATTATTTCCATGTTCTACTAATAAAAGAAGTTAACAATTGGAATAATCCATTTTTACAATCTGAGCATTGCCTCCCAAACCTGAGTATACTGAAGTCAGCAGGAAAATTTCCACTGACTTCAGACAGAAATTGATTAAAAGTTGGTAACTTACTTTTTATTTTCTTCCCAACCAGATTTCCACCTCTTGCCTGATTTGGACCCTTGCCAGTTTTCTGCATTCTCCTTTGGATCAGGAGAGGTTTTTGTAGAATGCTGGCTCGTTGTTTCTTGGGGCCTATCTTCCTGAGCTTTTTTCACTCTCCTTGGATCTCGCACCTCTTGTTTAAGGTTTCGTTTATTAGAATTTCTTTCATCTCTTGCTGTTTGTGCACATTCTTCAACATGAGACTGCTTAGGACCTATCTGACGTATCTTTCCAATTTTAGGAGTTGATGAAGTAGGAGACAAACTCCTAAGTCTTCTTTTGGGTGATCTCCTATCTCTTCTTTTTGGAGAATGTGTAGATGGCGACCGAGATTTAGGAGAGCGTGATCGTGAGCGTTTTCTATTACTTGATCTCCCCTGTTTTCCACCTTGTTTTTCTGATTCCTCTGTAGCCACATCTTGTTTCTGAACAACACCATTAATTACTTTATTTCTGCTGCCTACCGGTCTATGTTCCGATGTCTTATGTTCCTCTTTTTCTTTTTTCTCTGTGTTTTTCTTCTTGTCTTTCACCTCCTCCTCTTTGCCCTCTGGCTTTTCTTGAAGATGTTTTTTCAATCTTGGATCTCGTTTACTGATTTCAGATACTTTTGTGCTTTCACATTCCTGGGTTTTAGTATCTTTAGTACTGGGTAGCTTGTTTTTCAAAGGTGATGGTGATTTAGATTTTGCTTCTGACTGATCAAGTTCTTTCTTCGGTGTTTTTTCACTTGCTTTCAGTTTTTCTTGCTTTGATGAGTTCTGCTTTTCAGCTTGAGCCGTTTTGCTTGCCTTGGTATCAGACTGACTGGTTGCATTTGATGAAAATTCTTTCCTATGAGACTGATCTTTAGCATGAGAAGAATGTTGAGCCATCCTATTAAGCCTAGGATCCCTGTTTACTATTTTGATATCATGAAGTGGAGGACTTGGGGATGGTTTGTTTTTTTCAGCTTGCACRGAAGTCTGATGAGGAGGTTTAACTGCCATATGAGGCGTCTGAGACATATGTTGCTTGGAAGGTGCTGGAACTGAAGCTATAGTAGATGATCCTTGTTGAACACTAAGAGAAACAGCCTGAATAGAAAGGAAAAAAGCAGCATTAAAATGCCTGTTAACTCCTGTCCAGTGATGTTGATATTCTGTGACTTGGAGCGAAATCTACCAATGGAAATGTCTCAAAAGACATGCTTACAAGGTAATTATCTCAAAGTSACCTGTTAATTGCTGATTACAGGTTTTAAAATAATGCAGTACCATTACAAAAGATCAAGTCCAAACATAAATGAAAAGTCAATCCTAGAAAATTTGATGTAAGAGCATGTTTGCACTACAACATTAGGTTTTTTTCATACACTCCACATGCTCAAGGCAACTAAGCTGCTACACATCTGTTATTTTTCCTATTTCAAGACTTTCAGGGTGCTTTAGTTTCATATTTTTATACCATCAAGATGTTTTTACAACTATCAGTGCAACAAGACTTTCAATTACAAACCTGAAATAACATTGCTTAACTGACACTTTCACATTTAAGAAATTTGACTTGATGAGGAAACAGACTTTATAGGCTAAGAATCTTGATTCTCCAAACTTTCTCAGAAGAACAGGAGCAAAGGTAACTGAAAAAGCCTGGTGTGCTATAACCCATGAAAAAAGGTGGAAGATCAGGATCATAGGCAGGCATCATTTTGGAGAGTAGAAATAATAAAAAAAACTCTCAAAAACTTCACCTTTTTGATTCAGTTTTTATTAAAAACAGTGAGATTTTTATTTAATATTGTTTTAGAGCCCAAGATCAACTTTCATTGCTCTAATTCTAAAATAACTTTTTTGTCTAGAATTAAGAAAAATTTAATTTACTGCAGTTAGCAGTATAGCTAAGGTGCTATTCAAAAGAAACTGCAACAAAAACCCCACCTATGAGAGGTCCATCAACTACCCTACTCACCAACTGTGCTTTAGTCTGTTCCAGCTCCAGCTCTAACTTTTTCTGCTGAAGTTCTAACAACTGTTTTTGCTTTGCAAGTAATTGTTGCCTTATTAGTTGCTCCTGTGTCAAATTCTTTTGTATTTCAGGAACAGCTGGAGGAGTTGAGGCACCAGAAGTGACAGCAGAGGTAGGTGCAGTAGATTCCTCTGGCTAAAAACAAAATAAAACAAACAAAAAAAAGTAAGTTACATCTGAGTCTTGATGGAATCAACTAAMTCCATCTCCTTTAACTGCTATCATGATCCAGTAGCGAGATTTAAGTTTGTAATGAAGTTATATATTTTGCATTTAAAATGCAAAACATAACTAGAATATTTAAAGATTTYTGCTCCACTACAGTCTGTCCACAGTGAAAGTTACAGCACATCATTTCATATAAAATTATTAATGTTCAGAAACGTAAGATACAGTTCTGAAATACAGAAACCAAGCCCAGCAAATATTTGAATTCAGAAATTCACCTTACCTGTCTATAAAGRTCAGCTACTTCTTTATTAATTTACTTAAATTGTCAAAAAAATCAGTATACAAGCAATGAAAACTACATGTATTACCATCTGCTCATACAGTAGGCATGAAAACTTACCGATTTATTTAAAAACTTAGGATTCACATGGATGCTAGAAGTATTCACATTTGGGGGCAGAGGTTTAATTGGCCAAGCAGGATCTAATGAGTTGACTCTGACATCAAGGGCATATAGTTTCTTCAAAGGAAAAATATCATCCCATGTGGAGCGTAATTTAAATAAACTTTTCCTAGTATTTTCATCCACCTAAAACAATAAAACAATTCTATGGCTTGTTAAGTTAATATAAAACAACTTTTCACACTTTTCTGTAAAACTTACTTCAGTTATTTTATATTCATATCAATAGTTTGTGATTTTAACACATTCAACTGCCTAGRCAGAATTGATAAATAGTGCAGATGTGCTTTATGATTCACATCTATACCAACAGAGTCAATACTAGAAGCTTCAATGTGGAATTGTTGTTTCAAGGCCACTTGAAGGTTTTATTGTATATTATCATTCTCTGTAAGAACTTCCTTTCAACTTTTCCATTACCAAAATTCTCATTTTACTTGTGTATTTTCCGTGAAAAAAAAAAAGTAATAAAAATACTGGAAGGCAAGAGCCCTTAAGACAACAGGGTATTCAAGTGCCTGTGCTGAATGGTATATAATAATCACCAGCAAATCAGAAAACGACGGATCACAAAACAAAATCAGAGTATGCTTCTTGTCTGTTCAGTCACCAAACAACTTTTTCCAATGAACACAACAAAAAGGGTATTAGGTAAAATTAAGCCAATTATATTTCAGCTGAACTGCAAAAYTATACCTATGAACTACAAATGAAATGTCCTTGTAGGTCTAGTCCGTATTTTATCTTTTCATTAAATATTAGTTTTATTTATCTCATTAAAACAAGTTAAATTTTTACTTTGCAGTAAATTCCTAATTTACCTGATAACCCAATAACATAAAATAAAGAAAATAAATGAGGATACAACACATAGCTTTCCTAGAGTCAATATGCTAAATCAGTCATTAAATATTGGCCCTTAAACATCATCTCCTGCAGTTTTATTTTTAAGGCATTAGAGCAAGACATACAATAGTCTTGAAATATTGTTGGGGAGGAATTTTTTTCCTTTTTTTTTAAAAAAAAAAAAGTATTTCAATAAAATCAAGTAGTACGTAACTATCAGTTAGTTAGGCAGTTCTATCCAAGTTTCAACAAAAGGATATGAAGTTTGCTACAAAGGCTGCTGAAATGTCTGTACAAAAGTATCTGACTTCATTAAGTTTTTAAATGTAYTTTAGGGCCCATTTACTAATAAAATTTGTAACAATGTCAAGGATGGAATCCAACTTGTATCTTGTAACACTACCAGCTAAGCTATCACAAGTGACCGCTACTTTGTATATATATAATGTTAAATATGCATAAATAAAGCACTCTAGTAAACTTAGTAGACAGCTAACCTACAAAATTCAAAAAAATTTTTTCCAGAGCTCCAGCTGCAAGAAAGTTAAATGCAACTCAGTGAATGAGTATTTAAAATATARTACTAAAAAACCAAGTAGAACTTCTACTTGTCTACCCATTCTAACGCACAAGAGTTTAAGCTTCATGCCTAATTAGTCACCCATTTCACATCTGAAAGCCATATATAAAGCATACTGAGATCTCAGATCCTTACTGATATGTAGAGATACAGGCAAATGATCCTCTCATCTCAATCCTGAAATGCAGCTTTCTTATCATGGCATGCAAGAAATCAGARTTTAACCCTTCATTTTTGATCCAAATTAAACCCATTCAAGTCCAGTCTTTCAAAAACTGGACTTTGATTTGCATTTCTTACTAAGGACTAAGATGGTTACTTCACTGGGTTTAAAGATTAAGAACAAAAAACGAATGAAACTATTTGGCACCAGTTCTCAACGTTGAGTGATAYTGAACACTTATTTGTAACATCATACAGCAATCTCTAAGAGTCCTTCCTCCTAACATTTCTTTTTAATCACAGACCACCAGAAGAGTATCAGGTGTCAATGTTTTTCAGTCTTCACAGTTCAAACACTCATTGTCACATTACAAATAAAGTAATTTAGACTAACCTAATTAACTACACAATAGACAAGAGATGAGAAATTCACAAGAAGAAACTGAGTCTCAGTACAGTCTTGGCATAAAGACTATTAACTATCTTAAAAATAAATAATTTATAATTAATCAGTCTATACATTATGAAAAGTCCTTCCAGGGAAGCAATTATTAATGAAAAAYTGTTATTAAATCTTGCCTGGAAAGGAAGACTACAGAAATTTATGAATTAAATACAACTTTGCAGCTTTCAGCAAACACAGAACTTACATGCTCGACAGCAGCACAAATATCCTTTCACATTATACACAACAGTACTAAGATTTAAGAAAACCAATCAACTCCTGTAATTCACCACCCAAGAAAACCCAGAACTGAAAGCATGTATTTATTTTACCAGGAACAAATTTTGCTTAGAATACAGAACTTTTCTGAAAGTGTATATACCTTTTCAAATACACAAATAAATGTTGCAACTAGGTTTTTAGTAAATGCAGTAAGATACTCTCTTCCCACATTCTTGACAATGGAATCCATAAGGTACATAACTGGGAGCTTCTCTGATGCAGGAGCCTGGAGTAATAAGAAGAAACTGAGAAGTTTAGTACAATAAAAATATACTTTAAGCTTTTTAAATAAAGGGATTACCGATCCCAGAAATACAGACCTCTCTTTTTGGTTGCCACTATAAAAACAAAGGGATTTGCTTGGGATTTTTGTTTTTTACAAAAACTTAAACTGGAAAATTGATACTCAGTTCAAAGTACCAGGGCAGTGTGTCTACCACAAAAAAAGTAGTAATATCTTAGCTTATTCTGTTTGTGTATGAAAGCTTTGGACAAAAAAAGAAAAAAAGGAAAAAAAGAAAAAAAAAGAAAAAAAAGAAGCTCACGAGACAATATTGCTGCTCAGTGTAACCTTTCAAAACCCATTGAGAAATGAATTTCAAGTTAGTAGGAAACCATCGTTAGCAACTGAAGGAACTTCTARAAGTTGCTTATAATTCAAACCTCCTTGGATGCAGTTTTTCTGGATTTCAGAGAACACAAGTCAGACTTCTGGCAAAAAGCCCAAATTAGTGACTTCTGTAGATGTAGGTTTTATGTTGAGTGTCACAGTCTTTTTGTAAACTACACGYAGAAGAGGTCAGTTATTTCACTGTAATCCAAAGAAATGGAGCAAAGAGTCCCATTCTCTCTTGGCACTTGCAGGTATCAACAGTCAGATTTTCATGATTCATGCAAAATGCACAGTTCAAACAAAGTCCTACATCCAAACAAAATTCAGTCAAGGAGTTGACTGGGTAAGAGCACGGATGAGTTCATAAACTGCAACCACGATTCTCAGGGAAGGGAGTCTTCAYACTCTGGACACACCTTTGTTACAAGAGGAGGTTTGCCTTTTTTTAATTTCACACTCAAGACTTGTACCAAGCTCGTGCAATAGAAGTATGGTGACGCTGGACTGCTAGACCAACTTCTAATGTAAACGAAGTACTACTGGCCCAAATCAAAATGATTTTAATGCCCACCGTTGGCCTTCACAAGCAGATGGCACAGCAAAGTTCCAGAAAGCATCAGCAAGTACACAGACTTGTTGAAGTGGACAACAGAAAAGACACCACCACAAGCTGTGTGGTAACCGTAATCCCCTCAGAACATCCATTCATAATACTTAAGTCCCATTCACCATCTGGTAAACTCAGGATAAAACGAGAATAACTTCACTCATTGCTCATTTTAAAAAGGCTAGTTTTAAACAGGACAGGCTAGTAGATTCATTATTGATACCTTACTTCACAACCCCCTTGTCCAGACAAGTGTGTGGAAGTGCTCTTGCTTTACACTTTTATATTTAACTCCTTCTTAATTAAGGCAGCTTATAGAGGGGAATTGAGTCAAGAATACTTTTGTATGGGTAAATCATAGTGGTTTCTCACTCTTAAATGTGTCTTCAACTACAATATATTAAGTTTATCCCATTATATTACTATGACCTGAAACTTAATACTGAAGAGGAGTTAAGGATTTCTTGTTAATTACAGGGAAGATTACTGCCGTTATGCACATCAAAAGTAGTACAAAAACAGGTAGGTGATGTATCTTCAAACATCAGAAAAATAAAAAAGTGCACCCTAAGATAGCTAAAACTGATTACAGCAGATTAGAAGCATGCTTTACACCAGTTATATTACCTAATCTGAATGCTGAACACTGTAAATGAGCTAATATGCAATGGTGTTAGAACAAACAGATCTCTAGCCTCAGAAAACAAAAGACTGCAGGCCTAAAGCTACCTAATACTAAAATGTCCATAAAATATTCGTTTCTTCTTTAATACTGTCTGCACAATGGCATATTAAAAATACTATTTTAAGCTGATCTGAATGCCTTCTATTATAAAAAAAATTGACACTGCACGTGCACAGCTACTGACTTTCAAAGTCAGCTTCTGGTGAAACACAGCTCTCACCAGCACCTATGCCTGAGAGCTACTGACATAGTATTTTATATTCTTCCATTTCATCTATGTATGGAAGTAGTTCATTATACTCAGCTAAGCTTAAAGTTTGAGACACAGGGGAATCCATTTGGTAGCAAATGCATTCTAAGAAGTTTAACCATCACCTTCATTATACATCAGGCTGTTAGAAGTAATCAATCACACACAGAAGCACTGCAATCTGGTAAGGAAGCCTATTTCAAAATATGACGCATAGGATTATAAGTTTAGCAGCAAACCCACTTCACATATAAGCTACTCAGGTGTTATATTTTAAGAACCAGGACTTAAATATGGCTGGAATATTTAAGTCTTCACTTCTGGAAATGTTTATTATGTCAAGATAKCTAGCGTATATTCAATTAACCACAAAAGGGAATCCCAGGTTTGAATGTATTTTTTTTTCAGGCAGTCTCTAAGCATTCCCTAACAAGACAGACACCCACGTGACACTAACCAAAAAGCAGGGAGGCTCAGCATAATCACCAGAACACAGAAGAAAACTAACTCTGAGCTTATCAGCATGATATTAAAGACTTCATTATAGAATTCCCACTGTTCTTTCAAATAAAGCATAAAAATATTGTTGGAAATGTGTGGCTCTTTTTATTAGTTTCCTAAAGGGTTTCAACTTTAAATCGTATCTGGTAACTGAACCCCAAGTCACAACTTGTGAAAAAATTTGTTTAAAAAATAACATAAATGGGTCTTGGAAACAGATTCTGCACTATACAATGGTAAATAAAAAGACAAATACATATTTCACACTTTTTATTTACAAATTTTATAATACCAGTCACACATTTCATAACCATTTATTAAAATGTAAAGCAGACCACTCAGTTTTACACTAAACAAACTGTCTCCAGGCAACACTTTTTAAAAGTGGCTTAGTAAAGGAGATCACTTTCCCAGGAACAACTAAAAACTTCCCTCGTATAACCATAGTCACGAACAGTAACTAGGAAAAACTAACCATTGATACAGGATTAAGACATCTTTAAAAACACACTTCAGGGCAGGCTCTAAAATCACTCAAAAATGAAGAAATTTGACAGCATTGGTATTTATCACAAATCATTTTATATACATCCACTGCCCTTTAAGAGATATAATGGTGAGATCTATTAGATTACGATGTCACCTCCCCAAAGAATGGCCAAACTCAGCCACTGGCACCATTTAAAACTAAACTGGAAGAGGTCTGTGGAACACTAAAAAGCCATCCTGCATCGATAGAAAGATGAATTAAATAACTTAAGAGATCTTTCCCTCCCCATGATTAAACAGTACAATTCTCACCATTATAAACCATGATTTAAAGCCAAAGGAAAAAAGCCTTTGAACACCTGGTATCAGAGGGAGCAAGGGAAACAACGGGGGAGGGGTGACTGGCAGAAATAGGGGGGAGTGAAAGAAGAACCCTTTCCACATAAAAATCTCCTGTTAAAAAGGTGCAGTAAACCCCCATCCGTGTGCTGTGGCTGACTGATGTCAGCAACTGCCTGGGTTGGGCTCAGAGGGAGCCTCCTCTTTCCCTTCTTTTTATATCATGTGCCTTCAGACGCCATGTTAGGATCCTACAGGCTGCTGCAGTTTCTACAGTCAGGGAGAATTTCTTCTTCCCCATCCCTCAACCAATAAACTTCTCTAGCCAAAATAAATACACACACACAATACTATGCTTTAGTCAGGGCACAGATCTCCTGAAATCCAAAGAGATTATCCCAAACCCACATAAATTTCTCTGATCAGGCTGAGTAAAACAATTCCCATGACCACCACACACACACTTCTCTAACCGGAGCAATTATCACCTTTCACCCACAAACTTTTCTGAAAGATAAGGGGCCCCCAATTAATGTCTCAAGTAAGCACGGGGAAAAAAGTCCTATCTTCCAAATTATGACTAATACTTAAAACTCATTATATTTAGTCTTTAAAAAGTGGACAATTTGAATGTTAAGCTCAATCTTATTTTCAATCCTTTAAACTATTCGGAAAAAAACTCCACAAATCTCTCCTCCCAATCAGCCTAATGATCACAACACTCATCTACTGTAGAAATTGTTAAATATTTAGATACCGGATTAGTGACACTGAAATACTGGCTCCATGTAGGGGAAAAACCCAGCTACAAGGGCGAGGTGCTGCTGCCCAGTCACTGCCAGGCCGCCATGTTGTGTCTGCTATTTACACGGGACTTAAATCCCGAGCCACGCTGCCCTCCCAGCGCTTTTGGTGGGGCATGTCCCAAACCCTCCCCTACTATGCACACCCCTCCTCTGTGGCAGGGTGGTGTGGGGGCTGGTCCCCTCCCTCGAGTCCCCTGCTCCCTATGGGGGGTGGGGTAGAAGAAGGAGCTTAAGCTTAGCGGTGAAAGAAGGAGCCCCCGACGCCTCGCCCCGTGCTCCCTGATCCCATCTGGGACTCGTTTCCCTCCAGCTGTTCCCCCGGCAGCGACCCCAAGCTCCTGACCGTCTCCCCGAGTGCCTCGGCCAGGGCGCTCCCTTCCCCACCCGAGCCTTAGCGCCCTCCAGCTCCGCCGAAAACCGGCCTTCTGCTCGCCCCTAACTAGCCTGCCCCCCGCCGCTGCCTCTGTGTGCCCTGAAGCCCCCTGCCTCGCCGCCCTCCCCTTCCCGAGCCCAGCCACCCCCGCCCGCCACTAGTCTCCTCACCGCACCTGGCTCCCTTCCTCCCCGAGGCTCTCGCTCTCRCCCCACTTCTCGTCTCCACATCCCTCTCATCCCCTCGTCGCTTCCTCTCCCCTGCCCCCTCTCTACTCCCTTTCTCCTCCTCCTGCTCTTTCCCTCGGCTCGCTCCTGCCCGGCTCCGCCCGCGCCCCTCCACAGGCCCTCGCCCCCACGCCCTTTCTCCTAGCCCCCGAGGCCGCCCTAGCCCGCTGCCCCGGTCTGTCCCCCCCAGCAGTATAGGTAGGAGTAGTAGTCGGTGGAATATAAAAACCTTGGCGATTTGCGCCTCGATCAGGGAGACGATGTCCTTGGCGAAGGGCACGTTCTCCTCGGCCAGGATGGTCARCATGTTGATGTGCGGCTTGCTGTTGAACGTCAGGTCCTCCAGCGACGACTGGTAATCGCGGCACGCGTCCTCCCGGGCCTCGCTGCTACCAGCGCTGCTCTCCGGGGCCGACATGCTCCTCCGACCGGGGCCCGCACCAGGACCCGACCCACCGACCGAGAGCCCCCTCCCCGCGATCCCCTGCCGCCGCCGCCGAGCGATGCCGCCCCCCCGCCGCTGCCGCTGGGCTCCTCTACCGCATCCTCCGGGCTGCGGCTCCCGCTGACGGTGGTGGCGCCGTCGGTGCTGCTGCTCTTTCAGCCGCCGCCGACTCAGTCTCAACGCTCACAAAATGGCGGCGGCGGCTACGGCTCGCGAACCTCTTCCTCCAACCGTTGCGTCATGTGAAATTGTTCTAAGGAAAGGGGCCGGTTGCTTGGAAAGCCCCTTTTGTTCACTTACTGCGTCCTGATTGGCTCGCGCCCCGTCTGCTCACTTTGCGATTGGCCCACCCATCACCACAGCAGCCTCTGATGGGCGACTGACGCTCCTTCGTGCCTTCTGATTGGCTCCAGCGCTGAGGCTCCGCGCTCGCTTCTGCGCTCTGACTTCCTATTGGTTGCGCTGCCTTACTCCCGTGCTTCTGATTCGCTGTGCCTCTTCWTCCCGCCTTCCTGTACTGGCTGGAGTTGCCATTGGTGCTTCCGCGTAATCCCGCCTTTCTTCGAAGCTCCGAATTGCGATTGCTTCCCCCGCGCAGCGCCGCCTCCTCTGCTCCCTCCCTCCCGCGCTGCTGCGCCGC
>NW_028186543.1:89652-154945 GCF_003343005.1 Rhea americana
GCGCCCGCGGCCTGGCGCCGGCCTGCGAGCCGTCGGGCGGCAGCGGCCGCCTCAGCAACCCCGCCCCGGGGTGACGAGCGGCCCTGAGCACAGCGTGGGGGCTTTGCCCGCTCGCCGGGACCTCCACAGCGTGTCACAGGCCTCGCGGTCCCCCTGCTTCGGGGGCGGCGGGGAGCCTGGCCTGCCCCTCCTCTGAGGCCGCGCTCCCACCTCCTGCTAACTGGTTGCGCCTGATCAAAGCCCCTAGGTCTTGGCCCCAATAAACAGCGCCAAGAAGGTGCTTCGCGTTTTAGCTACCCCAGCGGGACACTAGTGCAGGCAAAACAACAACAAAAAGAAACTGCTCTCGGTTATGAGATTTGCCCACGGGTAGTAACGGCCGATTCCTCTTGGAAGTTGCTGGTTTGGCAAAGCTTTTTAAGGTGGAGTGGTTCCTTCCCCACCCCCTCCTTCTACATGTTACTTATTAGCTGTGCAGAACTGTCAGCGTTTAAAAGTAGGCCGTGTGTGACTGCTTCATTAMAATACACATTGCAAAACGCTCCTGTGAGAGAAAAATCATCTTAAAAGGGTGCCTGCAGTAGAAAAGAGAGCAAAAAGTGAGGCCTGGAAAAACGTTGATAAGGGCTGCTATTTGCTATTTTATCTGGATAAAAATGTATTTTGGTTTCTAGGTTTATATTTCTATCCCTTTTCTGAAGAATTCGACTTTCCAATCAGAGAAAAGGGGGGAAATAAACAACATTTCKGTTCTACCTATTTGAATGTGTGTTCGTGTTTGTTCCTGTAAACTCAGAAATGCTGTACTTTGTACATACCACTTCTCCTTCAAAGTGTGTCGTCACAAGATAAGAAAATGAAACTAAACTTTMTGCCTCAAGCAGACTGAGGAAGCAGAACTGACTATGAAACCAATTCTTGTCCATGACAAATGGACAGCTATTTGAAGAAAAACTGCCTATGACCAACATGAATTATGTACCAGGAGTCACACCATAATTTATACCCAGTTGTGTTTGGTAAAAACAGTATATATTGGCCTGCTGCTAAGGRAAGGATGTGGGGGCGGGGAAATCTGCCTCCTCCTGAAACTGCTATATATGTAAGTTAGCATGCTAGCTTATACTAATTACTGGAGCACAACCAATAACACTAGCAAAACTGCCTGTATGTGGTTATCATGTGGTCTAAGGCCACCCTCAGAACCAAATTTGCTGATTACTAATCAGCAAATCATCAAGCTGGAGAGGAGGGAAGGCAGTTAGYTCTCCTCCACAACATGCAGAACACTGCATCCAAGTACACTATGTGCCTGAGCATATCCAGGATTTTAGTATGCTGCTAGTTTGTATTTACTGGTCTTAATATGAAGCAAGTAGGATTTGAATGAGGGCTACAGGTTGCCAGCAAGAAGTCTGGAGATTGCCYGTGGGCACCCATGCTGAATGGGATGTGCAATGAGGGAGCACTGCATGGATTAAGCAGCTTTTGCAATAGCTCATCAAGAGTGGCAGAGAAATGCCTTTTCACTGCCTAGTGAAAAGTTGGTTATTTTACTGGATCAACAATATGTCCAGATTATGGATATATGTATGCCTGCAAAAACATGCTTCATATATGTGTTTTTAAAACCACCCCTCAAGACCACAGAAATCACTCCATCAAAAGCATAGCTTTGCTGAAATCATTAGTGAGAAATCCTTTTGGTGCATCTCTCTTCCCAGTTGACATAATTGTCAGCTGAAGTCCTTTTTACAGATGCAACTGAAGTTTTTGCTGGTCTAAGTCTCTTTAAAAAGCTTTTAGGATACACCTTCTTGTAATTGATCTGACCTGAGAATCACCAGCAACTGAAAATTGAAAAAAATCTTGCTGGGTAGTTGTGATATTATAGTACTACATGGGAAAATGCATCTTGGTAAAAAGTCTTTTCCAAGAATTTATAACCTTCCAAAACATTCATAGTTGTGGTGGAGAATGTTCATACCTGTTTTTATACTTGAGATGAATTTTCTTGGGAAGTTTAATAAAATTAATTCGAACTGCTTTAGAGCTAGGCAAGTAAAAAAACAACGATCTCTAGGCACTCAGAAATGTTMTTGCTGCTTTTCATTCAGGCAAAGTGAAAAAAATGCATAATTCTTAACATGYTTGGGAGAAAAAAGAACAGATATTAAAGAAACAAACATCCTGTAAATTTTTAAAGRTTGGTTTAATTAGATGTAAATTACAACGCAGTATATGAGCTGGAATCCTTTGTTCTCCAGAAGAGATTCACTTAAGGAAGCAGACAGTGTTTCTTTGTGGTTCCTCCCAAAGGGAAGGAAAGCTTCACGCTCTTGTCAAGTCTCCAAAGTAGCTCTGCTTTTATCAGCCTCACACTCTTCAGCAGTTTATTTGTAGAACAGTCTCCACTAGAAAGTTTGCCAGTGTAACTACAGAGAAAATCTGGTACATCGTCTTAGAGCAGGGATACAATTTGAATCAGTACAATAACTACATACTGCTTATATCAAAACAGAAGATGTTTTGCCACTGAAACTACAAGTTTTTGCCAGCAATATCGATTGCTGTATTTTGTTATAGTTCTGGTATTGCTAAATCAGGAAAGTTATAAATATGAATCAGGCCCCAGTTCTCTACTGGTCAGATCACTTCTTGTCTCATGAAGCTTCCTTCATTTTTGTTCACATTTAGAATTATACTTTTTTGACCTCTGGCCAAAAAAAAAAAAAAAAAAGAAAAAAAGATAACCATAAGCTTTTTATAACTGAATTATCTCCTGCTTAAAGCTAAGAACCTAAATATTACTCTGAATGCAGAGAGTATATGTTTTCTTCACACAGTGAGACTGCAGGAAACATTGGAATTAAAATATGAACTCTGGAAAGCACAGAAATTCCATTTGTCCCTTCCTTAGCTTTCAGTTTGCTTTACTAGTGAGTGGTAATGAAGAGGGCTAAATTGGAGATGCATGATAAAGGAATCACTGATTAACATTTCTGTATTTAAGAAGTTCCGCACAGTGGAACATTTTAAGTAGGGTTTGGGTTTCACATCCTCAGAACTTCTTAAGACAAATTAGTATATTTAATAAATGATAATTTGATAGGTTGATAATAGGGAAAATTTTAAGTTGACATACTGAAAAATACGTTTAGTGTGTCTAGACACAGCTACTGATAGGTTACTCTATTGCCCTACAGAGCTTTGCAAGATAGTCCTGACAGCTTGCAATTTCCGTAACATTTTCACTGGGATGGTTTCATCTTTACAAGAAGGCAGACAGACTGCAAACAACAGTGAGCCATGATCAAAGGCTAATGATAGACAGGGAAAGACCTGTTGAATCCACATATTCCTGTCTTTACTAATCCATGTTAAGTAAGATGGCGTAAAACCCGGATTTCTGAAACATTTTGGACGATATTATCAAACCCAGTATTTGGTATGTCTATATAACAACTAAAGGCGTGATSGTAGGCTCTTGCAAACCCCATCTTCCTTTAAACTAATTCTAACTAGCTGCGGTACTAGTAACAACAGCATGTGTTCCTGATGCTAAGGATTTACCAAGTTCCCACAAAGGCTTGTGTAATCTTTAAAAAGCTGGTGTTGTCACAGCTAGATTGTTACCGGTACCCGAATTAGCCAAGTTGACAGGCCAACAGTTCATCATCTGAATTAGCATTTTGTTGGATCTTGGAAGAATGAGGGACTCAAACCCAGATGTATTTTTCTTTGGGATTTCTATGTCATCTTCAGCTACTGCTCTGAATTGCTCTGTGACTGATTSGGTGACATTTTGCCGGGCAAGGTTCTGTGTTGCTACAGAAACTGTCTCCACAGATCCATTCGATCAAACAAGGCTCTAGTGACACGACTCGTGCTTTCAGCGAGAGCATAAATAATTCACGTTTTTGCTGGGCTGCTTTCCTTGTCTTCCCTATAAGCAGGCTTAGAGGAAAATCTAGCTTAGAGGAAAACAGCTGTGATTAGATGGAACTCATACCTGAGAGAGTGAAGGGCATGTTTATTAAAATACATTACATTTTCAAAGCATTTCATTTCAGAGTCTTTTTTGTAAAAAAAACGGGGAGGGGGCAACATCAGCAACCTTCTCAGTCAACAGTTCTTCAGAAAAATAATGGGAGGGGCTTGTCGCTGAACTAAAACCACTCATATCACATCACTTCACGCTCTACCAGTTGTCCCACACTGCAGCAAAGCCACCGAGGAGGCTGTCACAAAACACTAGGGAATTAACACAGAAAAAGATCTCCTCGTGTTTCAGATTTTACTGGATGTCAGCACATATGGTGAGCAGTGGCCACTGGGACAGACACTGCCACGTAACCATTGCTGTCAACAGCTGTCACAGGTCAGTAAAAATGGCATTTGAGTTTGGTTCATGCACTGTGCTGGAACCAGGTTTGACTCTGCTTGTTAGAACATGAATTAAGCTGTATAACTATTAAAAAAACTCTTCTTTAGAAAAATTCAAGAGGTTTCCCTCTGTATAAGTTCTAAAAGCTTCCGGCTTCACTCTGAGGTTTTCCAGTCTGTGCAAACCAACAGTTTGATCCTCAGTGCATATTCCTCTCTACCAAGCTTCTGCTGTTCCTTCTGGTCTGGGAGTTCAGCTCTTTCTGCCACAACAGCAGCAACATCATCCACGTTTACATTTGTTTTCAAAGAATATGGGGTAGATGACTGTGGGAGAGAAATCTGCARCAGTGTTTGGGTAACCTGAGTTCTCATCTGCCTTTGGCGATTCAATCATCCGAGATCTTTGTGGGTAACAAGGTGCACGTTGTGAAACACTATGTAGGTCCTATTTGTGTTTAACATGACCGGAGCTGGCCTGGCTCATGCTAACATCATGGACTGACCTTTCCGTTATGTCTCAGTTTGATCTGGTAAGCAGCACACTGGACCTTATGCAATGTGTATCAAAATAAGAAAATYATTTAGCTCTTTGATTTCCTTTGCCTTTTTCAGTGGTCAGCAGCATCTAAYGGAGGTGGTGGCTGCCGAGTTAATTTGTTGGGAGCTGCTGCACAGCTGGGCAGGCCTTCCTTCCCCCCTCTGTGACTAACTGTGGGATATTCCATATTTTTTTGGCAGTTTGTGCATTAACCAGCTTACTGACAGTTTACAGTTAATTTTGGGAGAACATATCTGACTTTCCTAGGTCCCTTTGTGGAAATGTTCTTAGCTTGCCAACTATGTAAAATAAACCATACACAGCTTGAAGTGCTCTAGACTTCTGTTTATGGTTTCCACTCTGAACAGTGACAGCATATGGCTCCACCACAGGACAAGGACCACCTCCTCTATCCGCTGGTAGCAGTGCAACTGCCATTGCTACCACAGAAAACAATTGCAGAAGAGTGAAGATATGAGTGATGATGGAAAGCATGTTGGTCAAAGTATATTAACAGTTTTTGAATTAAACTAGACTAACCAGGAATGTCTCAGTGTCTGTAATCACAGGTAGAATTGTAAATATCCAAATTCATAAGTAAAACTATAGCATCAGAAAAAAAAACAAGACTAGAAGAAACCAGGTGGGGTCATCCAACCCATCTCTCTCTCCCAGAGAACTGCGTAATATAAGCTTGCACAGATGAAGAAGCCACAACCTACTTAAAACAGCACCAGCATACTAGTAGGATGTTGGCCATTTTCTGTAATGGCACAACAATATGATGTTTTGTTTGCAATATTTGTGATTATACTTCCCAGATCCTTCTGTAAAAACAGCTGCCTAACAAGTTGCTCTTTATCCTGTACCTGTGCAACTCCTAATTCAGTCCTAAGTGTACAGCTTTGCACTTGTCCCTCTTGAGTTTAATTTTTTTAAATGTTACTCCAGTTATCAAGAGTGATTTGAATTTGAATCACACCCCCCTTTTACTTGCAAACCTTCATAGTTTTGCACTAYCAGCAAATTTCATACATGTATTTTTTTGTTGCATCATCCATAATGTTAGTGGATTAAACATTAAGCAAACACAGATGTGGGACAGGCCCCTGTACACACGCCTTTCTATTTTGCCAATGAACAAAAATAGTCTTTTATTGACTCTACAAGAGTTTCAGCTAGTTTGTTTACGAGAATACTACGTATGGCAAAAATTTTACTGAAGTGGAACTATCTAATATCTACTCATTTTTGCTTATTTATGAGTCTTGTTAGTCTATTTTAGAAGGAAATTTGATTGTAATATCTGCCCATAAATCCATGTTAACTGCTAGCCCTCTTCTTGTTATTTTCCAAATGCTTACAAATAAGTTTTTATTACATGTTCCAAGCTGAAGGAAGCGAAGATGACTGGCGTTTAACTTTTTTAGTTCCAAAGACCAAGTCCATCCGATCCCACATCTCATTGATAGCATTGAAGTTGCATGTCTCCTTACATTAACCTAGTAGRAATTCTGGAAGAGATTTACGTAATTAATTTACAGCCAGCACAACGCCATGCGCGCTGTGAGTAAGGATCTGACTAGCAACAAAGCATCTAATCTTTGCACTAGCACTTTGAAGTCCATTGGGGGGGGGGAAATCGTGCAAACACAAAGCTGTGTACAGGAAAAGCTGTTCCTTTACTTGTTTATAGAAGCAGACGCAAGACAGACCCCTGCAGGAACATCGTTCTGTTCTGCCAATGAACCATTGATAAATACTGCCCAAGTACAGTTATACAACGGTTTTGCAGCTTTGTTGTTAATGTAACAGTGGAAATTTCAACTACTTTGCTTATGAGAACATTTTGTAAGAGACAAAAGCCCTGCAGGAGTGGACATCTCTACTGCTTTTCCCCTCTGTGGGTATCTTCTTACCCATTCATTAAAGGATTCCTTTTGGTTTGATAAGATTTCTCTCAGATAAATTCATGTTGCTCTCTATTATCTTGGTTACCTGCTGCAGAAGAAAAAGATAAACTGAAATATCTGCTATATATTTGCAGAGGGAGTTAATTAAAAGCTAATATTTAGATCTTATTAATGAAACAAAGGCATGCTGTCCACTAGATTTGCTGACAAGAAACAAAGTAGTTTTCACTGAAATCCACAGATAAGATGGATCTTTCTTTCTGGTCCTTTGGTTAGATTAGAAAGAAGCTCCATAAAGTGAATTTAATATTGTTCCTGAGGGTATCTTTCTGGGAAGAAACATTGTGATTCTTGGCTAGGCATCCCTTCTCGCTTGCCCGTATGCCTGGAAGTGCCGTTATGTGTGGAAGTGTCAATTTTGGGGTCGTGTTTACACTACTAGACCAACCATAGCYCCATAGTGTGGTGAAAACTCTTTGTGGGTGCAATGTTTTGCAAAAAGTTTCCAACATCTCTCTGGAGAAGAGAAAGATCTATTATAAGGATGGCATTTTAACCCTTACTTAATGCAGCTGTATGCCAACATTACACTCATGGGGCCTTGAGTAGGGGCCAGACCAGATCCTCTTTCCTCCTTCTCCCATGCTGGACAGCTTGTGCTATCTGTCCACCCTGACAACAGCCCTGGAGCTCTTCCCTCCCTGGCTTTCAATCTGGACAAGAAAACTCACACCTTGGCCACAGAACACGCATTTTTGCGGAGACCTCTATTTGGTCATTAAACAAAATTCTTGCTAGCTCAGTGACAAACCCTCTTATCTCATTGTAGACAGCCCCCTCCTCTATAAAAGCATATAAAAGAATATAAAGAATCAGAGTGGGCCAGACTCTGTAGTCACCACTTAAACCAGAGTAACCACGCAGAGGGTGGAGCGGCTCGGCATTATCGACACATTATCTCTTGTTCCCCAGGACAGGCTCTTCCCCTGTTCTTCAAACAGGATTTTCCTGTTACCCTGTGTGGGCTGGAAGGTTTAACTGCAGTCTGACTATTCCTGCTGCTATGATCRTAATTGACTCCCAGGAATCTTTATGGATATTGAGTAAGGAGGCATAAACCTGACAGGTGGAATAATATCAGTGCTTCTGCGAAACCAGTGTTCCTAGGGGAGAACTTCTGTCACCACAAAACTGATAAACTAGCAACCTTCTACATTAAAGAACAGTTTCTGACTTAAGCCTATTTTGTATCTTGTAAGAGGATTAAAAGAATTAAAGAGGAACCAAGTGACCTGTTTAGTCCTTTTAATGTTAAGCTTATGACACATAGCTTCATCTTAGACAGAGTAAGCAGAAGGACACGATTACACACCTTWTTATGCTGCTCCTGAGGACTTCTGAGCCAGAATGCCCATCTGCATCCAGCTTCAGAGGCGCCCCAAAGCATCGTAGCTGCATTCACGTGCCAAGGGATCCTTGGAAAAAGCTTCCTGTTTTGGTTGTAACGGAGTCGTCTTCTCAGTATGGGAGGAGCAGAGCCACCTCACTTGTACTGCAAAGTTATGTGCAGGGGTGCAAGGTGGCCAGGGGRTGCGAAGGACGGGGAGGCTCCTGGGGGCTGCAAGGCTGAACAATAAACCCACAGGAACTTCTTCAGGTTTAGGTGGTGCCTAAAGCTCTCGCCGCCCCGGTAATGCCRGACTGAAGCGTAACCTTTCCCAGGATTCCACAGATAACCAAAGAAAAACTATTTACTTGCTGATCTAAGCAGGGGTGGTTAAAGAAGTACTCACAATGTTCTTTGCCAAGACTAGCATAAAACTCCTGGACTAATTCTCGAGTGTTTTTAAAATCCACTTGAGTGAATTGCTAGCAGAGAGAAAAACTCCAGCTATAGTTTATCTACATATAAAAGAAGGAAAGGAACATATAGCTGTCTAATATCCCTGCCTGTTTGCACTAACGCACGAACAGTGTTGGTCCAAAAAAATACTTTCAGTAAACGTTACTCAACTTGTAAAGTAATTATCGTGGGCAAACAGTCCATAATGAATTAACAAGCTGTTCTCTTTACATTGGGAGCATCTRGTAAATTTGGATATACTATAAGAATCATAATTTGGATATGTTCCAAGTGAGACAGGAATCTGGATAGGTTACAAGCCTGGCCATGATTAGTTCTTGCTTAGAGTACGATTTATTTGAGATGATATAGTGTTTAGGTACTTTGGCGGCATTACTTTTAATTTATTTAGACAAATGGTCAGCAGAATGTATTTCTGTGTCAGATTAAGCACTTCAGTGCTCCATAACACTATCAAGGGTGCCAGAATCCATCCCCAAAATAAAATGTACCCTAGATATTCCATATATATAAATATATATGTGTGTGTGTGTGTGCGTGTGTATGTGTGTATATATACATTGCTACTGAAAACATCTCTAGAATATTGGTATTTCAAAAGCTGCTGCTGTGTTGCCAGACTGCAGTGGACTTTAACAATAAACAGGAACATTATTTCCTGCTCAAATAAAATCTTTTTTAGATTATTTGTGACTGTTTTTTCTTCTTGTTAGCAGAATTCTTGCTTCTTCTTTCCTCTGTCACAGGAATAAGGAAGTACCCATGTAGCTGTTTGTCTCAAGTCATGCTTTTGGAAACACTGCACAAATTACGCACTACCACATTAAGAAGCATACGGGAACCAGTAAGTGCTTTGTTCAAGCTCTGCATCTCTAATAAAGGGCCCCATGCGATGCACTTTGCAAAGACAAAAACCTTTGAAAGGGCAAAAATCAGACTGATGAATATAGCCTGGTAACACTACTTAGCTCTGAGGTGCTCTCTGAGTCTGTTTTTCCTTTGCCTTGCCCTTATATTGCTCTTTACCTCTRTACCTGGCACGTGGCAATGCGAATGATCGTAACTGCAACCTGACGCCTACGGGCCAMAGTTCAGCAATGCGTTTAAATTCAAATCACTATGTTTTGCAATTTGCTTTATAAATGTGCAAATCAATACACAAAGCGCGAGGAGTGGAACGCTGCTATCAGAAAGTAACTAAGGGATTCACGCTATAATCCCTGTAAAACAGCTGAAGGCAGGCAAAGTCATTTTGGAGGTAACAGCGTATGTAATGCTATTAGCACTATGGTAGAAATTGGCAGAGCTTTGAGGTACCTCCGGTTCTTCTTTACAGTGAATGTCCCCAAATACAAAGCATTCAATTTGAGAAAATAGGTTTTATTAGAACATAAATGAGAACATTTTTTAATAGAAAACACTTGAAGTGAGGCAAAACAGGAAGYTGGTGAATGACTCTTCCCTCTCTCTCTGTCCTTTAGGCCCTTTCCTTTTAGGTCCTTTCTTTCAGACTTGCTCTCATCTGAGCAACTCTTTACTACTTTCCTAGGTTACAACAAACTCCGCACAGCCCAGCTTTCCCTTTCTCCTATCTTCCAGGCCAGGTGTCTCACTGCTCCCTGCTTTTCTCAGAAAACCTCCTTGTTTCTGCTCTTAAAGCAGGCTCCTCGACGAGGCCTCTCTCTGTCCCTACGCTTAAGATGGTTCAACCAACCCATCGTGCTTACTTGCTCCACAGAAAGGCTTGTTGTCCTCCGTCGACAGGTCTACCTGGGGCTGCAGCATCTGAGACAGGACAAGGARGCAGTCTTCCTCCCTGCTGCCAAACCACAGCCTTTTAAAGGAACACAATCTATAAAACGAGCAAAAATGAACAAAACATGTCCCACCTCTCCAGGCTGCAAAAGTAGGTCCAACAGCCRTGGCTGGTTTGCCCTGCAGAAGTCAGCTGCTCTACGTAGCCACCTACTTTGCCTTGTTTCAAACTGGCTCTATATCGCCGAAGGCATCTGCTGTAGGCACATTTGGCATTTCTACGTCTTCCGTTGATTTATGCAAGCGAATAAAGGCGGGCAAGCAATATATCTATATCTAATATATCTATAATTGACAAACAGCTGCATTCTCAACACTGCAAGACAGCTGYTACCTTTGCCCGTGCTGTCGATGGTACRGTCTGTGTCGTGTCAGGGACGCTGRGAGTCATTTGGAAACAGGCGCAACACGAGGCTGGCGATTTCGCACCCTCCGGAGTTTGGACCCGTGTTGCAATCTGAGGAAGTAAATGGGTCTTGTATCCCATGTATGGGTTGCATAAAACTGGTGAGTGCTCRAACGTAAATCTCATAAAATATGTTACTTACTCAATTCACTTAATTTCACCGAACAAATTGAGAAACAAAGCAATACGCTACATTCTATACAGTTCAGGCTGCGATTTCAGGTAGGTCAATAAATTACTGATTTAAATTATCCAGTCATCAAATTAATACAGCAGAAAACCAGAGAACCTAGTGAAAGGCGGATTTTTTTATCTTAAAATTTAATGAAGACAAGTTTTATTTTAACCAGAAAAACCCAGCTAGTATTTAGCTAGCAGATTTTATTAACATCGTTAACATGCCACTGGGAGACCACCAGAAGTGGCTGTATGATATTAAGTTTAGGTCTTAGGCCCCTTAAATGATCCAAGCAAACAATAACTGTAACCTGGCTTAGCTCAATGAAATGCAGTTAAACAAATGCACATGCATCTCCCTTAAATCTCACCGTCAGTGTATGTTATCAATTTGCCATTGTGCTTTTTCCCCTTACTTTATGCAGTAACACAGAATCTTCTCAGAGATGTAACATGCAAATGGTGGTTGAATCATCTCCAACAGCAGTTTTGAAATAGCACTGGCCTTTTCACTGAGCAGAGCATACCAGCAACAGAGTGTTTTCCATCTTTAGCAACTATAAAAGATACAGTTCGCCCTCCTTCTCTCTGACTGTGGCTTGATGACACAGTAAATCCCACACTGGAGTCCTTGGTATCAGAATAGCTATGCCATAACCGCTATGCACACCCAGCTTTAACTTGCGCTGCCAGCTAAAATTTCTTCAAAAGTTTTGCTGGTTTAATTTTGTGCTGGCATGCTTAATGCGATTACAGCTTCTGTCTCTCTGTGCCATTGTCGCTTTATGTCACAGCAGGCATCACCTATCCTCTACCAGCTATAAAGTCCGTACCACAGGCTCTGAGTAATTCAACAGAAACACAGTCATGTGCCCCCCACCTAACTGGAGCCGGACCTCTGTGTTTGGTGAACCAGTAGTGCTCAGATCCAGTAACAATAACAGTGGAAACATGGTCTCACACATACTGCACACACACTAAAAATAAGAGACGTGCTTTCACCAAAACAAAGCTGAACACAAGAAATGCAGAGAGCTGTTTAATTTCTTAGAATCTCTTTCCCTAAGGCATATGGCCMATTTAGGTGTGCTTGCACAAGTGTGAAAAGCAAGGCGTGTAAAGGTCTTTGTAGAGAAAACTTATCTTATTTTTCTGGTTGAGACTGCAAATGCAAGACCTACATCAATATCAGCTGTGTCTTATAGAAAAAAATAAAATTTATTCAGCACAGTATCTCCTCAACATCTAGTCTTTATTTGTCAATTGCTGTCACGTTCTCAGTATTTTTAAAACATGCCAGATCTTTACTACGAAGAATATGGGAAATAATAAGAGCTCGTAGCTCATCTTGTTAGCTTTTGACCTAAAAACACTTTTTTGAGGAGGTTTGGGGGGATTTTTTAAGGCTATTTTGCATTTTTAAGAGCACATTCCACTCATAGCTAAACAAGTTTTTTGTCCCAGTTACCACAGTGCTTTCAAAATTCTTCCAAGTTTTTTTCTTTGTGCATGAGTGAATGTTCAGGCGTGCAAAGACATGGTGAATTATTAATTTTGGTCATAGTGTTCCAAGTAAAAGCAAGGAGAGAGGAAGAGAATTTGCCTACCAGCTTCACCACTGCTTTAAGTCAGATCTTGGACTCCTGGGCGCTTAAGTGTACATTTCCAAAAGATATGACTGCTCTGTGTGCTGCTTAGCACCTCCATTGCTTTAGCACAGATTTTTGAGTATAAAAAATATTATTTTCTGTACATGCAGGTTTTGCGCCAGTGACTTCTCTTCTCTTGGAAGACAGACATACCTGGCCCCAATCACCCATGACCAGTCAGCAGAAGGGTAATGAGTGATATTTTAGTGTGCTTTTGTACCAATGTGTGCTTCCTTCCTTTGTCTTAGACTCTGCAGCATGTGTGTGAACTCAGCAGAAAAACAACCTCTAATAACTACAAAGACTTCTAATTATTACAGTCCTGGCTAGTTTTAAAACTTTGCCTTAGTTCAGCTAAACAGAATAATCATTCTGTTAATAGCAATAGCGTTAAAATAGCATGTGTATAGATACAATTACTACAGTAAATCTCTTGTCTTTGGCTTCTGACGAGAAGAAACATCTTAGTATTGCTGCAAGACAGAGACAAGACATCTGCAGGAAAGAGTGGAACTTGTTTTGCCAATAAGAAATTGCTTTTTGAAACAGAAATAGCCCCTCCTCCCTGCACACATTCTCTGTAGTCATGTCACAATTTCCCTGTTGCTAAAGTCCATACGGTCAAATCCTTCCTTGTTGACTTTGGCAGCAAGTTCCTCCAAATCAAGTAAGCGGGGACAAATTCCTGCTCTAAGAAAGTAAGAGCCTACTGGGAATGTTGAGTGTAGCCATTAAAATGTTCCATAAGAGAAAACAACATGTCACATCCATATTTTCCTTGTCAAAGATTTTGAAAACTTCCACAACTAGTCAAAGGAATTTTAAATTTTCAGTATGCAAAGGCAATGTAGTTCAAATTTGGAAAATTGTTGGCTCTTTTTTCCTATTGATGTCACTTTTCTTGTTCTGTTTTTGTGAGATAATGTCCAAAATTTCCAGTGTCTTTCTTTGWGAGATATGTCCAGAAAGACTTGCCTCTAGGAAGGCATGATGACTATACAGCTAACATCTAGAATATTCATGAGGTCATACATTATCAGCTTCAAGCAGCTGAGACATAAGGGCTAAGACCACTAAGTGAATTATGACACTGTCCAAGAGATGAACAGGAACATCTTTCTGGCACAAAGGAATAACATAGTTCTGTGGTCTTCAGCTATTTGTCAACACACCCATCAGGCTGCATAACCACTGTAAATGCARCTTGCAGCCAGACACTATATTTTCAGAGGTGAAATTAAAATAAATTGAGCCATTCTGAATAAGAAATGAGAACATTCAACCTGTTTTATTTTAACCCATGCTATATTTCGTGAACAAAAGCTAAAATTTCCAACCGTGAAAGCCTGATTAAAGAATTTATGTCCTGTTTTCAGAAACCTTCTCCATCTCAGCCTTCAAAGGGTCAGATGCCTTACTGCTGAGATTTCAAGGGGATTAGGAGCTCAATGAAAAGGGCAGTGAAACGTGATCTGGTGGAGCATTGCAARTCTCCATCTTCCAGCTGAATCTAGAACTTCCTCTTGGGCACCRGGGCTCAGTACATTACAGGAGAAGAGTTAGGTGCCTTCTCACACAACACAAAACAATATATATACGTATTTTTTTGTGAGTAAGATACCACTTCAAGTCAGAAAGCTAACTGGGAAGCTGCCTACAACTTGCTGGAAAAGCTGAGGACAGGAGTGTTTGCAACCATGACACTTCAAACATAAAATCAGGGCATACAAACAAATTACTGCAAGTCCTACAAAATCCAGAAGGGTTTGCACAAAGGGCAGAAAAAAATCTTTATGGGGACTGTGATCTGTGAAGCAGGTTTTCATAGGCAAGTAGACTTTAGGATGGCAAGCAATAATAAAACTCACCAGTTTAGTAGGTGGAACCAAAACCAATTGAACTAGATTCTAAGATAAGGTCACCAATGGATGTAATTTCATAGATTTGAACAAATTTGGTCTTATTATCTACAGATCTGCAATACAGTTTTAGGACAGAGTTTCCTTATAGTTTGGCCCTGTTTAATGAAGCCAAAGAACATTCTTATCAAGCTGAGGCTAGAACATGACCTTCTCGCAATTAATCTAGCTGCATAGGTTGGACTGTCATCATATGAAAAAAAAAAAAGGCAAAACAGAATTTGTCTCCTCAATGAAAGGGGTTAAGGCTAAAACACTGACATACTTCAATTTACTTTAGGAAAAATCAAATAGTCAAAAAAATCATTAATTTAGCCCAAACTGCATAAAGCTAATTTTTTTACTACAATTCAAAACATCAGTGGTGTAACTCAAAAAACTTTTCCTCAAGAAAAGGCAGTAACTCATCGAAAAGTGAAAAAAAATCAGACTAGTTCCTGTGCTGGTGGTGGTGGGAAATCTTTGTCCACTTTCATCAATTCAAATTTTAAGGGACAGACAGCAAATGAGAAAGAGCTTGCACAGGGAAGGCTAAAGGGTTAGAGATGACTCAATATTTCACTGAAGTATCGCAAACAGGAAGAGGCTATTTTAGAAATCATAGGTCATTTCCATAACCTGAAAGACGATAGGTATCCTAACAAGTCCTTACAGCCAGGAATCACAGACAAGACTTTCTCTGTTAGTAACCCTGAACAGAGCTCAAGGGCTGAGCACACAAACTCCTGCAGATCCTTCTGTACTGTTTGCATGGATTGGAAACCTGTTGTGGATGAGCCACAGCATATGCTGGTGTCATGGACACCCCCGTGTCTGCTATAACCTTGTCTTATCCTCCTGACCCCGTTTCTCTAATCCTTTAATCATTCTTGTGGCGTTTCTCTGTGTTCTAATACATCAAACATCCTTGTACTGCGGACATAGTTTTGGAAGCTGGTTCCAAAGGCTTGACCCCTGCAGAAGAGGTGGATGCAAACCTTACTCTTGTGTTTGGTATTCCCTGTGCTTTGTGGAAGACAGAGAGATATTATCTCTTTGTAGCCGTTGTGGAAGATACCTTGCAAATCTTCAGTATTTTGCTTGAGCTGGTCACTAGTTTGCTCTTTTCCTGCAGACTGACAGAATGTTGCCTGCTCCAAGAGAGGCTATGCTTCTGAGATAGTTTTAAAGTGAGAACTGCTAGGATCCAGCTTTTTAAATTTAAAGCACTTTAAACAGGAATTCAGTTTCAAAAATACAGGTCTTGCCTTTTAAGTAAGTGAAATTACTTTAGAGATTTTCTGACTCACCAAATCTGCTCTCTACAGCTGACTACAGCCTGATTTGAACTTTGAGCTCCTTCACTCCAGCTGACTGATAAATCAACTGAAATCAAGAATAGGTATTTTCAAAGCTTTGTTCAAACCCTTTAAAAACACCTAAATACTGTGTAGGAAAGTTGTCAGCAGGACATTAACACAGAATATGAACCACGATTCATGAACATGATAAATTTTCCATCATCACTTACTACTACCTTTTACTATATATTGCTTCCTAACAGATCTTCAGTCAACAACAGCCTGAACTACACTTATACATGTGCTATTATTCGCATATGGATCCACTCGCATCCATTCGCATATGGATTCCAGAAAAGTTAATGACTCCCTAGTAATTACATGAGTAACTATCATACTTCATGCCACTGGATATGAAATCAGATCACATAAAATCTGATGAGTACCTCTAGGCTTTTAAAAATTAGGCAAGGTGTTACCCAATATTAGTAACATTAGCCTATAGACACAACAGGCAAAATTTATCTAAGGTAGGTGTAAGGATTAGAAGTATAATTTTGAACCAGTTTGGCCTTTTCTCCCTCTGTAGTCAATAGAAAGGAACAAGCATCTCAAGAGACAAATTAGTTTCACACAAGCATGAGAATTGAGCCCATTCCTGTATAATAGCTACTCACATAATTAACTGTCTAGTCATTAACTGTGGAAGATAGTGGGACTCCACATGAGAGTAATTATACATGCACAAATAATGTTTAGGAGCAGGCTCCTGTATGTATATGTATAATGTTTGGCTATTCTCAGCTGGAAGAACCACAGACACACAAAGCAAGATGATAAAAAGCTTAAGTAAAAACTTTGTTGCATATTTGTAATTCCCTAAATAAAGGTAACTGGAGGATTAGGAAAAAAAAAAAAAAAAAAAAAAAAGAGCACTAAGGCTGTTACACTCACTATGAAGTGAAAAATGTTTTAAAGCAATGTTGAAACACTCCGGTAGCCACCCTCTGCTGGTAGATGCCCACAAATACAGTAGAGGAGCCGCATCAGTTACAGCAGCGTCTCTAATTTCAAAGCTGCCATAGCCCAATACTTCCTACATGCATTTGGCAGCACCGTGTGGTATCTGGATGCACAGAATTATTCKATCAGAGATGCGAAGCGAGTGGTGGAGGCAATGGAGGCGCTCACACCATCTCGCTGCCCGTCGGCACTACAGGGCATCGCGTGTGCTCTGGGTCCTGCGCCCCGYGGGGTAACCCTGCCGTCCCTCACCYGCGCTGCAGCTGGCCCTCCCTGGCACCCTCTGGTTCCAACTTACGGCCACGTCCCTAGGGSGAGAAGACATTAAGAGGAGGATTTATGACCAGTAACGTGATACATATTCTCTCTGTTGTAAACAAAATAGATCTGCTAGTAAACCACAATCCCTGCCTGATCATTGACTCTATAAGCTAGTGCATGCATTCATTTTATTAAAAAAATAAAGTCTCATGTTCCTATCTTGAATAATAATCAAGACTCCCTCTCATGAATTTGATTGTCAAAAAAAAGGAAAAAAAAAACCACACACACAAAGCTCCTTTATGTCTTGGATGTAGAAAAGCAAAAGAAACATTTTCAGTGATGCCCTAAAGCATGGATGAAAATGGCTAACCTAGTAGTTAAAATTGGTATTACAGGAAGGTTGAAAAAATTACATTTTATATGTAAGGAAAGAAACTCCTKCCAAGCTAACCCTTAAAAAAGTGGTAGTCTACTAACTCCCTAGTGTGTTAAAATGGTGACACCCTACAGATGTAATGTAATTGTTTGAATTTCCTCTTTAAGTGTTGTCAACATTCCAAGGGATGACAAGTTTTAGGCAGAACACTTTAGGCACAGCGTATCATAAGAAGGGCTGGGTTTCCTTGACCTACTGAAAAAATGATTTTTTTTCACTGCTGCATTTCAGTGCTGGTGTCTGGTTGGTTTCTAGCAACGTTGGGGTCACGTGTCTTCACCTGACATTTGCAAAATGGTATTTTGTCTTACCAGGTGGTTGAAAATTTAAGTTTCTGCCATCTTAGGTACTCTTGCTTCATAGCCCTAAGCCAGAATTTTGATCGTACCATGGATTTTAGTACCACATTCCAAGACAACAGAAAAATCAGCCATCCAAAAGTTAAAGCTGAAATAATTACACAACTTATGAATTAAAGAAACCCCACCCAGTGCCTATTCACCAAAGGCTGCTCCAGCAAAGCTTGGGAAAAGGAGTATCTAAATCTCAATAAACTGCCACTGATGACGAAGTGTGAAACTAGCTTTAAAATAYATAGCCAATTACAATTCTCATAGTCCATGTAGAGAAAAGCAGTCAAGCAAATATCAGGCAAGAATCACTGTCTCCTGGAAAATAGCAAGGAAATGATTCCAAGTGACTGAGCACTACAGAAAATACTAAGTATTTGGAGTGGATGTGTTATGCCTCTGGACATTAGAGCAACTGTATTTGTCTTCCTTTAAATGAAGTATTTGAAACAAGTGGCTGAAGAGGTCTATTTAACCTCGGGGAAATAAACTCGTCCTTATCCCAGGTATCACCAATTTAAGAAATGAAAGGCGCTACTTTACATTTTTTAAATGAAAAGATTAAAAATACAAAACTTGGCACAYGGAAAGCACTTTTCATCTACCTCTTAAGTGTTATTAGATCTATTTTTTCAGAGCTTTAATGAGAAGCAGAAGAAAGATTTTTGTCCCCAGAGAAAGAAGATGCCAAAGTAGAATAAAACTGTTGATGTCAACAACACAGCAGCTAGAAAGTCACAGATGTCACCCAGAGCAAAACAGTCCTGAGAGGTGTAAACAATTTGCCCACTAAATGTGACAGAACGGGACCCAGATCCTCTGAAGTAACTCTTGTGATTTGTGACCTAATTTTAGCATTTGTTATTCAAATATTCCTCACTTATCTCATGTGGATACATGCGGCTGTAATATAAAATATGAAAGAGAAATGCTTACTAAGAAATATAATTTATATGCCTTTGCATAAAAATGAACATAATGTGTATGTAGAAAATGGAGAAATGAAAATGGTTATAACTTACATAGAATACAGAGGGCTTCTCTAAGGATTATTTAGCTGAAACATCTATTAAAAATGGTCAAATCTGTTTCTTCTTTCAATACCTGACCTGCAGGACTCTTCAAAGGAAGTGCAGAGCCACCTTTGTTTCTGAGCTCATCATAGTCTCCTTTTTTAACAAAGGATTTCAAAACCCTAATAACTTGCATGACTACCACTGTAGGGCAAAGGGAGAATATTTGATCACACTGCCTCTAGACAGAAGATAAAGACAAAGCGCTTGGTCAAATTTAGTAGAGGTCACACACAAGACATCTTGGGCACATCTCTGTTATGAACTACTTAAGGCACAGCAGCTCTCTCCAGTCAGCTAAGAACAAGCTTCATCTGATGGCATGCCAAGACACATTAATGCCCCCTACCACTAAAGGCTAACAGCTTGTGCTAAAGGCCCCTATCTATTAAAAGTTGTTCCCAAATTGGAAGGGCATGAGTTTCTGGAAGGGAGACACAGAAGGCATGGGGACAGAAATGCCCATGTCTGCCCAACCTGTATGTTGGCACAAAACCTACCTTAACACTTATGCATTATCATAGAATCATAGAATCAGTAAGGTTGGAAGGGACCTCTGGAGATCATCTAGTCCAATCCCCCTGCTCAAGCAGGGTCACCCTGAGTATGTTAGACAGGGTTGCATCCAGGCRGGCCTTGAATTTCTCCAGAGAAGGAGACTCCACAACCTCTCTGGGCAACCTGGTCCAGGGCTCCATCACTCTCACAGGGAAGAATTTCCCCCTCATGGTCAGGCAGAACTTCCTGTGCTTCAATTTCTGCCCATTGCCTCTTGTCCTGTCACATGGGACAACTGAAAAAGAGTTTGTTCTCACCTCCTTGACACCCTCCCTTCAAGTACTTGCTGTCAAGAAATGGAATRGTGACAAAACCAAATTCCATGCATGGGTGATGGACATGAGTAGAATAATGCTGTGCATTCACAGCTGCATCACTGCATGGCTGCTGGGCATTAAATTCAAGACGAGGGTAGCCATCCCATTGTGCCTTAGAGAAGTGTAGAACCTACAGATTGTGCATGTACAGTATAAGCATAGTATACAGATTATTCAGCTGYGTGGTTGCTTGAAGAGGAACGAAAATTTGCCAAATTGATTGCACCGTAACAYGCAGATATACCCATGCCAGAGAGTATGACTATTACAGAAAAGCAGGCCTATTCCAAACCAAGGCTCTCGTGTCATGATTTGTGCCTAAATTTATCAGTCAGTCAGAGAACTGACTAAAGCAAAGGGTTGGGTTATTTTGGATAAAACCTATGTAAAGGAGGCTGTAACTTCACTCAGAATAAATGCCGGCAATGCTATCCATTCTGAAGAGCAATAATGCTTAAGACAGTGCTGCTGGGAATTTGAGACCCCACATACACCTGCTTCCATGGCCAAGCATGCCACATGCCAATCTGTTCCCAACAAGGCTAACCTATAACCTCTTCATGGATGAGAGCTAGGGAAAAAAAAGCAAGATTAGAAGTTTTCACACAAAATGATTCAGATGTAAACTGTATTTGTCTGGAACTAATTGTCACTTTCCATCTGTTCTCAAGAGGGAACAGATACTCYATCCCAGGTGGCAACAAACTAGGCTTTTCAGGGCTTGATTCTTTTAGTTCTCAGTGAGGAGAATAACCAAATTTGTTCAYTTTCACTGGACCAGAGTAGCTACTAAAATTTCCCTTCTTCATCCACTTGTTTCCAGGAGGTAACATTGGGTAGCTGCTCCATTCACAATTTACCCTGATGATGAAAGGAGCTCTAATTGGCAGGGATTTGCAGGAGGGTTAACAGACTTCACTAATATGAAATAGTAAAGCATACACTGTCCTTCATCCCATGTGAGATGTACCCACGTGGCTGCACAACATCCTCCCTCCAATTCACCTGAGGATTGCATCTGCCTCTACTTCTGCTCCTTTGTTTTCTAGAAAGGTTAACAACAGTAATGATCAAATTCTTAGGGGACTCAATTATTATTTTATGTGAAATCTGCTAAACCAGAGCAATTACAGTGAAATCACTGCACATTTCACTCTGGAACAGCAGGAAAACATACACTACTATCAGAACAGAGGCAACAAATCATATTTGCATTACAAAAAAGTTCATAGTAGGGAAGCTGCCTTCAGTTGTATCAGGAAGAGTCCAAAAATGTTGACAAAGTTGAGATTATGCCTTTCATCCATCATTTACAATATAGCTCAACATCTAATTCTCTTCTTGCAGATCTRTTCTTCAATTAAATATAAAAGATGCATTTGGCCAGGTGTGTTGGGGCAATTTACAATTCCATAATTATAACAAATCAGGACTCTAATAGTCCTAAAAGACAGAAACATGGAAAAAACTTCTCCACATCTTACTCTAGCTCTCTTCTCCTGTTGTGATTTGTCTTAACTACATCTAGCAATCACCAATGCTGTTTACAGGCTTTCWAACACCACAATTGCATGATCAGAAAGCTACACACAGTGTAACACATGGCTGGGTCAGAGACCTACAAAACAGAAAAAAACATACTTAATATGCATGTGCACAACGGAAATACTGCTGCTTCTCCTCCCCAGCATCCTTCGATGCAGTTTAATGAAACACAGGCCACAGCAACAAAGATTCTTGGAGAAATGCTACCTGAGTGAGAAATACACTACCTGACTTCAGCTGTATACTTGCCACCTGGTTTTACTGCTATCTTAAAAGTGCTCTAAATCTGACCTGATCCAAGTTTTAAAAACTCACACAAATACAAACCTCCTCCACTTCCACCCTAGGGGTAAAGAAAAACATACACAGGACAGGGTGGGGTTAATCTGGTGGGTACCAGATTAACAAGCTGATAGCTTGCTATGCAGCTATGATAGCTTGCTATTGATAGCTGTCTGCCAGGGCACAGGAGTGCAAGTGGCAGAGAGTAGCTAACAACTACTTTATACTAGCAATACCACTACTCAGCTCTGCAGAAAAGGACCTGGGCGTGCTGGTGGATGACAAGTTGACCATGAGCCAGCAATGTGCCCTTGTGGCCAGGAAAGCCAATGGTATCCTGGGGTGCATTGGGAAGAGTGTTGCCAGCAGGTGCAGGAAGGTGATCCTGCCCCTCTCCTCAACCCGGGTGAGGCCTCATCTCGAGTCCTGAGTCAAGTTCTGGGCTCCCCAGGACAAGAAGGACATGGAGCTACTGGAGAGAGTCCAGCATAGGGCTACAAGGATGATCAGAGGGCTGGAGCATCTGCCCTACGAGGAACAGCTGCGAGAGCTGGGCCTCTTCAGCCTGGGGAAGAGAAGACTGAGGGGGATCTTATCAATGCATACAAGTACCTGAAGGGAGGGTGTCACAGGGACAGGGACAAACTCTTTTCAGTTGTCCCGTGTGACAGGACAAGAGGCAATGGGCAGAAACTGAAGCACAGGAAGTTCCGCCTGAGCGTGAAGGGGAATTTCTTCCCCGTGAGAGTGATGGAGCCCTGGACCAGGTTGCCCAGAGAGGTTGTGGAGTCTCCTTCTCTGGAGATCTTCAAGGCCCGCCTGGATGCAACCCTGTCTAACGTGCTCTAGGTGACCCTGCTTGAGCAGGGAGGTTGGACTAGATGATCTCCAGAGGTCCCTTCTAACGTGATTCTACGATTCTGATTCAAAGCCTCCATGTTGTGAAACTACATTCCCTGTGAGCTCAAAGCAGAGGTCTCAGGTAGCRTTTCTCCAAGAATGCATGCCATACTGGATACAAAACAACTCCAGTATAGCCAAAACCAAAATCTGAGAATAGGGAACCAGTTGTGCTATGAGCAAGGTAGTTTAGAGGTCAGCTTAATTTATCTACACTAGTTTTAAGAATCTGTCTTACATTGGAGCATGCCAGAGCTGTCACTCATTGAAAGCCTACCCCTTTCACTTTAGGAGCCCCAAGTCTTGTATACACATAACAGTAAGATACAGAAGATTCTGCGTCATGTAATACGTGAGAACAAGCAAAAGTACCCTTTTTAAAGTCTTTGCAAGAACAGCARGACACTATCTCTTCCCTGGGATAGCGTAATAGGAAACCAGGGACTTTTAAGAGTAGCCACTGAACTCAGTGGCTTACATAAATCTGACCTATGTGGACTGAAGCCAAGACATACAGGTTAGCTTCTTGCTAGCACTCCACTAAATTATATCCTTAGGACACTACATGTAAATTACTTGACAGAATGGAGCAAATGAAACSACGTCAGTGGAAATTTGGCCAGGGACTTGAGATGCTTACTGTTGTTCCCAATTTTCCAGAAAGAGATTATTTGAAGAAAAATGGCAAAAGCAAATTAAAAATAATCAGGTACATCAGCAGATTGAGATGACCCAACCTTTTTTTTCTTTTCTTTTTTTTTTCCCCAATCCCTGCAGTGCAGTGTTTGCTTACCCTAAATTAAATGGCTTCTGTGAAGGAATGCTCTGTGTGCTATTGTTTATGTACTCACACTCCAAAAGCTTGTATTTTAAGCTGAATCATATAGAAAGCAACATATAATTTTGTGTCACTGCAACTTGATTCCCCAGAGAAGCTGAGCACTAGTACGTACAGTCAGGTAGCCCAGCCTATTGACACAGTTGCAGGATTTCCTTAGAAATACATAATGGTGCACAATTTGATGGAAAATAGCTGTAACATTGCATTGTTATCCTTGGTTATGGCTTTCACTTTGCCCTCTGCTCTTCCTCCTCCCCTCCCCCCCCGCCATTTTAGGGGGTGTTCCTCATCAGGGATGAGGAACAGTGTTTCAAGATTGCAGTAACTCTCTCATTATCTTATCACAACATCCTTTGTGTTTTTACAATTATTTCTTGCTAAAAAAGTATTTTTAGTGGGCTTTTAGTTTACTGTGACTCAAAAAAAAATTTTTTTTGAAGAGTTCGTACTATGCTTGAGAATTTCTCAGATCACAGCTTGTCTCATCTCCCTGGCACAGACATGCAGACTAGCTTGCCAGACAAACACTGCCAGCTACCAGCTCAAGTTTACTTGAACACATACAAAAATAGATCCATCCAAGATTAGCGGTGTGGAGAGGGGTCCACACCTAGTGTTACCTCATCACAATACTCAGCTTAGTGCAATCCATTAGTTTAACTGTGAGTTATGTACTGAAGTGCGCACCACACACATTCAGCACATTCTCATCTTTTCCCAGATTAACTGCGAGGTCCATCTTTAAAATGCTGGCAACCACAGGATTTACACACTGCACTGAACCCCAAGTTGCATTTGTGTGTCAAATTCTCCAGTAGTTCAGGGTGGGGAAGTCTTCAGTACAGTGCTTCGAAATAAGTCAGTTAGCTCAGCAGGAGTCAGGTGGACCAAGCCAGGCTATTATTTTAAGCAGGCAATATTATCGTATTTGATCAAGCCTGATGCTGCTCTGGTGGTTCTGAACTGCATGGATGAACATATACTCTCATCAGAAATGGGAAACTCTTTTGCCTATGATCCTAGTTTTCAATGGTCATTTTAGACCATCCTACCTGAATAAATACATCCATACCTAACAAGGAGCAGCACAACACACACAATTTCCCAAGTTTCTTCTGTTTAGCCAGTTCTGGGCAATACTAGTGTGCTTTTCCCAGGAGCAAGTTTCACATCTGCAATCTCTTACATTTGGATGGCCTGTTTTCCCCCAGGCCCATCACAGTGAATAGCATTTATAAATCTATTTGGATCCCCTTCCCCAGTGCCCAGGATAGAAGTAATTTCCTGATTCAGTACTGCCATTAGGTCTCATTTGAAGTAAACAAGAGTTAAAAATTCTGAAAGAATCTGAGTTTTTATCTGTGATAAAAATCAGTTCTTTCAGAAACCAGTTCCTATGAATCCAGGGACTTGCAGCAGCTTGCACATCCTTTCCTGTTATATAACTGCTATTGAAGTGCTGCCATGTTTCAGTTAGAGAACATGTCCATGCTACTTAAAGCTCTTCACAGTTGTTAAAGCACTGTTCTTGTGCTGAAAGAGAGAAGAGAGAGAGAGAAGGGGAGAGAGAAAGAACAAACATATAACTGTTAGTATCTTGTTTTCATCAGTTACTACAGTTATTTCAGAGAAACTCTACATAAGCTTTCAGCTACCCAGGAATCCTATGTTCTAGAAACTGGTTTAAACATTTGCCTCACTAGAATTTCCCAAAGAACTAAGAAGGAAGATAGAAGCCTTTTGCTCTTACCTGTATTTTTCCAAACTTTCTCCTTAAGAACRGAGTAGACAGTAAGGTACTTAAAAACATACTTTTCTATATTGCTATCATTAAGATACTGGGAAACAATAACACCATATGAAAGTATTCATGTAGTATATAAAAGTATTTATCTCATGCTGAACTGACTCAGTTACTTTGCAGTCCCAATAACTCTTCAGGAAACCATCCTGAAGCCATGTGGAGCCATCATATATCAAAAGCCTTAAGAGCAGTTTCTTCAGCTTCTAAAACCAGAGCAGAAATTTGAAGGCTAAATAATCTGCCCCTTTCCCTCATTACAGGCTCTAAAAGGCAATGGTCTGTAAGTTTCTCAACTCTCACTTTTCTTTCCCAGTCCATACCCTTACGAAGAAAGTATGGGCAAATCTTACAAAGTTTTGTGGCTGGGTAACTTAGAAAACTGCATTTTATGGTATTTTATGTGCCAAGACTAGCACAGTTCAAGTCAGTCAACATCATCAAGTCTTTAACAACAATCCTCCACTTTTTGAGTGCACACAAATTTTCACTCCAGCTAACTTATGTAGCAAGAATTTACATAAGGACTGACAATTAATATGCAGGAACTCTGAAATCACCAYTTTGACAGCAGTTTTGCTGTGGTGCACTGACATGGATGTTTATATTGTGGTATTAAACACTTAAAATTACATTATGATACAGCCTATTTCACAGTTCAGGTGAAGGCAAAAGGTTCAACCTTTCTTCTTTTGTGTATGTTTAACCTCAAACACGTATTTCTCATCCAGTCTGTAGACCTGTTTTTAATAATTATCTAGTAAAGGTTGAATTTATAGCAGCTAACTCCCTGAAGTTTCCATAAAAAGAAGTAACTTGTCAGAATGAAAGCTGAGAGATGAAGCCAGATTCCTACATATGACCTCGGCTAAGCAATTTGAGAAGACAAACAGAGTAGCTACATGTTTTTACATATCCTCATCCTCCCTATCCCTCCTGCAGGAGCATCCAACCTCTTCTGGGGCTTGCAGGACACTGGGTGGCTGCTTACCCAAGACCCACATGGCTAAAATCACTTTAGTAGCAAAGACAATCTGCAGGATCTGCAGCATAGGATGCTAAGTCCAAGTACAAACAAATGCAACAGCATAGTAGCCTCACGACCATCGGGTGGATTAAGTTTTCACAGATGGCATTAAAACAGACTCCACCTACGTATTTAAGAAATGCCAAAGGCAGCCTTCGTGTCACTTTAAGCCTTTTTATATAAAGTGTTGAAACAACGGGTATTTCCACAGTYTGCAGCCTGTTTATGTGCCCGTTAYGGATCTTGCAATTAAGACCTGTCGGGTCACAAAAGAGACTTTGACATTAGCACTTTCTAAATGAATAGTGTGATAAGAATATGCAGGTTTCAGACATGTGACACAGGCTTCATTGTTAGAACCTCTGACAAGTTGTAATCTACAAGCAAAATCCACACACTGACAAATATTAGGCACCCCTGAACTGATGAAAGTGACCTATAAAACACGCAGAATTCTACCGGTCTCTTGCCTTAGGCATTCACCTGGGCAGTTGCTTAAGTCAATTCTTTATTTCCACATTTCAASGGGCTATAGCAATTATAGTATCAGCAGTATCTTCAGATGAAGAAACATCTGAAAGACTGAAGAAATACTGAAGCATTGAAAGAACCSTACTTGTAAAACAATGTTTCCATGCCTTTTCTCCCGAGAAGCACCACTGTGAAAGAGGTGAGGAGGGTGGAAAATCAATGCAYGTGAAACAAATTGTTACTAAAGTAATTTAACTGAAAATGTAAACAGTCATAAGGTCAGTTGACTTGACYTGCATAAAAATCTAGTATTCTTTTTTTCCAGTTAGAGAACCCCCCTCAATTACACCATCACAATACTTACCATCCTTATTCAATGAGCAGCTGCACTAATATAAGCACAGGCTTAAAGTCTAAAATGGCTGCCCTCACCTTGCCCCCCCCCCCAAAAAACAAACAAACAAACAAATCCAGAAGATAATTCATCCACAACAGGAACACAGAGTAAGAAAAGAAATAAATAAGGCTRTATTTGGTAATCCAGAATTATTCAAAATTTGTGCAATTATCACTGAAAGTTTTATGAGCAAAAGTTTATTATGTTCTCTCTCCCCTCCTTTTCTCCAGCAATGAATTTAGCGRAATTGGACAAACTTGGGCAGGGAGAGAAGGGCAGCTATGTAAGGTGCAGCTCCTCTCCCAACACAACTGACATTTTATGGGAGAATGAGTGGGAAAGGCAGAGAACTGATCTTCCCCCTCACTTTTTTTTTTTTTTTTTTTAATGCTGGACAGAACTGGATTAAGGAAATGAAAGAACTGAATATATAATGTATTGCTGTAGTTTCAAGAGACTACAAGGCTTAGGTTAAGTTATTCATAATTGCACCAAAAACCATTTGTCATGACAGCCTCCCTCCAGCATGTGACTGTACCACATAGCAAACAGGATACTACACCTTTGTGCTACTACTGCAAAGCATTATGCATTGTACTTTGCATAGCATTTATGCAGTAAATGCATTGTACTTACCTCCAGGAAAAGCCAAAGTATTTTAAAAACATAAAGCTATAACCCCCTTTTCCTAAGCTACTCCACCACTACGTGGCTTTAGCCAGAATTTCCAGGAAGCCCATATAACTCTTCTTAACTCCTTTCAATGAAGTATCTTCTTGAAGCAATAAAGCATTTTATTTCACAGGAATCAGCTGTAACTAGAAACCGTATTATTTTACACACACATTATTTCACAAACCATACAAGCCTTCAAACAATGTCTGCCTTCCCTCCCAGTTTTGAGTTAAGATCCTCCACAAATCATTTCAGGACTAGCAAAGGAACTCCAGGCTCCTAAAAATTAATAGGTATTTAACTAATCTCCAGTTTGACAGAAGGATCATTTCCTACTCCCCAGCAGGGAGCCTAGTATGATCAGGCATGACTGTTCAGTCTGAGAAATCACAACCCACTGCTCAAAATCTAGCCTCTGTCCTCCAAGCCAGCCAGAAGGTATGCTGGGCGCAAGGGCTTGCTGAACCCAAGAGAGCATCTAAAAGCTGATCAGCAGGCTAAGCCATACCAACACCAGACAGCTAATGCAGGTAAGAAAATACAGATGCAAGTTAACTTGGCTGCTTCCACACCATGCTGAAAGGTCTTATACCATCTCATTCACCCCATCAGCTTCTTCGACGTTAGTTTAAGCCTCTAGAGTGTACAGTATTACAGTCTACACTGAGAGGATCTGCCTTTAGGATGAAGCAAAGCTCCTCCTGCTGGGCACAARAAGCCACACATGCTGACGGCGAGCAAGATCAGCGCCGCCACCAAACACCAGACCCAAGCCACAACCCTTGAAAGGGCCCAAGAGCGGGCAGCACAGTCACCCACCGGCCTCGTGAGACGGGCGCGTCCCGGCCTGCGCCCCGCCGAGGGCCTCTCCCGCCCCAGCACGGCCAGGCCGTGATTTCAGCCCTGCACCTGAGATCACGGAGTGCGGCTAATCCCACTCCCCTGCCCCTGCCCCCGGCGGCCACGTCCCCCRCACCGCCCCAGGGGCCGCAGCGCCCTGCCCAAACCCAGCGGCACCCGGCCCACGCCGCAGCCGCCGCTTCCACGGACCCACCTCAGCGGCGCCGCTCCCCGCCGGCCCGCAAAGCGGGCGAGCGAAAGGGCCGGGCCCAGCGCTGCGCCCCCTGCCAGCAGTAACCGGCCGCCGCGACAGGTCTTCCGATGCCCCGTCAGCCACCCTCTCCTCGCTCGCCCCCTTTCCCTGTGCCCTCCGGCCCCTGCAAGAACACCTGTGCCCCACTCATCCCCCTTTTCCAACACTTTAGCCCGCTTCCCTCCTCTCTCCTCCTGGGCTAAAAGCAGCCAACGCCATCAACATGGCGCCGCCGCCGCTACCTCCCTCTCCACCCCCTCCTCGCTCTTCCTCCTTGCGGCTGCGCAGCGCGGAGCAGCGCGGGACTTGGAGTCCCCGCCTGCCCGTGAGGCCGGGCGGCTGGCGGGCGCGGAACTACAACTCCCAGAAGGCAGCGGTGCCGGCGGGCTCCAGCCAATGGGGAGGCGGCTGCGCGGCTGCTCGCCCCGCCCGGGCGGGCGCGAGGGGTGATGTCATTGCCGAGCGGGCAGGGAGCGGGGGCGCGTCGCGATTCATTGTGTTCCGCGGGCGCCGCCTCCCGCCGCCGCCAGCGCCGGGCCCGGCGGGGCGGCCCCTGCACCGGCCTCCGCCCGCGCCCCGGCCCGGCCCCGCCGCTCCCGGCCCCGGGGGTGCCCCGCGCCCCSCCGCCCTCCCGCGGCTGCCAGCCTGCGCCCGCCGCCGGCTGGCTGCACCCCGGCTCCCGCCTCGTTTTATGGTCGTGGGGAGGGAGGGAAAATCCCAAGCCAGGTGAGTTCCGCGCTTTCCTTTATTTATCTCTATTAAAAATTTCTTTTTAAAATCATTTTTTGCTCTTTCTGTCCCCAATTCGCTTGCGCGTACCGCGTATTCCCCCGCGGAGGTAAAGCGCTGGTGCGCGGGGCCGCGCCGTGCGGCCATCGCTGCCGGGAGCGGTAACAGCAATAATAATAATAATAATAATAACGGAATAGAGGAAAGCGCGGCGGAGATGAGCGGCCGCAGCGCGCCGCTCCGCGCTCCCGGGCGGCCGGCGGCTCCCGGCGCTCGCTGCTGCCCGCGGAGCCGCGCTAAAAAGTCCTTTTAGGAGGAGTTCTTCGGGAATTCCGCGGTCCTGCCGGCGCAGCTTCGCGTTTTGTTGGTGTGACTGCTTTCCTTCTTTCTTTCTTTAGTTCGTTTTTCCTATTTCTTGTTGTTTCTGTCAGGTGCTTTTCAGGTCTCCCGAGTGAACAGTGCTAGGATGTCAGTGCAAAATACTATATATCTTTTCTTTCTTTTGTGCAAAACTTCAGGATTTCTCCCCCTCTCCCCTGTATTATTGCTGCAATTGCTTGTGCTTCCAAAACACCTAATTTGATGATGCTGGCGATGGTGGCAGGTAAATGCATGCGTGTGGGAGAGTCCTGCTCATCTTGGCTGTCAGCATCTTCCAGCGCCCTTTAAAGTTAACCTGCCCCAAAGCCTGGTTTGGAGCCTCCTCTGGGAGCAGGAGGAGAGCCTAYAGCCGAACTGATTTTTCTTTTTCTTTTTTTCCTCCCCCTCTGCTGCGTATTTGCTTCTGCGCCTCTCTTGTGTAACCGACACTGTTTTGTCCTCTGGCAGAGTTTCCTTGGGATCGCCGCGCAGAGGGACGGGTGACAGGAGTGCAGGGTGGACAATGCRGCTCCCTGTTTCTTTGGATCAAAGTGTTTGTAAACACCAGCACAATGGTCGGGGAGTCCGGGTGCGCGATGCCTGGCTGCTTATATCCTCTCCTCTGGCCAGCAAATTCCTGAAGGGTGGCCATTCTGCATCCAGACCTCCTCCTAGCCTTTATTTTTTTTCTATTCTTTTTCCTTCCTTCCCTTTTGTTATTGACTCAGAGGGGAAGAAAAACAGTGCATGCAGCAGATGCCTTTGTTGGGTTGGTCTTTCTTAAAAAAAAAAAAAAAAAAAAAAAAAAAAATCCCGGAATGGCATTTTCCTCTTTTATTTTTACTTTGCAAAGGAGGGAGCCAGTAACCTAATATAAGGTTTTCCATCTTGGCTACAAAAGGTGAAGTTTTACAGCGGTGATCCTTAGCTACGAACCAAAGGCACTGGAAATGAAACAATAGTATAAAAGTGATAGTTTAAAAGCCTGGGAATTATTCTGGGGARTATGAATACAGAAGTCTTGCCGAACAAGTAGGGAATCCATGGCCAGAAGGATTGTACTTGAAAAATGGTACAATTTTTGTGATATCCCTGTTTGGTTCTGCCTTCATATTTAGTGATTTTAAGTGTATGTATTTATTTACATGTAGGTATTGGTGTTTATGCTGGTTTTATTATTCTTCCAAATTACTAGATTTGGTTGATTAGATAGACTTCTAATAATGTCCTGTGTGGCAGCATTTTCAAGCTATATTATAGTACAGCAGTAAGTGTATTAAAAATGTAGCTCAGAAATCCATGCTAATCACCAGGTGAAGTTTTGCCTTGCAGCAACAGAAATACAGACCCATAAAAATGGGCCAAAGCTTCGAAGCTCAGGAGATGAGGGATTGCTGTGAAAAGGCAAAGACAATCTCACAGGCCCTTGTCCTCAAGTTATTTAGGTCATGATCCTGCAAAGATCTCAATACGTGCATTTCTTGACTTGACTCAAGAAGTCCCCAAGATGCCAATTGCTGGGGACTGGGAGACTATCCCAGGAAAGTAGTGTTAGGTATTTTCTCTGTTCTTTTACTTTTTTCAGTGTCTTATTAGTGGCTGGAGTCTCAAAGGGGAGTCAGAGCTGCAATCTCCGAATCTCTGGTCTCTTGGTCTCTCTGTAGTAGTCCTGTTCTTAAAGTGCATTATTTGTGATATTTGTAAAACCAGAAATCATGCCTTTGCAAGACAGCAAGTGTTGGCTACRTGCCCTAAATTGTATTAAATTGTCCTCATCACAGACTTGTTGCAGAAGGAGGTTCAAGCCACCCCTAATATGCTGGAGTGATTCGCACCTAATGCATAGAGGGGGTCCGAAAGACTGGTGAGATGGGGGACCCCAGGAGAGGGAGGGCTGTAGCAGACTCACTTTTTTTTTTTCCTCCCAAGTTTTGTTTTCTTCTCTGCTACAGTGCTGAACAAAGGGAAGATGTTGGTTTTCTAGCCTAGGTTTTGGGGGTCTGGTGAGGAGATACCTTCTTGCAAAAGATGGCATCCATCAGTCAAAGTGCAGCACTCACTGTAATTTCTGTGATATGTCCCGGGCAGGTATACATGCAGCTCTTTCTTGGGGGTAAGGGCTGATGATTGGCTTTTCATGTTTTCACATAAAATACAGCTGAGCAAGAAATTATAATAGCTGGGAATTAGATAAATTCCTTAGGACAGGACTCTGCAGTTTGAACACAAGCTTTACTCTTAATAGATACAGAAATGTGAGCAGGAGATGTGCTAGGGCTATAGTTCAGACTATAAAATGTTCTGTATTCCTGATGGGTTTCCGACACCAAAATCAGCAACTCATTTAAATGAAGCTTGGAACAAGGGTGGTGAGCAGCAGCTTTGCTTTGGCTGAAGGTGGACTAGATGACCTAAGACTTATGATTTCATCTGCAGTTTCTGTGATTTCATTCTGCAGCAAGTCGTTCAGCTCCCCCCCCCCCCAATTTGTTCTGTCAAGAACTGACTAAATTTTATTATTAATGTCTGCCTTACAGTATGAAACAGTGCTGTCGAGTGTGTGAGACAATCCTCGTGCCTCTTAGCTGGTCTCTTCTTTAATTATGAAATCAAAGGGAGGAGATCAGCGTCAGAGGAATGTTTGACTCAATCTACTGAATTCGTTAAGGTACAGCAGGAATGAACGTGGCCCTTAAAAATCGTCAGTATTTAAACACAATCAAGCCTCTGTTAATACGTGTCACTGTTAGAGTAGTTGCATAACTAATCTGCTACTAAACATTGGCCCTGAACGTAGGGCAAAAGCAAGGTACTAGCGAGACTTGTGATGTACTGTTGTTTGATTTCACCCTGCATAGATAAAACCGTCAGAGCGCTTGGTTGCATTGATAGGTGTTTAGGTTGCAAACAGCTTGAGACTTGATTACTGTTTGCTGTCTACCCTCCCAGAGCTGCTGCTCTCACTGCACCACGCTTTTTCTATATGTTGATTTGCACTATTCCCTAATATACTTCAGATGAAATTTAAAACACCTATTTAAACTAACTGTGTGGAGATTTTATTTGTTTGGTTTTTGTTTTTTGTCCTGAGACTGATTAGAGAATAGTCGTGCAGAGAAGAGTCGTGCCTTCCAGTAAGGCCTCGTATTGCTCCAGGTAGATAGAGCCTTACTGAAATTGCTACTCTCCAGCAAAAGATTAGAGGATATCCTTTTTATTTTCTTTTGCTTTAACAGAAATACTTTCTTCTAGGTGTTGCTGAAGTGAAAGTTGACTGTACTCTTTTCAAAGTTAAAAAGTATATATATAATTATTCAGATACTGAAAGAATAATGTGAAGGGGAAGAGGAAGGAAAACTCTCATTAAAAAAAAAAAAAAAAAAAAGATGCGCTTGTATGTGGCTTCTCAAACTATCTTACAGGCTGAGCAGTCCTTAAAAAAATAAATAAATACAAATACAAAGATGTAAGAGATGCTGAAGTGCCCAATAGCCAAGCAGTCCTTGGGTAACTGGGTCCTACTAAGACATAGTCCGTGGAGAGTGGAACATGTAGCCCCGGCGGCTTGACCTGCTTCTCTACTGTGTTGCTCCTCATTCATTATAAAGTTACCTGGCAAAAAATACAATTTGGTTTATTGTGTTAAGCAAAAGGTCATTTACTCAAAAGGCAGCAAGTGTACATTTCAAGTAGTTCTTTGAATTTATTGAAATTGATTCAAGTATTTCATCTATTACCTTTTAAAAGGGAACTGCTGTGACACCCCTGATCCAGGTAGAGTGGTGATCAGCCTTGGCTTTGATCTGTTGGAAATGGGGAGGAAAAGGGCATCTGACAGCTATTGCAGAGATGCAGATCTGTATGACAAGCAGTTGCAGGTATTTCCAGAGCACATTTGACTAAGCCTCTCGCATCCATAGAGCAGAAATACTCATTTCCATCTGCCTCCTCGTGCCCCCTCCTCCAATGCATCTCCCCTTCCCAACAGCTTTTCTGCTATATAGCTACGTTCAGCAATGACCTGGGAGGCTTGGATGCTCCCTGACTGCCAGTGAATCCAGGGAATRTTGTAAACGGAGACTCTCATCTTAAAAGAGACATAATGCCAATAAGGAACAAGTTGCAAAAGATGCTGTGGGGAAAGACGAGCGTGTGTGTGTGTGTGTGTGACTAGCAAACCTGCACCTATGCTCTGCCCTATAGCCAGTGAAACTCAAGGCGTAGGGGCTTGTGAGAGCTTCTGTTTTTCTACCAATTAGTCTTTCGCTCCAAATGCCTGCTCATCTATAGCTATGGAAGTGATAGAGCTGCAGGAAAAATCTGAGAGCGCCACATTTAGGAACTTAAATCGACATCTTTGGTCAAAAGGTGCMTGCTGATTTTCAGCTTTACAAATCATCAAAGAAATGAAAGAGGTTGTCAGGATGAAAAAAGAAATCGTGTTGTTAACCCCCCCACACGCACACCCTCCCTCGATTTTGGTTTTGCTGTGGTGTAAAGAAATGCTTTCAGTAATAAAAACCTGACTTGAAAAAATAATCATTAGCACTTCTGTGTGATTTAAATTTCATTGCTTGAACTCGGAGTAATGGAAAATAGATCAGTYGAGGCTTCTTATCTAGGAAGGTTTTAAAGGAAGCCAGCTTCACTTCTAGTTAGTGATAAGTTCCCAATAGTGTCATCTCTTACGCTTCCAGGGTCTAATGCATGGTATTTTCATGACTGCAACATGGATGCAGCATGGGAATATTTACTTAAAATAACCTCCTTAAAAACATTTGTCTGCAAGAAAAACTCATTAATTTGCTGCTTAATCTGAATTCTTGTTAGTGACCTCAGGAAGTCCCCTTCGGGGTCTCCATGCTGAGAACAAAGTACTGTGTTGGCTTATTTTCCTGTTTTCTGGTGACAGAAGGGAATTTTCAATTCCACTGTCTCTAACATGGGAGATTCAGGCTTTGTTAAACTGGCTACCCAGCTTGATTAACTGAGAGAGGAGGAGGCTGCCACTTTAAAAAAGAGACTCCTTTTGTGTGTTCTGGCTTCGTAGCTGTTAATTCTAACACCTGAAAAAATAACTGTATTGTAGGAAAAGCCCTTTTTTTTTTTTTGACTCATTTGGTATCCTCACCAGATCCTCTGGAGAAAGCAGCAGATTGTTCCATCCTGAGACGACTAATATTTGGACGTGAGGATCGGATAGCCTTTCTCTTTCCTCCTGAAATCATGATGGGAATATCTGCTTGTTCTTGTGTATCATGAAAAAGGTTAAGAGAAATAACATTAGCCTTCTTATTTTTGCACCTGCCCCCGAAGTTCATGGTGCATCGTGTCATGTGGAAAAGAGGTATTACCACAGGTTTACCTGAGTTAATGAGTTTTAATTAAAACACCAGTGGAGATTGAAGTAGTCCATAGCTTTCACAAGGGAACAGGGACAGGCTTGGGATTTATGTACGTCCCTGAACTCGCGAGAACGCRCGGCTGCGGTTCCAGTGTTTGGTTCTGCATCCTGGTTTCCCCGAGWTAAAAACAGCAAATTTTGCAGGCTRGAAGTTTAACCCAGTGATGGGTTTGGGGTTTGCTGCTCTTCTCCGGTAATCTCGCTGGTGTTTCTGCTGCGTGACTACAGAACGAGTAGTGCTTTCACCGTGCAGGGGTCATTTTRACACAGTTTGCAGCTCTGATGTTCTCTGTCTAAAATCCGCTCGAGTGAAGCGAATGTCTGCACTGTCCTCCGTTACTCCTGCCCTACAGGCAGGAGCTTCTCCAGAATCTCCTCGTTCGGTGGCTGGTGGAAGGCAGTGGCACCCTCTGATCTCTCGCGTACACATCTGATAACTAAAATCCCCACTGCAGATATTTGGGCTTGAGAATTATGTAGCTATGGGGCAATTCCTGAGCAATTTGGGGTCTGTTTTCTTAAAATAAAATAAAATAAAATAAAATAAAACTGTGCTGAGTTGGAGATAAGAGAAGCTTGAAACATCAGAAATTGTTGCTTGATTTCTCTTGCATTTGTCCTTGTTCTGAACAATTTGTTCCCCTTGCATAGGGAACTGTGCCCATTTTTTTYCAGGCCAGCAGTATTCACACTTCTAAAATATAGTAGTAGCRTTTTGCTCAAATAGATGTACATGTGCTTAGAGAAACCCCTAAACAAGCCCATATTCCTGTTAACTCTTTAGCTTCAGCAGACAAACTGGGACTGTGGAGTTTAGTACTTCTCTTTTAGACTGAAGAGGATAACTTATTTCTGTTCAACTTGTCCACAAAAGAAGTGGGAGATTGCAAATCAGGTGGAAACTGCTTTGTTTTCTGTAGGAATGATTTTTTTTTTTTTGGGGGGGGGGGTGGTGTGACCTGCACTTAAGTGTTTCTATCCACTGAACAGTCTGAATCAGGAAACTACCTGGTTAAAAACAACCTTAAAAAAAAGCAAAAGGAATCTTTTATGCTAAGTTAATTTTCTTGGGGCTACTAATTTACTTTGCAGCCATGCAGATGATTAATTGATGCAAAAACGTGAGCAGCACAGGGCAGGTGGAAGTATGGAGAAGRCACCTACTGTGTGCGCTTTCAACCACTTAAATACTGTGTGGCAATGCAGAAAAAGGATGAAGGTGTAAATAAAACAGCAAATTTTCTTCCTAAAGGGTGTAGAAATTTCAGATCTTTAGAAACTAATAAAAATACACCTATAAAAAAAATCCCCCAAGTTAGAAATTCAAAGATGAAGTTCAAAACACATTGAGTATTGACTTGTGCAGCTAAATAACCAAAGGGGGGAAAAAAATCATTGTGGGCTGAGGTTGGTTCTGTTAGAATAAACGAGGCTGATTGTGAAATAAATATTAAATAAAGTCTCTCATTAAGYTCTGCATTTTTACAAAAGCTGTCGCCGTAGGGGGAAAAACCTGGCATGGGTGGTTGTTTGTTTATGTCGGCTGTCAGTCAGCGTGCCGGGAAGCGGGTTGCATCCATTCACGGAGGAGCCGTTAGTAACCAGGCCATCCTGTTTAAATGTCAAACTCTGCTGAGAAATGTATAAAACTAAATTAAAAAAAAAATCCATCGTCTTAATACCTCTTTCTCAGTATTCCTCATTTTGCTTGCTGACATTAGTTCTTGCAGATACAAGAATGCTTTAAAAATACCTCTCTCACAATGTAGAGTGGTAACTTGGGTAACTAGTTTAATTATGGGTCTCGGTATCCCACGGATTCTGAGGCGTTAGTCCATTCCCGTTTGTCTCTGGTGTGCTTTTCTTCGAGCCATTCATCTCTCTCTGACCATTCCAGTATTATATTTATAGGCTGCATTTTATTATCAGTTGTCAGGCCTTTAGGAAAGAGCTTTTATCCATTAATCCCTACTTTGTGCCATGCGAATCTGAAGTGATCTGCAATCCAGAGGTGCTACGGTCATATAAAAACCAGTTAAGTAACCAGTGCAGTAACTGGAGAGAAAAAGGGATAAACCATTAATGATCTGCGACATACCAGTTTCTTTTAGTTTTACTGCAAGTAAATCTATAATTTTTAATCTTATCTAGAAAGACTTTTTTTTTCTTTTTTTTTAATAGGCAAGACAATTGAGTTCTTCTGCATCTAACCATTTTATGGATATAGGCAAGTCACTTAAATTTCCTGCATCTTAGTTGCATCCATCTGTAAAATGAAGATAACCTCTGAGGGATACCGTGAATATTCATCACTGTTTTATTGTATGCTGCTGATGAAAAGCATTATGGGCAGTGTTAATGAAGTCTGTTCCTCAGCCTCTCCATCGCAGACTGGTCAGTATTTCAGACATCTCCATTCTCTGCCATGAGCACTGGCAAATTCTTAACTGCATTTAGTCCATAGGTGACAATAATTTCAGTTTATGCAGTGCTTTTTCCTTTCAAAGGACTCCAAAGACTTGCTCCAAGTGCAGCTATCACCTTATCAGCTGCCGGCTAGCAGCGAGGTGCTGCGTGATGGATGCTGTAATATGGTTGGCAGCTGTATACAGCAAAATACCGAGAGAGAAATGATGCTGTATGCAGTGGAAGTAGCACAGAGTTAAATGGAGGACAGCAGAGTTAATCGGAAAGACCAACGGAAAGGCAGAATTCACTACCTAAATTGATATTTAGCTTTGGTGTGATTCACTATTCCTAGAGAGCAAGCGGCTCTCGTGTGACATACAGCATTTGTGCTGCAATCCCGCTATGCTGCAATGCTGGTTCGGTTCTAGCTAAGCAAAAGACTTTAACTGTTTGCTTTTGGGGTGTTGCTTCTTTGCTTTTCTGCAAGAAGTATGCATTTCTGGAGGTCTTCTGTTTGGGTACTGTGGCACAACGGTGTGATTTCAGCCATGTCCTTCTGGTGCGGCCATGCCGATAGTGTCCTTTCCTTAGGGAGGTGACAGGCCAGGCTCAGGCTGCACAGGCACTTGCCATTTGTTCTGTACATCTGAAGAAACTGAAGGTATAACCCAGATAATCTACTGCAGAATTTAAGTTTTGCTAACCCCGCTTCCTTTTAGAAAGCATAAGTATCTTTGCAGAGATGTTGGCTAAGGATTTATGATGTTCAGTTGTGTTTATCTGCATAAAGACGGAGCCTTGGCATCTCCCCTGAATTTTAGGCACCAAAATTAGGTTGTTTGAGGTTGAGTGTTGTTACAGTAGATCCCAGACAGTCTTTGGAGGGAAAYGGGCAGATTTAGAAGTACTGTCAGAGCAGGTAATTTCTCCCCATGATTAGATGGGGGAACTAGCACTTGTGTGAGGCTGATGTAGACATTTCAGTTAGCTCTGCAAAGGCAGGCAAAAAAAAAAAAAAAAAAAAAAAAAGACTGTACCACTGTGTAGAGTGTAATCTGCTAGATCTGTGTCACGTATTGCTTCTTTAAAAGACTTGACTTAAGGTTAAAGTTGTCAAATCATTTATTAACTAGAGGTTCCTCAGCCTTTGTGCATCCAGGGTGAGAACATGCTTTGAAGAGATTCTGAGYGCCTTCAGTGCCAGGGCTGGGCACCGAGGCTATGAGGACTTGGAGCCACTAAAAAAATCAAGCTGGAGAGGTCCAGAAACCAGTTCCCATGAATTGGTAGCTACAGTTGGAAGCGATGACAGGACCGTGCAGAGATGAGATGTGTGGCTGCTGTGAGTGCTAGAGGTGGACTGACGTTAACATGCTGAGTGAGCAGTTGGCTGCGGCCAAACAAAAAAGGAAAAATCAGGGGCCAGTCCACCTTAKTTTCAATGCAGATGCTAATTTGGGGATCTCTCCTCTAGCCAGCTGGTAACAAAGTTTGCAGAAATAGCATCATTTTTGTAATTTTGCTGAAATAGTTGTTCCTCCAGTAATTTTTGAAGCTCTTGGTTGGCCTGGCTATATGATTGCAAATACCAATTTGCCATAGGATTAGAATGTGCATAATACTTGGAGGAGAGGGCAGCTTGTTGAGTTCGGATGCCTGTCTGGCAATGCTCATCCAAAGCTCACCTGGTATGGAGAAGTTTTGTTGTATGATCTTTAGGCTTGGYCTGGACTGATGAACTGAGCAGTCAATAGACTGCAGGTCCAGGCTGGGCTTCCTGCCTTTGTCTCTGAGTTATATGCTTTGCCARTCTTTACGATAAAAACTAAACAGCGAGTGTGCTTCCCAAATAATAATAGCATGTGGTAAAAGTGTGTATTTTGGGTATATTGTGGTGCTGTGACTCTGGGTCCAATATTCTTGTCTTTGTACGTATTTAAACCCCTCTAAATTTTATATTTTGCTAAGCCATCTTCTTCCCACTGCTACACTTGCCCATGCTTTAAATGTCTGTATTGATGACAATCAATGACTGCATTAATGTTTAATACAGAGATATTTTGTTGGCTTTAGAATCTCATTCATCCATCCATATTGCTACAATCAATTCATCCTGGAAATACTRCACTAATTAGAGGAGAGGCTGACACAAGTATCACTGTGACATGTATAACCAACCTGTTTCATTTTGATCCTTTTATTATATTTGCTTATGACTTTAATTATTAGTGTACCATCCCAAATAGGACCTGCTGTTTGTGCACCAGATGAACGAGGAGTGTGAACGCTTCATTTGCATGTTAATGGAGCTTTGTCTGGGAAGGTGTGATGGGGTTTTAAGCAGCACTATGAAGAAAAAGGTAACGTTGCAAATACATGAGCAAATTCAATGCCAGAAGTTCAGGCGTTGCTAATTACGAAGGCTTTTTTCAAATGTACCTTTCAAAGGTACATTTCAAGGCAATTGATCTGCTTTACGAGGAGAATTATTGCAGAGAATGCCGTTCAGTAATCAGCATATATCGCCTCATAAGAAGGAAGGGCTTGTAATTTGTGTGCGCTTTCTAAAGGGAGGAGGTATTAATTGAATCTTAATATATGTTGATACATATGGTGATGGGGGATATGTTGGAAAATATTATATGCTGAAACCAGGTGGATTTGGTATGTCCCAAGATATGTTTGTTGCTGAGAATGTGAATTATTCTCAATAACTGAAGTTAAAAATTAAYGTGTAGGATATTTTATAGTTTTTCTGGCACTTGAAACTTTGAAGATTTTGACATTTCACTCTCCAACTTTTTTTTTAATGGCAATCTTATTTTATCTAAACTGAAATGCTTCCCGGAGTTTCAGAGTGTGCCTGGGGTTTTTTGGAGACCGCTGCATGTTCCTCTTACAAATCTTAATCACTATTTTGACTGTCCCTAGGCAAGTCTTGATACTCTCCATCRTACTTTTGCTCTTGCGTGGGAAGACCTCTCTATAAACAGTCATAGGATTCCCTGAAAGCATCTACAAATGTCTCATTACACTGTTCTGATCCCTCCTCTGAATTCTTTGCTGTCGTGATGTTTGCAAGGAACTTGACAGTGAGTTTAAAGTGTATATCTGTACATCTCAACCTGATGGAGCTGGAACATCTACCATGAATCAGACTCGCGGGAAAATGAGTGGTGTGTGGATAACAAACTGACRTTTCTGCGTAGTGATAGTTGCAGTAAACTTCAAGAGAGAAGCTTTGCTGCTTTAAACGTAGACACATGCAGACATGGACTGCCCCAGGTGGTTTATCRAGCAGGATCCTTTTTGCTGACTCTTGCTCGTTTGTATTGCAGTAGCGCTAAGTGGCTCCATCCTTGCCCTGCTGCTATATAGGCAAACAGAAAGCAGAATCTGTTCCCATCTTGTAGAGATTTACAGTGAGTGACAGCAGATCAGGGTCCCAGACAGCCAGGAGAAGGCCAGGGAACAGCGAGACCATTATTTTGAGCAGCAGTGACAGCCTGCTGGCTGCCTACCTCTTGAGCTTACAGCAGGCATCAGAGCCTGAGATGACTTTGAGAGGAGACAGCTTGGTGGATGTTTACGGGGAGATCTTCCCACGCGTGAGGAAGAGYGTGCTTGACAGTGTGAAGGTGTGTGCTGTGAAAATTTTTGTGATGATGGTGTATGTGATGGGAAAAAGTGGCAGGTAATGATTTATGAAGGTTTAGCTAAGTTTTACTTCTTAGCTGGAGAGAACAAGAAAAYCTGAATAGAAAATGAAGCAAGTGTAACTTCCAGGGCTATCCGATATCTTTGTGTGTTAATATTCTTTGYGAAACTCGTGGCTGTCTCGAAAGCAGCGTGGAGAAGGAATAGTTGGCACTGCACACCGTGATAAACGGCTGCTATGTGTTGCCGATAATTAGTGAGATGTGGAGTAGACTGTAAAATGTGAAAAGTAATCAGGAGCGGGTGAGCCAGTGGAAGCAAAGAGGAGCAAAGCGAAACCCTGAAGTTGTGAACCGCCGAAATTGTTCTTTAACAGTGGCTTTTGAGTSACTGCCAGTGATGCAAGACGAGATTTGTCAAGGCCAAAGGAGGATGGTCACCGTGTCCAACCCAACTGTTGGGTTAGATTAATTCTGAAGGGACTTTCTTTATCCTAGAAGGACTCGCTGATGTACTTCCGCAGGAAATCTCTTTTGCCAGCACAGTTTAAGCCAGTTCTCCAAATGAATGACCTGCGCTAACAGCAAATCTTTGTGTTGGCCAAGCTTCACTTGGGGAGGGGAGGGTGGCTCTCTCCAGCAAAAGGAGGAGGGGGTTTAAGAAGAGGTGGATGTTGTCTGTTTTAAGTTGGAAGACTTCCTGGGTGTTCGTCGTCAGCTCCTGGAGCTCTCTTGCTTATTAATTGCGGAAGTTTTCCAAATGCAAATGARCTCTAAGCCTGCCAACAGCCTCAATGACGCTTTTGCTGTCCAGGAGTCTTGTAACCTGGAGTGCAAGAAAAAATAGTATTTTTCTTGCTATTCGCTGTTCTATCAGTTCAACTGTGCCCACAGAACACTAAATCAGGACTAAAATTGTTTCTGCCAGTGTTGGGGAAGGAAATGGCATGAGGGCAGCTGGAGGCGGATTTAGGCAACTACAGAACAGTGGAATATGGCCCATCTGCGCTGGGAAACTGGGACAGATTGCAGGAAAGCTGTGCAGCCATGAGGAGCTCCCATGCTTCAGCACCTAGGCATGGTGGGGAGAGATGCAGGAAGACAGAATTATCTTCTCAGTTCTGGGAGCTGTAACTGTTAYATAAGAATTACTACTTGAAAAGTGGAGTGTCAGAACAAGGACAAAAATAGAAAGACAAAGACAAAAATGTAGAGAATGCAATGTAAGGACAGAGCAAGACAGGTATCAAGATTGAGAGTCRAAGAAGAAAGAAAAAAATACAGTAAAGGGAAGCGTAGTAGTGTTGTGTTGTGGTGGTGGAGGAAGAGACCAGAAACAGTTAAAAGTGGTGAAACAGTCCAATGGATAGAGCCTTTAGCTATGGTCTACCTACAGAGAGGCTATTCCCAAATTACTGAGCTAGGGCAAGTCACTTTATCTGTTCAGCTCTCTTGCCTTGCCTGTGTGTCCTGAAAGCCCTAGGAGGTGGAAAATCTCACTAAGAGGGAGCTATAGTATGGAGTACAGCGAGGTCATCAGCCTGGTTTTGATCTCAGATTTTGTGGTAATTCAAATTTGAATTTACTCTTGAGGAGGAAAGGGAGGAAGAATGTAATATTTATTCCCAGAGTGGCAGTGCTGACCTGGAATGAAGTACAGGCTGTTTGTGCCCAGCTGATGCTCTGCTTTAAAATGCAAAGGGTGCATGAGTGGGCATGCACGTGGYGCAGTGTTTGCTTCCACACTCGCTGCCTGCGATAGTTAAATGTTGAATAAAGTTCTTGAGTTTTATCTCTGACCTTTGAAAAATGCCAAGAGGTCTCCCTCAACATGGTAGACCAGAGAGACTGTAATATATTCTTCCAAAACACAGCACTCATTTTTTTTTCTGATTTGAAACCTGTACCACCTTTTGTACAGCCTTGTATCAATACAACTCATACAATGCATAAGGAGATGCAAACAAGTAGCAAGTAACAAAAAAAGAGAAGAACAGTCTAAGCTGAAAAGCCACGTATATAGGATCTACAGTATTCTTCCTCTTTTCTCRAAGAACTCAACAGATGTCTTAGTTGTTTTCATATTTGTGTTGCTGGATGTTGTAAGAGCATGATGAATGAACAACTTACCTTAATACAATAATATATTTTAAATCACGACTTCCTAATTTCCCCATGCCTATTACAACAGGGATCTGGACTACTTTCAGAAGTGTATTTGTATCAAGAGTGAAGGCAACTGTGTTTGTAATTGTGCTTGGGGCCTTAGTTTGCTATGTTTGGGGTTAGCATGAGGTGGCACAGCCCTGCTCCTCAGGGCATGCCCTGTCTTTCCTGACTCTGTGTTCAGCGGTAGTAAATAACCCAGCAAATGCAAACACGGTGCTTTCTGCAAAATCCTCATCGTCTGCTACCCGGGTATTGTACCTGGGAAGACTTGTTCGGTGCTTACCCAATTTCATGGAGAGCGGGAGGGGAAGGAGGGGTTATTAGTTGCCAAGAAGAGAAACTTGAACCAATTTAAGTGAAAGCTTGGAGCTGCCRGCTTTAACCCCAGGCAGTATGTGAGGCTACTGCAGAGCAGCAGACGCGGAGCAGTGAACCAAAGAAGCAGATTAGGGAGCGCACAGTGAGAACTTGGATTTCTTCAGCGGAGATGAAGTTCTTCACTCTGAAGGCTACAAAAACGCTTTTCTTCATGCAGAATACTTGTCTTTGCCATGAGCCAACCTAAACGTCTATGCCAAAGCAATGCTTAAACTTGTCCCCTTGTATTTGTACCACGAATGTGTTGCTTGACACTTAATGCCTAAATTTCCATGGTTCTCCCATGYTGTTTTGTACAATGTGTTGTAATGAGCATTGTTCAGATTGGCACTGAGATTTTTCACTGAAATCTGATTTGTGTTTAGGATTGAATTGAGATTCACAGATCTGACACAGTTTCGACAGAACACACATCTCCTTTGTCCTTCCAAAAATGGAGTGTTTCCTAACTTTTGGCAGAAGTAATCCTGAAACGGCCCTGCTGTTTGTCTCCACGGGTAGCTGGCGAGTGTCCTCCAGGGTCATGGATGGTTTTTTGTCAGTTCGTTCTCTGAATGCATTTCTCCACAATGCTTCCTGCCCYTTGTATGCCTGAGTTTCCAGCTTTCCTTCACTGTACTGGGCTCCTGCCTTCTTCTTCTAACAGTATTGGTCTGATCCCAGATCCATCCTGTGTCCTTCCTGTTTTCCCTGTATTTTCATATATTCTTTWTTTCCTTTCCTTATATATCCTTTATATCCTATCCTTGATATATCCAGATATCCTTTCCTTATCCTATATCCTTTATTGCTTCCTTTTATAGCCATTATCGGAAACTGCCTTGCAGGACTTTTTTTTTTCTACATATATATATATTTAAACCTAGGTATTACAGCTATAAAATATTTCCTCTCAGTGTAGCAATTTGAGGTGCTGCCGGTTAAGCAAGTACCTCTGGAGGAACCCTGTTTCATGAGCCTTGTTACCATTCTTGTATTCTTTACCACTGCAATAGCTTCTCTTCTGCTTGTTATCATACATATATCGAGTGCTGCTTTAACTTGGCTAAATATAAGTTGTTCTGCATGTGAGAATTGCAGAGATGTTGAGATGTTTATGCTGAAAGGGAGCATGGGGCAATCTGTTAAGGGGGAGCAATATGTTAAGTGACATGCTAATTCTGAAAATACCTGGTGTTTAGTGTCATCCCTTGCACTGATGTTAGATGGAAGAACAGAATAGACTGAAAAGAGTTTGAAGCTGGAATTCAGTTGTTCTGATGGGAATTAATTTGTTGCAAAATTGTGCAAGCCTTTGCAAACACCCTGTGCTCAGAGAGAAGACGGGAGGAAACCAATGATGTTGCAAATCTGTTTTTGAATTTACGTGTTAAGATAATGCTTCTGCAAAAGTTCCTAACAGAGCCTTGCAGAGTGCATGATTTTAGTCTTACAGCACCAGTTTGAGACTGCTTATATGGCCTGTTGTCACATGGGGAAGCTTAAATTCTCCAGTGTCAGGTAAGAGGACTTGTCATGCAAGCCATTGCTGGCAGAGCCAGAAAAACCATCCAGTGTTCTCACTTCTCTTGCTCTTTGTTTTCCCTGCTGTGAGGATAAATCTGTTATTTTCTTGATTTTATGGTGCCATCTCGGATATTCTGTTGCAAATTGAAAGTTGTATATATTATAGAAATACCTTCTAGGGGAAGGCTCTCCTTTCTAGACTTCATCAGAATTGAAATCGTAACTCTAATGGCAGCTTGTGCAGCGCAGTCTGGTGCATTTGCATGGCCTTGTGCTTCGTGGAAGTGCGCTATGCTGGAACCGTAAGGCTCTGGTTGTGTTTGRTAGCATAGACGGCTAGCTGAAACCTTAAGAGGGAAGTCTTTGCTTTACTAAACGAAAATGCCTTATGTTCAGTATTGAATTGCAAATATTCTTAAGTTTTGGGCAGTCTGCTGCCCATTCTGCTAACGAGCAAATGGTGGCACTTTGAATTATTTTGTATAAAATTAGGGAGCTTCAAGAAACAAACATAAGATGTTCCACATCTGCACAAAGGCACAAGCAGTCTGTTACATGCCACTTCCTTTGATAAGCCATTTCCTAAAGAAAAATGTCAGAGTACATTTATATATATAAAAGAAGCTGATAATGCAGTCTTTTTTTGACTGAAACACTTTTAAAGAAAAACAAAAATACAAAAGAAGAAAAACCCCACCTTGCAGCATTGTCTGTTAAGACTTGAAAACCTCCTTGTAACTAGCTGGCAGTAGCCTCAGGACCAAGCCTCCTGCTCCAGGATCAAAAACACTTACTCTGTCATATCCTTATAGCATAAAGGGCTGAAGTTGTGTTTATTCTGTGCTCCAGCACTGTCAAGCAACTCCAGCCTAATAAAAGGATTTTTCTTACTTGGTTTTGTTTTTCTTTATTTTCCTTTGTCTTTCTCAACCTAACTTTTTTAACTCCCATTTTGTCCTCCTCTTGCTCGCTTCCAGCATCCACCCACTTGCGTAGGAATTCAAAAATGCTCCAGACCTCAAGCAGCCAGAGGATCGAATGTGCTCGCCAGAAACCCTTGCAGGGAAGGGATGCTGAAGGGTATTCTGTCCCGTCGTCCTGTGCAGGAAGGCCCCGTCCTCTGTACTTTTGCCTGACTTTGTAGGCTAATGGCTAGAGCCTCCTTGTCTCCTGCAGTATGCTTGTAGTTCCAATGATTTTTAGCAACCTCAACATTTCCTTTCTGAGGTATGGCTTAGGGTAAGGGTTAACATATGAGACTTGGGGTAGATTTGTTGTGGTTTGAAGCTGAATAGTGATCGTGGAAATCCATTTGTCCCATGCTTGATGTTGGCCTGTGGACACTTCCTACACAAAAGGTTGGGCTGGCAGCCAGCAGCCCGCACCACAACCTGTCCTAGGAGATGCTCAACTGGGGAGGAGAAAGATGAGGAACCTTCAACGAGGAGAGGCTGCGAGAGCTGGGCCTCTTCAGCCTGGGSAAGAGAAGCCTGAGGGGGGATCTTATCAATGTGTACAAGTACCTAAAGGGAGGGTGTCAAGGAGGTGAGAACAAACTCTTTTCAGTTGTCCCGTGTGACAGGACAAGAGGCAGTAGTCAGAAATTGAAGCACAGGAAGTTCCGCCTGAGCGTGAGGGGGAATTTCTTCCCTGTGAGAGTGACGGAGCMCTGGRCCAGGTTGCCCRGAGAGGCTGTGGAGTCTCCTTCTCTGGAGAAATTCAAGACCCACCTGTCTGCARCCCTGTCTAACGTGCTCTAGGTGCCCCTGCTTGAGCAGGGAGGTTGGACTAGATGATCTCCAGAGGTCCCTTCCAACCTTACTGATTCTATGATTCTTTCTTTGCCTCCTATCCAAGAAGTAAGTATCCAAATTGGTTATCCTTGTTAAAAGCTTGCTAATTTTAACTGATTTGTCCTGCCATCCCCAGTTGCAACTCGATGAGGAGTTTTGCAGATGAAGGGTAAGGAGGAGCCTGGTCCAGTTGGGTTCTCGTAGCTACAAGATCTTTTCAATAGTGTGTGGTAGTAAATGCTGATCACTTTGGTCAGATATTGCCCTTGATGTACATATGCAGATCTTCTGAGTGGGGTGGTGGAGTTTTGAATATAAGTAAGGGAGCCTTGTGTTTTTGATTAAAGAATGGGTTGCTTTCCAGCAAATCACATGTGTGCAGTTGTGCAACTTCTGGTCTCCTCCGTGCCGTTGTACGGATAAGGGCAGGGAAGTGTGGTATAAAAAAATCCCAACCACAGAGAAGCACCACTTACAACACCATGTAATAACCGTTATTCCTTAGGGTCGCATTGTTCCTTCAAGACGAAAGGCCTTGCCTTGGAGCCCAGTACCAAAAAAGATTTGCAGGAGGGGAAGGGCTGAGAGTAAACGTGACTGAATAAGCCTCATGGCGAAATGGATGATGTAAATCTGTCATGTGGATGTCCTGGACTTCCAACCTTTTAGCGCCCAGCCAAAGAACAAAAGGCGGTGCAGCGTTGTTGGGGAAAAAAGCAACTCTCCGGGGGCCGGCTGATGAAGTTACAGCCAAATTATGTCCTGCCTCTACTCAGATTAAAACGGATGCAGAAATRCCTATATTCTTGTTTTACTTCAAGCAGCTTCTGTTACTGGATGTACGGCAAGAAATGCTGCCGTGATACTGAATTTCCTGGGGCATATGGGAATGGGAGAGGAAACCTGGGAAGTTGTGCGGTTCCCTTGATATGGTACCTTGTTGGCCTCCCCAGTGAGCTCCCTTGATGCAGCTGAGATCCTGGTGGTTAATTCAGCACTGTCTCTTTGGCAGGCAAGAAGTCGTCACAAATAAAAGCGCGTGGTTCTCATTACCAGTTTCTGCATGTCTGCTTATGCTGAATTGCCTGTATTCGCTGACTTTCGGGTGGTTCTTCAGTAAGTCGGAGAGCAAACATTTTTCCTGGGAATAGCAGCTGTGTGTATAGAGCATAGAGCGGGTTCAGAATGATTGCTAGGAAAACATTCCTTTCTAGTCATGAAAAAAGGCATTTTGTTTTTCCCTTTCCTCCAAAACACACAAGCCGGAGAGTCAGGGATTTTCATTTGCCATGACAACCCATGAAACTGCAGAGCTATGCGATTTTGCTATCCTTCCTATGATTAAATCTGTTTTTAAAGGCCATGTTGCTCACAGAGTTGGGAAACATCAGGTGTTATTTGTTTTTCTCATGTAGATTAGGTAGAATTTAATTTGCATGCTTGCTCAGGGGCCGTAGAGACTGGAGGGATATTGATATTTCCATGATTCATGTTAAGAGCGGTGTCTTAGCTCAGAATTGTTGTATTGTACTGAAACCTTTTTTCTTCTTTTTTGCTCYGAGATGGTGGCATTACCCATACCCRAGTCCTGGCTTACACAGGGCAAATGCCAAATCGTCATGAGACCTGTGAGTGCTGCTTAGTGGTGGGGAGATTCAGGGAGGTGTTGGTCTGCATGTCACCCAAAGGGCTCTAGAGATGGGCTTTATAACCCAATAAATCCCCTTGCGTTCTTACATCAGGGTGAAGTTTAGCAAAGGTATAAAACGTAACAGATGCAACTCTTGATGCCTGATTCTGCTGCCATTGAGGTCCATGAGAGGGCTCTCACTAGCTCCGGGTCTGAGCATTTCACGTTAACTAAAAGCCCCAGATTGCAGTCATCATCAGCACACTTGATTTCCCACTGTTTATTGTGCCATTTAAAAATTRCTGTCTTCTGCTGAGGAATTTCCCCAGGACACCAAATATAGATTCAAAACAGAAAAACCCAAGAACTGCTCTGTTGCTAAGGAACAAAAATAAATGGTCACAAACACGTTGCAGATGTACCAGCTCCTGTCCCYACGACCGTAAAGCTGTGTGCAAGCTCTGCTTGCGTTCCTGTAGCTGGGCAGTGGCAGCAAGGCCCAGGACTGTGCACGTCACRGTGGCCTCGGTGCTGAAGCTACTTGCTTTAAGTAAACAAAAGGAAATAATTTTTTTTTCTGCTTCCTAATATTGAAGAGGTCAAAATTTCAGTAGGTTCCTGCCAGGAGATTAAAGGACCATCTCTCAATCTTATGTGCTGCTATATGTAATATAGTGCTGCCTACCTAGGAAAATCTAGAACGTCTGTTTACAGTGGTGGGAAATCTAGAGTAGAAGGGTCCCAATAACAACTCTCCTTTTGCCTTCAGGATTTTTTAGTTTAGACTTTAACCTGTGCAGTGTCTTGAAATGCAACTAGCCTAGAGTTGAAATGAAGCTTTAGCAGCAGATAGCCGTGCTGGAGAAGCAACTGCATTCATGCAGTGGTTCAGGACAAGCAAAAAGTACTGTAACGAACTAAAATTATGAGGGGAATGGGGATGGGGAGGGCAGATGTTAGTATATGAGCTGAAACTTGGCCAGAACATAAATATCTTTCTCTTTTCTATGAAGAGACCTGTGGTATCCTTAAAATCTTATTCAGGAGCCATTCTCATATGAAATGACCATTATGGAGCTATTAGTTACAGAAAAGATACTTTCCTATAATGACGAAGCTCTGGGATGTGTCTGCAAAGAGCAGGAATTGTGGATGTCAGGTTGATTTTGTGGCACCAGTCCTGTTCGTTAGCTGTATTTCAGTCGGGAGTAGCTTCAGTGAAGACGACAGTCTCCCCAAATTTTTGCCGATGTAATTAAGAGCGGCTCTGGCTGATTTACAACAAAACATGGTCTCRAGGGTTGACATCCCTGTATGTCCCTGTATAAGCATGTGTTTAAAAAAAAAAAATCCCCTGAAACCCACTTTTTCCTGCTCTGTAGCAGGCTGTATGCTCTTGAATTAGTCTATAAGTGGCAATGGCACATGAGGTTTCTCTTACTGCTGTACAAACTCTGAGGGCAGGGGCAAACAAGATAGCGAGATGAACACGACCAGTTTTATTTTTAAGTGCGTTTTGAACTGGCTGCTGTTATGCCTGACCTGAGCCTCCCACATTTTCAGGGTAAAGTACTGAGAAATGGTAGATGTTACCGCTCTGCAAAATACCATTTTGTAATTGTGTTGCTCCATTTTACCTATGGGTAAAGGAAAGCACCAAGCAGTTAAATGATTTGCTGAAGGCCATGCGTGGAGACGGTAGTGGAGGGCAGSATGGTGCTCCAGCCTCCTGTTTGCTCTCCAGTCACTGGAAAGATGCTGCCCCAGAAATCCCAAATGCAAAAGGCTATGATTTAAGGTGGGTTACCTGTACTGGGCTAATTCTTACTCTAACAGAGCTTTGTGCTTGTTGCTGGAGAAAACTCTCTCAAGGAATTGCCTTGGAAAAGCTTTGTTACTGAGGTGTTATGGGTCCAAGTGCTTCAGGAAAACATTTTTTTAAATTTTTGCAGCTTTGACAGTGCACGTACAGTTCTTACAGCTGTAGCATCTTGGCTTTTTGCAGTTTTGACTTTGATTTTTTTTTTTTGCTATTTTAAGAGAACTGCTAACACAAGTGCATGTAACCATCTAATAGGACATAGCTTATATCTGTCTCCTTTTCAGAGATCTGGAGATACAGGAAGCACACTGAATTTGATATAAATGAAAAATAGGTGCTGTGTCTGCTCCTCCAGAGATGTAGCTGTCTGAATGCTAGCACAGTAAAGTAAATGGATGAAATCTGATGTCAGGACTGGTGTGTGAGACAGGCAGTGACTTTTATCTTGTTTGTTAGCTCTTTTCTTTACTGTTGGTATTCCTAATTTATTATTRTTTCTCTGGCAAGCTGCTACCTGTAGTCTGAAAAGCTGCTTTTAGATCTGCTGTCTGTYCCTAGTCTCGGAGCCAGCAGCTGAAAGCTATTTGTTTTTTTGCCTTCTGAACAAACAGCAGCTGTCATCTTAATACAGCAGTGACAGTTTTTATTTTTTGCATTACTACACAAAGTAGCAAAAATCCTTTGCCATTCCTGTGCTTCTTTGGTGCCCCTTTGTAAGCCTCRATTTTTCTTCATCTGCTCCCAAAAACTTTTAGTGATGCCACATCTTGCCTTTGGGTGTTGCTCAACTATTGCTTCCACCTGTCCCTGTTGCCAAATTTAGGTTGGTGGAGGTCACCATCAGCAAAGATCAGAGTCTCCTTGCCACCCTAAGGTGGCCATCTGTGTRGCAGGTCTCTGTCAGCCCTTTCTCTGCCTGGTCCAGAAACAACACCGTGGAGCCTAGTCACTTTGTAAGCAGCTGAAATGGTTTATTTGTGCCTGTTTTCAGTTTCAGTGACCTGCCTGAAAGTTTGCAGCACACCATGTCTGGATTTCTCACGCACTTCAGGGGTTACTTACCCAAAACTTTGCACTGAAGCAGGTGAGGAGCACTCACATGATGTCATCCCAGCCTGCAGGCCCCCAAGGATGTCTGACTACCCCATCATCCCTCCAGCTCACATTGTAGATGCTTGTAGTGTTGGAAGACCCTGACTTGCCTAGAACAAGGGTCCATTTGCTGTCTGTGCCATTGCTTCAGTCCACGTAAGAGTTGTGAAGCCCTCAAGCACATTTAGCAGAGTCATTCCCAATGTAGCTCCACCACCTCTTTATGCAAAGGAAAAATAGACCCTTTCTCATTAGGGTTGTACCAACGACTTCTTTTAACACAACAGTCTCTTGGGGAACGTATGGTTTTGGTTTCTTTGCTTATACCCCACACGATGAGCCCCATGTATCTGGGCTGATGTACATGGTGCATCTCTAGCATGAGCCTAACCCAAGGGAGTGGTGGTACTGGTTTTATGTTGGTGGCTATCTATAGGTGACTGATAACATTGTGTGGGACAGGTTTCTCCCAGGTGAAGCTCCATTGGACATCTGCAGCTAGTACAGTTAAGATAAATACATGCTTGTGCCAGTGCTTGTGATGAATGTTTGTTAGTAGGTTTCATTGCTGATGTTCTGAAAGTTCAACTGTATTGAGCTGATGGACTTCTACTATAGAGAGTTAGCTASCATTAACCGTGATGTTTTTATCTATAACAGATCAAATGACTTTCCTGGACTTGTACCCCCCCACATCTACCCTCCTAAACAGCTGGGAGATTCTTGCAGTTGCCAGAGTCAGCAAGGAGAGATTTCTTAGGTGAGACCAAATGTGGGGGTCTCAGACAGGTTTAAGCTCTCTGATATCTTCATGCTGTGAAACAAGCATAGGCCTGCGCTTGTGATGGAGCCTCAACTCTCAGTAAGGTGTGGGGTTTGGCCACCCACCCATGGTGTCAAAGTGAACCAAGGCAGCCAAGAAGACCCAAAACCTYAAGGCTGCTTGACGCTAGCCTAGTATGCCCCTACCGTAGTGTGGCTTAGTGCAACATGGACCCAGCCCAAGATTCATGTACCTACTGGCAGCAGCTTGGACATTAAAAATAAGGGTAGRTAAGGCTTAATGACCATTTATTTTTACTAGGTTTGGCAAGTGGTGTAAACCCTGGTAAATCACGAGCTTACTTGARCAGAAATCAAGAGGTGGAATTAGTAGCTTTTTATTCTTTAACATTAAAAAGCATTCTCACAAAACAAAACTTCATTAACAAAGATTTTTATTCTTTTATACCACAGCCTCTGGCACAATCAGAACAAGATGATCAACAGCAGTGAGATATATCACTATGGTTAAAATTCAAAAAATGTCCTTAGACATAGTTTATAAAAATATCTAATGCATGTACTCATTTATATTTCATAATACATTTATGGAGCCTGATGTCAGTGGTTAGTAACATACTTACTTTTATGCTACTTCCACATTTGCGGTCACAATGGCCTTACARATATTTTAYCAAGATCCTTTAGTTGTGATAGCTTTTCTAGTATCTTATCAAAAACCTTGGTATCACCTGGAGTCTAATCTTACAAGCATTTCATCAGGGCTCTGCTACACAGTGTCAAAATATCTTCACATACAGCCGCAGCTCCACTCCAAAGTGTGCCTACCCAGCAACTAATGCATCATGAGACTCCTTGCCTTTTACCCAGTCACCGCACAAAGTTTTCTTGTATACCAGGGGTGAATCATTCCTACTTCTGCTTTGCCATCCTGCAGACTTCACAACATATGCTTTCCACCAGTGGAGCTGGAGTTTGCGGAGACCTTGCTTGGGCAGCAACGTGGAGAGCACATGTGAGGCTAGACCTGTTCTTGCTTTCGGGTTCCTAAAAACTGAGTAATTCTCACCTAACTTATAGGTTTCCCCATTTTGGTGGCCAGGTCTCAGTGCTGGAGCAGAAATGGCATCCTCAGTCCATCCCCTTTGGGAGGCAAGGAAGTTTGGGGGCTCTATGTCCCTCAGGAATTGCATGATGGTTGCAGGGAAGGAGAAGGAAGAGGTAGCAAGAGGTGGCATTGCTGCTTTTCCCTTTGGCTTACCCGTGGGGGATGGCAGCCTTTTAAAATGGCAGCTTTTGGAAGGAAAGCTTTATCTTCTGTTGCAGAGAATTGGCCATATGAAGCTTTCCTGGCTTTGCCWTGCAAGATACATTCCAGCAAATATTTGGCTGTAGCTTTTATATATATATAATTTTTTTTTTTTTGTCCTTGGGGAAGAAACTGTTGTATTTGAGTAGATAAAGGCATTTTTGGCTGGATTTCTGGCAGTGCAGTTTTCCACACTTGAAAGTCTGCCCTGCTGCTGTGCTGGCTGTTTTTAACCTCTTCCATACAAATGCCTTGGAGTCACTGCACCTCATACACCTTGGTGGCTGAATGGCTTGCTCAGACGTGGCCCAAAGCGATGCAGTGTTGTTCTGAGCATGCACTATTGAGTATCCATGTCCACACGTGTCTTGAAAGGTGTTTGTAAGAGTATATTAAGGTTGCATTGGCTGATTTGACGTTCTGTAGTCGGAACCCAGATTGYGTCAGTAAATGAAGTGTGGGGCTGTTGAAAACAGTTTTCCTAAAATGGTATGTGTGCTGGGAGTGCTTTTTCTTGTATGTTGTTTGGTCAGCTGCTAATGTGGAATTGTGAACCTGTGCTTCAGCATCTTTTCAATCCTATGGAAAGAAAAAAAATCCGTTTGTAATTTTGCAAGTTCTATCCTCTCTACCTTTCTCTCCTTTCCTCGCTCTCTCGTGTTTTCGCTAAATAACACAGAATTTAGCAGTAACTGATCTGTGTGAGGAGAATCAATTGTTGATTACTAGTTTAAGCCTAAAATATATTTGATAGACTACAGCTTGCTGTCTGTATATTTTGCATTTCCATAGCCCCTTGCATTAGAAGTGTTTTACAAATGTTGTCAAGTCTCTCCTCCCTCCAGAAGATAGGAGAGTGGACCACAGCAGCTGTGATTTACCTGATTGCTCATGAGTCTTTGGTGGGACTGAGACTAGACCAGAGTCCCTCCCTGCCTCTCAGGGACATGTTGAAGCCAAACTTCCCTAACTGTTCCACTGTCCTCCCCAAAATGTTTGGGGACATATGTTAATCTGGCTCTTGATACTTGTGCTGGTAGAGCTCCCTCAAAGATTTCACCCAGTGGTGGACAGTTTGGGCATGAATTTGTTTTGATATTAGGGCAATGCAAATACTGTGTGAAAGATCAAGGATTGGTCTTTCATGTGAAATATGAGATCTGTGACCTAGAGCATTAGGATAAAACATGCAAACCAAGGTAGCGCTCCGCAGTCTGCTGTCTCCGATAATTAAAAAAAAGACTTGGTGCCCAGCTATGGCTCATGGCAAACCTGAGCACTCTCGTGTCGAGTGTGGGCATCACAGCTGAACGTTACACTCCTGCCAAGCGTTCACGCTGAAGAGAAAAGCAGGGCTYCTTTCCCAGGCTTTTTATTTGAAATGTTATTTATGCTGTTTTTACCTATTAGTTTATGGTGAAAATACTTAATCCTCGATCACTGAGTTGCTCCTTAGCACATATATGAGCTCCTGGGAGCCATGTAGTGTATGAACCAAGGTCTGACCACAGTAGTTCAGTGAGTTGCAGATTTTCCCTGGTGTGCAAAAGAGGCAAGGGGAGAGGCTTTGTGTTCTGCACAGCCATTAAATCCAACTATGCAATTTTGGAGTTTTAAAAATTATTTATAGGACTGTCTCTGTGAGACAGATCATACCTTGTGGTGCATATAAACTTATACCTGCCACTTAGGCAGGAAAGCCACCTGGATTTCCGTAGGAGAAATGTATTGAGCAATGGGTTGAGGAGCAGGAATGTTTCCAAATAAAATTATTGGGCAGGGCTGAGCTTTTTCCCAAAATGATATTTTTCCAGCTGGAAAGTCTGGGTGCAATTTGCAGATTTTTTTTTTAAAAGGTTTGTCTAGACTTTTGGAAAATGGACACCTGTGAACCAGTCCCAACTGGTGTCTGCATGTAGGGAGATCCTACATGTCCCTGTGCTGCTTGCCTGGTAGCCCCAYGCTTCTTGGAAGGGTCAGATGGATTTGCTGTGCCTGCGTTTGTCAGCTGTTGAGCTATAAACCTCCTGCATCCTGGAGTTGCTAGGTTTGCTGTGTATGTGCAAGTAGTCTGCAGGTAGTGCATGAACATAAAAAAAAAATGCACAATGCATTAATACATATGGATTTCTACCTAGGGAAATTCCACTTAGAGTTACAGCATTTCTGTACTTGAGATCCATTTCTCTCCTGTCTCCTCTAGATAAACGAGAGTCCTTGAGGAAGAGGAGTGGTTAATGCTGGCCGGCGTGACTCCCAGTGTGCTGGTAACTGGGAAAATGCTCTCCTGCCCATTTGAGATGGGAAGGAGATGGAAAAGACTAGATTCTGCAAGCAGCTTGTTCACAGAGGGAGTATGAGCTGGGAACTTGTTTGCCAAGTGCAAGGAGTCTCTTTAGGTTAGCAGGTTTCTCAAAATGAAATATTTTAGCCTGTGTTATGTAATACAACAGCAGGTCCAAATCTGAGTTCCTGGCAACTTCCTGGCCTACAAGAAATATTTTCTCTAGTTGAAATAYTAGCCTTAGCTTTGAATTTCCTGCTAATATCACAAACGTATTCAGAATTATACCTATATACGTAACCACTACTGTTTGAATTTCAGTAGTTTAGGTAAGTTGCCTTTTGTTTGTAGCTGTTGAATGATTGCCTGTCTTTATAGCTGTTGGATAATGAAGAACAGAAAATCTCTGTTCAATAAGGATTACGTAAATGCATCAAGTCCTGCTCTGACCAACTAAAGATACAGCAGATAGAAGAGGTCGCAGACAGTGCGTATAAGTACCTGAAGGGAGGGTTTCAAGGGGACGGGGACGAGCTCTTTTCAGTTGTTCTGTGTGACAGGACAAGAGGCAACAGGCAGRAATTGAAGCACAGGAAGTTCTGCCTGACCGTGAGGGGGAATTTCTTCCCCGTGAGAGTGACGGAGCCCTGGAYCAGGTTGCCCAGAGAGGTTGTGGAGTCTCCTTCTCTGGAGATMTTCAAGGCCYRCCTGGATGCAACTCTGTTTAATGTGCTCTCGGTGACCCTGCTTGAGCAGGGAGGTTGGACTAGATGATCTCCAGAGGTCCCTTCCAACCTTACTGATTCTATGATTCTTTTTCTGTGTTGAATTGAAGCAATAGGTCTCCAAAATACCATAAGCGTGTGAGTTAGGATAGAACTCTGGACTGGAATTCAAATTATCTGTACTCCTGGCTTTGTCTGTGGTATGTTGTAGTCCAAAGAAATAAATGGCATATTTTAGTGCCTCGTTTTCACCTTTTACCACCTCATGTGGTACTGCCTTTGTAATGTAGATTGAACTGTAGGCTGTGGATAGCCACCTAAGACCGTGCATGGATCTGCATCACTTGTCTAAATTAAACGTGTTCTGGTAATGCAAAAATTTGACAGCAGCGGTCCCCAAACTATGGGTTGTAAGCAGGACATGCCTGTGAAATCTTCTGAAACTTCTCAAAGCTGCAGGAAATGAAAGCCTGTAGGTGAGACTGATGTGGAGAGAAGATTATGTCCCTACCTGTCATCWATACTGTTGCCTGGACCAGCAGAGGTAGGAACTGCTGCTCCATAGACTCACAGAYCTCTCTAATTTAGAGAGGGACTGAGATACCAAGGAGGTGTAGCWATAACAGATTGCACCTGTTTTGCTAGTCTGGAACAAATGTGCTCTCTCAGACAAAAAAGCTTTTGACTTCAGACTGAGGTCTCTGTTCTTGTTTCCTGAACACAAGTTGTTCTGTGATCATTGAGGAGAGCAAAAGACAGAGATTGGCACACCTTGTGGTTGACCTGAGAAAGCCTGCTCCTTTGAAGCCTCCAACTTTTACTTTTGGCTTCGTAAGCCAAAAWGACTGGAGCAAGATCATTATCACAGAGCCTGCTCACCAGGCCTAGAGGGGAACWGTCTTCCTGAAGCAATGGAGTCCAGAGAGAAGTGTCAGAGATTTCTTGACATCAACCTTGCTCATAACTGATGTGTATTTTGTGCAGTTTGAGCTGAGGTTCTGCGAAGAGTGATGCTGACATAGAAGTTGAAGGGCAAAGGAGAGCTTCACCACTCCAAAGTGATTACTGTTTCCCAGATAACCTTTGAATCTTTGCCCTGTATTTCTACCACTTCTTTGTTACCCAAAAGACACTAAGGAGGGCACAGGCAGAGTCCATCTTATGTCATGCAATCAGAGATCAGGAGGAACCCTCTGTACCCACCCAAATCAGTGGGTGAGAAAACACTGCAGAAATAAGGTTAAACTAGTTCAGATGGCAGAAACTGCAATGAAAAACCCTAGGAAATAAACTGAATTGGATCTGGGAGAACTGGTAGAGCAAAGAATGGAGCAAATGCAAGGAGAAGAAATCACATTGGGGAGTAAACTAAAACGWATTTGGAATTTCTATTCCCTGGAGTGTGTATTTATTGCAGATTACAATTTCTTGCCTTGTGGCTCATGGTGAACAGGAAAAGCAGGTGAGAGAGTACCTTGTTCTTCCATCGGCTGTACTGTTCTCCCATTTATAGGCACTGAAGACCCCATGGCCAGTTAAAACAAAAGGCYATGTCCTGCTGACCATGCTCACATGAGAGTTTCTAGTAATTGAGGTGCTGGGTGAAGTGGGAAGGACTGGCAAGTTTCTGCCATTGTGTTAGCAACGAGGGAGAAGGCAGCCCATGGCTTTTGTGCCTCCTTTCGTAGATGTTTCTTTAGGAGATGGCACTAGCTTGTGTGATCTTGCACAGACACAGGGGGGAAGAAAAGGTGAATGCACTTGCTCCTTGGGTGAATATTAATTGCAGATGAGTCTGACCAGTCTTTTGGTCAAATTAGAATGACTAACTGTAGAAAAATACTGATGGGCTGTGGTGAAATGGARCAGAGCTGGGCCCCAAGGGTATGAAAAACCTGACCTCTGAATTGTGTTAAAAACATAGTGTGATGTATTTCTGCGAGATCTGCACTCCCTGATTGCAGAGGGCAAGGACCGAGGTTGAGACGTGTGTTCCCTGTTGAGAGAGGGAATTGCTTGGATTTGTGACCGAGCCTGGAGGAAAGGTCACTTGGCCAAAAGGCTCAAAGTGCAGAAGCAAGAGGGTTTCATAGCARTAACTGATGCAATGTTTGTGCCTGTTCAGTGTTGGCTGTGCAATAGGTTAGTGTGTGTGTGTATGCAAGAGAGGAGAAATACCAATTTTCTTACACATTTAAAGCAAGGAAATTGTAACTAGGGCTCCGGCTCTGCGTGGACCTCTCCCCGCAACCCAGCAGGAATGTTGATGAGCGGCCAAAGATGACAGCTCGCTGTCCRTCCGTCCCTGAAGGGCAGTCAGCGTCTGTCTCTGCGGGCCAGAGAGTTGGTGGGAGCCTTCTCGGCGGGAAGGGCCCACGTGCACCGCGGTGGGAGGCAGGTTCCCACGGCCCACGCAGCAGGAGCTGGGTTTCCACAGCCCATCTGTGGCCAGGAGGTGACTGCAGGTGCTCCGTGCGAATGGGAGTGATGCTGCTGGAGATGGTGCCCATAGGAGTGGGATAATGTTCTCCCTTCCACCTATATAACTGGGGTGGGAGTGATGAGAGAGAGAAAAGGACAAGTGGGGGCAATGGTGTTCAGCCCCATCTGTCCCCTCCACTTCCCAAATTGCTTTTCCCTTTCTTCTTTGCTCTCTTTCTCCTCTTCTCTGCCTCCCCTTCCACCGCACCCTCTTTGCATCGCTTTAGTTCTGGCGTTTAAGCTCATTGTATTGCTTGTTTTACGGCCTTGGCTCGTCTTCCAGTTCTAGGTTAGTAACATGTATGATTAGTCTTGGAGCCTAATGAAGGGGATCAGACATGACTCTAGGGTATGTCTGAGCTGTTTAACGTTTGTGAATGTAGAGCTTAAAGATCTGCCACGGAAGTTTATTTTTAAGCTTCCTGAGAAGATAAATTTGAATGTTGACTTGTTTAGGGTATAAATAATATAACTGAAATTGCTCCAGGGAGCAATGCCCTTGAGGCTTTGAAGAATCCCAGAGACAATTATGCAGTGCTTGTAAATAACTTTTGATGGATGATTGCATTTTTTCTCATGTTGGCTAGTCTGAAAGCTTGAAACTGTATATTAATATAAAAACTTAATTTGATTTTAAGAGTAATGTTGACATTTTTGTAATGTGATTATTATCCAGTGCCAGGAAATAAAAAATAGAATTATTGTGCAAAATAACAACCCTCAAAAATGAGAGCAAGTTTTTAGAACTTGYACTTCTAAGGTCCTGCTTTCGCCATGTTGAGAGAGAGGGGAACTGCTTAGTTCTTGCCTGCTAGAGCAAGGCGTGGTTAAATCCTCATCTGTGCTGCTCTGACRCGCATCGCTTTGTGAGATTTTGCCAGGGACCATAGCTGCAGCTCAGTAAACTAGGAGCAGAGCTGTGTCACTAGCAGTGCAGTTTGGCCCTGGTAAGGTGAGGTGTCTGTGTGGTGTAGTGACTTATGTCCCTGTTCACCATCAGCTGATGTGATGTAGATCATTAGTCACCGACTGGTAGTGGTTACCCTTTTGTAGGCTCCTGGAAGGACCAAGGGTCATGCAAGCAAAGCAGCTGAATCAGTCCTCCACCTCTTCTGCCTTYGGTGTGTAAAGTACTTGGTGGTGCTTGGACCCTTGGGTGATGCTTTGGTGTGCCCCTCGTCAGACCGACTCAGGCAGTGTCATTTTGTTGTGACTTCTTTGACTGCTCTTACTGTTTGGTTACAAGCCCTATTACAGCTGTGCAGTGAGACTGGACCTGTAGCTGGGAGTGTCTGGTGTGCTGCCACGTGGTGGTAGCTCCCTCTTCAGCAGCTCTGTAGAAGCAATCTAAACCATCTAGGGTTTTACTGAGGAACAGAAATTCTTCACTCTGTTCTTTTTTTTCTTTTCTTATTCCTCTCATCCCTTAAGCTTCCTGGTTTTGGCTCTACTTCCTCATCCAGTGCCTGTCCTGTAAGTACTAATACCCCGTCAGCCTATTCTCCGGTATCTCCAGTGATGGTTTGTAAATCTTTCTCTTGATTAAGTCCCTCGTGCTGTCTGGTCTCAAGTGCTACCTAGTTCTTTGACACGAGTACCTGGCCACAGCTAGGCAAGGACACTGCCCATCTGCTTCCATGTCTGTGGRTTTTCAGCCTGGCATCTCTGATTTAATCTTTTCTGCCTGTTGCAAATTGTTTTGACCATCACAACCCTCTCCTCTCGCTTTGGTGCCAACTGCACACTCAAGTGCAAGATGTTGGATTGGGCTCTGTGTGCGATTTTTTTCTTTTTGTCCTTATACYAAACACTGCTGATCTTATTTTTAGWTTTCCTGTTTCTCCTGTCCTCCTGCTGCTGTGGGCCAACATGTGGGTGCTGCTGTTTGGCCATCTCCTCAGCKGGTGTCCTGCTAGCTGCAGGCTGGAGGTCCCTCAAGAGACCCCTACTGTCACCTTTTCCGGTGCTATYGAGAGGTTCACTGCAGGTTTCTGCGTATTGCCATAGCAGAAATAAATTCCGTGGTCTTCTCAGACAATGTGGCATGGTCTAGACTGTCCTTTGGAGCGGGCGCAATCAGCAGTGAAACAAGCGTTAGAAGGAATCTAAGAAACGTCACGCTCAGGCTTATGTAGCAATGCCCATAAGGCTGAACCAYCGGTGTAAGGCGTTTGTGGGGAGCTAGCAGGATGGCGTGAGAGCTGCAACGCGGTCAAGGTTTCTCACCAGCTGCGATTTGACGAGGKGGACCGGACTCTGCCTGCTTGGAGGCAGGTCCGTGAGGAGTGTCTCTGTGTTGGAGTGCAAGGAGCCTTTCTCTGTTATCTTGGAAGCCATGTGAGTGCTGGTGTGACCTTTGGTCTGAGGATTTGGAGGAATAAAGTTCAACAGGGATCAAAGGGTATTTCTCCAGGTGGGAGGGAGCCAGAACTTGCCACAGTCCTCTCCGCTAGTGCCTGGCGAGAGCGTCGGGTGCCAAGTTGGACCACGGAGCAACTGGCGYTTCGGCTCATCTTGTGTTGCGCTCTCTTGCAGCTGCGTAAATGAGTATGGAAGATTATGATTTCCTCTTCAAAATTGTTTTAATTGGCAACGCTGGTGTGGGGAAGACCTGCTTAGTCCGCCGCTTCACTCAGGTAAGATTGGGTGTCCATCGYGTGTGTGCCAAGGAGATGGGAATGCTACTGCGCCTGTTCGGACRAGGAATGGGCTCTAAAGTAACTCGGACCCTGTGACTGCGAGCTAAGGTGTCTGCTGGCAGTGCAGCGGTGAGGTATTTTCTTGGCTGTGTTTCTGAGGGCACGTGTCACTAATAGCAACCTCACCAGCACAAACGATACCTCACTAATGCCGTAGGCAAGCTTATTGGGGTCCTGGTGCTTGGAAAAACACATCCCCCTCCTACGATGGAAAGGCTTCTCTAAAACTACTGTAAAAACTCCTCCTGGTTTTGACCAGAACACTTTCTGGTGCACTTTCCAGTATGCCTTTTCTATCTGATCCCTTCAAGGCTGAAGAGGTAAGTCAGTCTGCTTGTGCAAAAAGATGTCTTTTTTTCTTAATTATTAGACAGTTAGATAATTTGAGGGTCCAGGGCTGCCAGGCCAGTGTATTTTGTTAAACATCAGACTCTTTAGAGTTCATACTTCTAGAGTTTTACTGAGAGCATGACTTGAAGTCTGTTGTGGTGGGCTGCTGGCAATAAAATGAGACCTGGTGTTGCCTAGGGAAAACCTGAGCTCCCTGCTTCTGTGGCTTTACATGCATAGGCTCCAGAAAACCTTGCCTGAGATTGGGCATTGGCAGACCTTATCTGTCACCCTGATTGCAGAAAATCAATTAAATGCAAAAATTTAAGAACTGTCTTCCCCTCGCCTTTCTTTTTTTTAAATGCTGGTGAGTAAAGGACCAGACTTCTGTGATCCTAGCTGAGAGAAGTTTGCATGATGCAATATATAATGTTAGTTCTGTTTTTTGTTGCAGTGTTGGATTGTTTGTTTATTTTTAAGTTTTCACTGGGAGTTGTCAGCGACTTCCTCCAACTGTTAGTTTCATTTTTAAAACTGTAGTAATGTTTAACATGCTCTCCTATTGAGTGTAAATAGCTAATGGCAATAAAACTGGGCCCGAAGGGTTAATTGGGAAATCTGTAGCCAGCTCTGCTGCTGCTTGTGCTTTGGCAGCACTATTGCTGCTGCTGCTGTAAGAGATGGATACGCCCCCAAATCTACGTGACTTTGTAGGCTTGGACACCAGAAATCAAAAAGCTCTTTTCTGGGGTGTTTTTTTTTTTTTTTTTTTTGGTTTGGTTTGGTTTGCTGTTATTCCTTTCAGATGGCATCGAGATTGAATACTGCCAGAAATGTGACAGCTACAGACTCTTGGCATTGCTGCAGTGCTGATAACAGCTCTCGCCATTTTTCTTGAGCTGCTGTGCAGGCTCGTGAGCCTGTCGCACAGGACCTGGTAGAAAAGCGTTTTGATGCTCCTGCGGCACACTGGAGGGGAAGAGGCATGAGGTTGCAGRAACAAAGTCATCTCATCTAATCCTGCCTCCTTACAGTTTTGTTCCCATCTCTTTAAAGGAGTTACAAAAATGGGTCAGAGAGGCTGCCAATATCAGCAGCTTATACAGAAGTAAAAGGGCTTTTCCTTCTATTTTTCCCTTTTTGTCCTCTTTCTCTTCTCCTGTTTATTCTCCTACCTCAAGTCAGTTGCTTTCTACAGGATTAGGGACCTGTAAGCAAGGAAAACATTGTGGGGTTGGATTATGGTAACCTTTGTACTATGTGAAATGTTCGTTTTATTCGCCACAAGATGCAGAAGCAGATTTTGCTCTCTCCTGCACTGGATTTTCAATGTAATTGAGGCCAGATCAGCATGCAGAGCTTTGCCAGATCCCATTCCTCCTGCCTGGGGCAACTCAACAACCAGTTGCACCTTTTAGTGCTGTTMATTTAGAGCTGTTTTCCTATCTAAATGTGATTGGAAAGAAGTGTCCGGGAAAGGAGACATGGGTGGAATAGTATTGGGGGTGGAAAAGGGTAAGAACTGGCATGCAGAGAAATTTTTGTCTTGCTATAGAACTTAATGAAACTCTTCTTTTCTTCCAGGGGCTTTTCCCACCAGGTCAAGGAGCCACGATTGGGGTTGACTTTATGATTAAAACTGTGGAGATCAATGGTGAAAAAGTGAAGGTAGGAACCTGCTGATTCTCAGCTTAAAGTCAGATAGCAGTTCAGGTCTCTCTTTGAAAGCAGCCATCCTGCTGATAGGAGACCCATGGACAGGTACTGGTGTGTGAGGTTCTGCGTCTTGGCTCAGAAGATGCTGAGCATCACGCTTAATCTCTGTGCCCTTCTTCCCAACTACTGTAAGGATCATAATAGTGAACCTCTTCCAAGGAAGAAAATAAAAAGGGGAGGTTTTGCAAAACTCTGTTCTGGTTTATAAGGCACAGAGATCTTAGCTGGCAGGGGTTATGGAAGTGCAAAGAACCATTTCAATGCAATCTCCATTTTATTGCATTTCTGGTAAGCTGAAATCTGTTGCATTCCTCCTGGGATGTGCTCGATGAAGGTTTCCTCCCGCTGAGCTCCTGAGATTACTGGAGGAGGGCAGAGCAGATTTCTGGGCTTGCGTCGGGGAGGGTTCTGCAAAGCAAAGGCTCATTGTCAACTTCTGCTGAGTTATGAGTGTGGGAGAAGTTGAGACTGTTGCAATACTGGCCCTTRAGTCAACAGGCCTAAGGATAAAGGCAACAATGACCTATGTCCACACTATTAACCATTTTCCCTCCAAAACAGGGTGGTCCTATCCAAACTGCCTGCTGGAAACTGTCCTTGTCCTGTGCTAGTTCCTGAACTGAAGCTGGATATCATTGGGCAGAGAGCTAGTTGACCCAGGCCAAAACATGCCAGAGCCCAATCTAACAATTTAATGAGATACAGGATTAGGGGGCAGTGCCCAGAGATGTTGGCTGGCACTGTTTAATTCATTAGTAGAGGTTTAGTCACAGCTAGTGTGGTGTTCAGGAGGTGGGAGAAGAATATGATTATCTGAGCTTCTGGTGTCAAGAAGGTGTCCAGGGTCCCTAAACTACTCTGGGAATTACTGTRCCTGTATTAACTGCAAGGGTATAGRAGTGAGTAACAGCTGTTTTCTCTTTGCTACCTACACAGAGTCTGATGGTGAGCAAGTAGAATAACCTGCAGCAGTGTGGCAGTGACTAGATTTGAGATCTGGACCCATTTTTAAGCT
>NW_028186543.1:155008-164365 GCF_003343005.1 Rhea americana
TTTTTTTTTTTCAATCCTCCATTCGTTTTTCAGTGCAGAGTTTTTGAGGAAAAAATTGGGTATCGTGTTCATAAGTTCAGGACATATTGGAAAACCTATGATAATGCCTGCAGGCTCTCACTCTGCTGCGTGAGGAACTGTAGAAGCCTGTGGCAAGAGATAGTCCTTGACCAAAAGACTGTACAGTTTAACCAAGTAAAGGATAGGAGATATCAATACCTACATAAGGATATGGACCGACTTAATGTGCTGCCCATTGCTTTGCAAGTGGGATAGAGCAGCAGCTCTGTCAGCTACCCTGACAAACAAAGATGGAGCCCCAGTAACTCARCTTGTATTTGAGGTCCAGTTTCTTAGCCGGTTGAAATTAAGTGGAGTTACCTTCAGCAAGGAGTTGTCTGTGTTTTATTTGTACCTGTGACATAATCTGTTTGGCCTGAGGGTGCAAGCTCTTTAATGGAGAGAAGGTTGTGAACATAGTTATGCCAACATGGGTAACTCAGAGACAGGGACTGTGCAAGGAGGCTGTACAAGCTGAGTGTGGACTTGTTTGCATTATAAATCCCTGTTACCTTCAAAACATCTAACAAATACACAGGTAACCATCAGATCAACAGAGCAGTTGGTAAGTGCTAGCTGTTGAATCTTCATATAAGAGTTGATAAGTCAAATAAGAGTTGTTGTTAAGTTAAAGGACTCCCTCTTCCATCAGTGGAGAAAGCTGAAGTCACCAGTGTATGAAGAAATACTATAAATTCACCCCTTTGAACAATCTTTCCAAAGTCTGAAAGACAAAATGGTTCCTTTCCACCTCTCACATGAGTGCAAACAGGCAGTGATCTAAAACTTCTTGAATAAACAGTGCTGGTAGGAATAAACGCTGAATGAGCTAGTGGGAAAAGCAGTATGACTCAGAGCACAGAGCAATAAAACCAACATACTCCTCAATCTGAGCGCTTTGTGGCCGTTAGCGCGTTTAACAGCGCCCRAGTTGTGACTCCGCTTCCGTTCCGGGCAGTGTCTCCTGCACGTCTGTCAGGATCCAGGATCAGAGCGCAGCACTATTTACTGAAAAGGTTTTAAATTTTAAAAAGAAAAGATAGATTTCTGGGAAGATCACTTCCTAGCTTTCAGAATTGCATTCTAAAGTCGGTGGAGAAGGATTTGCTAGCACGAGGGCTGTGCAAGCCGYTTCGGATGTCAGAAGAGCTGCTAATGCTCAGTGACGGACCAACTGTAAGACGAAAGAGAGCGCCTGCTTCCCTTCGTGTTCTTTACATACAGTGTCGTGAAGTGTGTGAGACAGCACTGTGCAGTTTAGAAGGGTTTTTGGTCTGTGTGAGCTTTTCTAACAGGCCCCAAAATATGCTTAGCATATGYACTTTGTAAGAGGCTGCACAAATTCGAGCCAAGTAGATGGCAATTGTAATGCGGGTCAGAGATGAACGTCTCCAGYGCTGCAAACACAGCGCTGCGCTGTGTGCATCTGTGATCGTACTGTGCATGCAGAAGTGTTCATGTGCATAAATCTAAACATGTATGCAAGTGCTGGGAGATGGGGAAGCATGAGCTTCCCAAAATTCCCAAAATTAACATCCAAATAACTTGRATTTTTGCAGGCTGAGTCATCCACCAGCCTTTGGTAGCTCTGACAAAATGAGACGAGTGAAATGGCTGCTGTCAAGTCTTTCACTTGGCAGAAATAAATTCAGTGGGGTARAGTGCGAGACACTCATTTTGTCTCAAAGCCGATTTTATCTGTGGTTGTAAGTTCTAGGGCTTTTCTTCTAATGTCTGTACCTGCCTAGCAGGTAGATTCACAGCAAAAGTCAGGACCTTCTCCCCCAAAGCAGCCCAGTACAGTCCATTTTGATTTCAAAATCTGTTGTATTAAAGCAGTGGCAGAACACAGCCACATAAAAAGTCCCTATTGTCTCAGAGTTCTTCTGAATAAATGCAAAGAATTTATAAACTCGTTAACAAGTAGACTAATCAATAAGCTTTTTTTCTGAGAAACTGATGAACAACACAAAATTGTGTTTTTTTCCCCAATTTGTCAGAGTTTGAAGGCTGATCTGTTTTAAAGAGGGCTTGGTTGCTGTCTGTATTTTACATGCAAGTAGTTTCACTTATGGCTTTGCATACCTTAAATGCAGGTGCCATGTCAGCCATCTAAACGCAGGTTGCCAAAGGAATAGACTGCAAGTTGCCTARGAGTCGTGAATGAGCCACAAATTATTTTTTTTTTGCAAAAATGTACTTTTTCAAAATGATACTCTATGTCTGAAAGCTGTTTATTGGGGGCTCTCAATTCAAAATAACGTATTTATGATGATTAACTGATGTGGTTCAGCTTTGGAACTCAGCGAGAATAAAGTTTGCTCTGTTATGGGCTGCGCGACATATGGAAAAAATCCTAAATATTTTAACTTCTGCTGCCCAAAGTACACAAAATTCTGTCTGGAAATCAACCTTTCATATACTTTACTCCAGGGAGGGGCACTTTAAAAATAGCAGATGAAGCAGAGAAATACTCTCTGAAGCTGGAATATTTTAATTTTGGGTATTTGCTTCTTTGCATTTTTGAAATACTGAAAAAATTGATCAGATGGTCAAATTATAAAAATCAGAAAAGTTTGATTCATACTGGGAAATGTCTTATATGTTGTCTTCCTGGCCCTAGAGAGCTTTACAAGCATCGGTTAAGCCTCATGACCTCTTCTGTATAGAGAAGGTGTTGTTAACCACTTCCACATATTGGGAAGAAAGGTAGCAAACAACTGGGTGATATATCCCAAGTTACGTAGGGGAGATGTAGTAGAAACCTTGAATCGGCGTTGTGCTGCAAGTCTGAGCTCTCCGTTTGCTCCTACGGTTTCTACCCCTTTGATACATCATCTCGACAGAACWAAATAACTTTGTGAGCTAGAGGAGAGGCTTTCCTAGCGCTTCTGCGATGGACGCTGTTGTTGGTGCAGGGCGCCCGTTGGACATCGGGGGAAGGAGCCTGAGAAGTGATTTTCTCCCTCCAGTGTCTGCATTATAACTCCACGCTGGCAAAGCCGACTCCGTCCGCTGCTGAGCGAAATGCCAAAAGTTACATGAAAGCTTGCGGACCCTTGGCTTCCCAGGGATGCCAGCTGGATTACCATCCGAGCTTGTGCCTTGCATTTCAATCTGTAAATGCAGAAATGGAAACAAAAATTGTTGGGGGAAGGGGAGCCAAAGGGGAGAAGAGCTAAGTGCTTTCCCAGCATTGCTTTTACCCTGAAGGCATTTAGGTCAAAAGAGTGCTGCTATCGAATGAAGAATGTTAAATTTATTTTTTTTCTTTCCCTCCTTCCCCTTATTATGCTAAAAGCTGCAGATCTGGGACACGGCAGGACAAGAGCGATTCCGGTCCATAACGCAGAGTTACTATCGCAGCGCCAACGCGTTAATACTGACGTATGACATAACCTGTGAGGAGTCCTTCCGATGTCTTCCCGAGTGGCTGAGAGAAATAGAGCAATAYGCCAGCAACAAGGTCATAACTGTGCTAGTCGGTAAGTGCCGGCCATCCTTCAAAGGGTGGGTCTGAGGAGAGGTCGTGAGCTGTGTGTGTYGGGACCCTGCTGAGAGCCAAAGGCGGACGGAGGTGTTAGCGGGGGGGGGAAATGCAACACCTGCATTAACTGACAGTGCAAGAATCCCAAACAGATACAGCAGTGCAGCATTTCCAGGTGGATACAATAGTTCTTGCCAGTTGGAGCTGTAACAGCCCATGGGTGTAAGGTGCAGCTGGTCCCTTTGAATGAGATGACCCACTGCTTGGATGCTGTGGATAACCCCAGTGCCCTGATGAGGATGTGCAGGACAGTAACAGCTATTTCTCAAAGGCTGGACTTCTCCCAGGCTTAAGGTTTCTGCCTGTAGAGGTGGATACTTCCTGCAGATTGAACTAAAATGGTGACTGTGCAGCTACCAATAAAGCTAACCACAGAGCCCTTTCCCTTGCAACTCCCAGCTGAGATCTCTGCAAAGGTACGGGGACCTGCTGAAGCTGGCAACGCCTGCAGGTTGTTATGCCCTGCTAGCTGTGGGACAGCRGGTGTCTTGGCCAGAGTGGGTCAAGACCTGGGAGGCAGAACTCCAAGGGTGTGTGTATCCTAAAATTATAGGTGGGGCAGAGCTGGAAATCTACATTTTCCCCATGGATTTTAGTGAAACTAAAGATAATATAGCTTCCACTGTCTATCTGTAGCAGCTTCAGTTCAAGCTAAAACAGACCTCATGCCATCTGTTTGCTACAAGCAAGGTGAAAGGTATTGTGCCTGCCTGTGCTTTGCTTGGCTCTCCTTTCAGAATCTGGCAGTCAGAACCTGACTTTTAAAGGCCCCAGAGTATGTGAAGAACAATAAAAAATTAACTTGGGAAAAGCCAAAAAATTGGAGTGGGGGGTATTTAATTTTTTTACTGCAGTGTCCTTTTCTCATTAATAGTTTGCCATTAAAAATAATAAAGTTCTTCAGGATGATCTAGTATCTTTATTATCAATTTCATTTGAAAAATATGGTATTTTTAAAAATCCTTTGAGCTTTACATGCCCCAATGCTGTTGCACATAAATGTTAGGATTTAAGGCACTTCCATACCAGAAACTCATTACACTGCCTAAGAAGAATACGAGACTTGTACAAATAATGCAGAAATAATTAGTAAATGACTGACAGATGTATACATAGATTTTTGTGGAACATTAAGTTTCTTATCAACAGTTACGGCATAAAATATAAATGCTAGTAGCCTCTGTGCACACTTTTGCAGATGGCACCAGCAATAGCCCACTTACATTAACAAGTGATTGCTAGTGATTGACAAGTGATGACCTACCCAGCTTGTGATGATCTGTTTATAAATGTAACTTTGGTGTATATACTGTGTTCAAGTAGTTATCGTAAAAAAAGGACATCTCAGATGAATGGATGGCAGTKAGATGTGGCTCTCCAATGAAAGCATGAAAGAGCTTTTCCTCCTACTGATCCTCACAGTAGCCTTGGAGGAGGTAGACACTAGGTCGAGGAGGTTGCCTCTTGAACCTGCTGAATCCCTGGACGCACAGTCCCCTGCAGTCACAGGTCTTGGTCTCTTTTTGTGAGATTAATTTATGGTAAAGACATAACGTTTAAAGTGAAGTGGCAGTATTAGGATATAATTGTAGCAGACATTTGCTTGGGACATTAATCAACTGTCTACTAAAGTGAGCTCCCAAAGGAAAGGGCTGATTTCTTTACCCACCTTGTTCTATGAGCACCCTTGAGCCCATCCATGTTCCAGGCTCCACAGCCATATCACTCACAGGAATATTTCATTAAAACAGGAAAGCAGCCTTCTGTGCTGGGCTTGTTCTGAAGCTTATAATTACATGAAAAATATCACATTTAGCATCCCACATGTTATACCTGACATTTTAAGTGCTCCCTAGAGCAAGAACAGGAGAATTTTCAATAGTTATTAAAATGAAAATCCTTTAATGTCAGTTGATTAGCTTTAATTTAGCACTAATGCATCTGTTTGCTAACTGACTTGTATGTTCACAGGGCATATTCTGTTAAATGACCTGACATTAAATGAACTTGGTTGCACATATCAGGGAATCTGCTCTTTGGAGGGGAGGGCTGGCACTAAGAATTTCCCATCAAAAGCCCTATCTGTGCACCAAAAACTACTTCGTTGCTGATCCATTTCTGTTCCTTTTGTCTCGGAAGTCTAATTCCCTTTTTAAAATCTTTTATCAATGCAGGTAATAAGATTGATTTAGCTGATAAGAGGGAAGTGTCCCAACAAAGAGCTGCAGAATTTTCTGAAGCGCAAGACATGTACTATCTGGAAACCTCTGCAAAAGAATCAGATAATGTGGAAAAACTCTTCCTGGACTTAGCTTGTCGGTTGATCAGTGAGGCACGACAGAACACCCTTGTGAACAATGTGGCATCTCCGTTACCAGGAGAGGGGAAAAGCATCAGCTATTTGACTTGCTGTAATTTTAATTAAAGAGCAGGCACGTGATTCCCTGTCCTCCGTGGGCCAAGAGGATTGTTTTTCTGGGATTCATCTCCTTTGAAGGAATTCCTGCCAATCTGTGACCCATCTGACTTACCGTGAGTCGGGTCGCAGATCTGACAGCTCCAGCTGCATGGCAACATAGCAGAATATAACATGGTTTAATCTTAATTTTTTTGCAGTCGCTGGAGTTGGATAGGAAAAGAAGAATTGTACAAGGTGCTTCATGAAATGGAGAACATGAGCTGCTGTATTTCCTTCTTTAGGAGACTAGAACAGCCTCACTTGAAGATACTGAAAGGTTCAAATGCTCTCTTACAGGACAATGTGTTTGGTCCTTTTTAAAAAAAGAAAGAGAGGAAATGAATGCTGACCCTGGACTGTACTGGCAATCTTGTGGGCTGCCAGCCAATGAGTTTTTAGGACATGTTTGTAGAGTCTGTCCACACATCTTCATGGAGGACTCTGGTGTTTGAAACAGTATTATATCTCTTATCTACAGGCACTTTCATGAACATGAAATCTAAAAAGAAAAGAAAGAATAGTTATATATAGCAACACTTCCAAACAATGGTTTGAGAAGAGATATGGATACAACTCCCTTGCTCCCCTTGGTGCTACCAGTTCAGCAAGTATTCCATAGACCAAATGTAGTCTTACTACATTACTGTCCTCTGAATGTGTAAGTTAGAATAATTAGGAAAAAGAACACTAATAAGCACTGTTCATTTAAAAAAGAAAAAAAAATCTCATTACCTCTTTTTCTAGCCTGAACATGGTGGGTAGGGACTGTGCTTTTTTGACATCCGACATAGGATGAAAAGACTTTCCAGAAATAATAATAAAAAAAATAACAAATCCTCCTCCTCCCTAATTAGTAATGTCCTTATGTGAAAAATTAGCTTTGGGAAATTTTATTACTGGAGTTGGAAAAAATGCGCCAGACCTGACCAGAATATTGCGTGTGCATTGATTGTATATAAGGGTTCAAAGAGAGCACAGTTTTAAATGGCAGTCTGCAATATGTTTGAGTAAATATAAAGCTTGTAGATACCATTCGTGTTGAGAAGCAGGCATACAATTTTGTAGAATTTTTTTTTTACGCTAAGTGGAAATAGCAACAGGTTGCAAGTGGTATCATTCTGTGTCTAACTCATCCAGCAATCACCATATGGAACTGTACTCTGAGAAGCTCTTAAAGGTATTTTCCTGGCATCTGTTCTCTTTAGAGTAGCTTTCAGATTCAGGGTTGTAGAGTCACTTAATTTACTTGATGCTTCGTAGTCTTACATCTCAGACTCTGGTGTATGTATAACTGTTAAGGCAATTTCTTTCTACAAACCTCCTGGAGTGGAAGCATTATGGAATTTGTTATTACACCTCTAGTGCCATACTCTAATAATGCATTGCAAATTTACATGTTGACGTTAAAGCAAAATTAGAGGAGAGGTTAATACGCACAAGAACAATGTTTTTAAAAAAWGTTTGACATCAGTTTAGCTAGTCTGGATGAAACTTTCCTGATRATAACATGGGTGTGATATGCTATAAGTTAGAACTAATCAGCTTAATATCATTTGGCACTTACTGGTGATTATAACTGAGCTTTTGTATTGACATAAAAAGCTGCCAACAAGTACTTCTTGAAGATTAAAAAAAAAACTATCATTTTTAAATGCTTTTTTCATTTTCCTAAAGAAGAAAAAAAACACACAACCAACCTTCTTTGGGCTATATCATATTGTGCCTTTGATCTCCAATGGAAACTAACTGTATGTTTGTGTGTTTGAGAGAGAGAGGAGAGTACTGTATAATGTAGCCATTTTAATGAATATTTTTCTTGCCACTGTTTAGGTCACTTCCTTCTTTCATAAGTAGTGGTCAAAATGCAATGTAGAAGTTGTGGTACAAAACTTGTTTGTCACTTAGGTAACATTTTACAAAGTGCTGCTCTAAGTGTTAAATACTGGGGAAATGTCATCTGGCACACTGGCTTCTACTGGTTCTTTTTAGTCTCTGCTCATGCGGTAACCCAGAGGATTTAGAAATGCATGGGACTACCAACTCCGAAAGACCATTCAGCTCTGAAAGAGCTGATTCCCTATAGCTCTTAGTATTTGTTTAAAGCAAGACCCATGAGGTTATATGTAAGATAATACTGGAGTTAGAAATCAATATTACATATATTTAATCTGTAAAAGTTCTTACTCTGCAGATGGTGGACCTTGTCAGAAAGCATAAAACTTACTAACAAAGAAGGCAGGGCTATTTGATCAAGGTAATCAAGGAGGAARGAGACTGCTCACTGCAGCACGTATGGGTGGCCTTATTTTCCAATAGCATCAAAGCTTCAGGTATAACTGTCCAACACCCTCTTCATCTACCCAATCTTCCAAAACATTCCTCTGTGAAATTTGGAAGCTATTGGCTGCTTTCAAACTGACTTGACAGAGAGGCCCATCACCTCAGCCTGCAGAARTTTCAGAAGTTTCTGTGTGTTTTTGAAAGCTGGTAGTTAAGTATGAGAGACAGAGCCAAATTTGTGCCCCACAGAAGGAAAGATAGAGACAACTGAGCCTTTAACTGTTTTTCTGGCCAGGCAACACATGCAGAAAAAGCTCTGCGAGATATATACACCTCTGTGATAGAGCTATCCTAACTGGATGACCTTCCTGCGGCTTAAGATCAATGCTAATAAATTTGACATAAATGTGTTGCTAGTGAAAATCAGAATATTAGAGAAATATTTTTGAGCATCACATCACTGAGGGAATGATGTTAAAACACCAGTGAGATGGGAATAAATGGAAAATGAATAATGATTGTAGGCATAAACCTGATTTTTGAGTTGGACAGGTACTGTTCATTCCTGCTGAGTACCATTACAAATGCATTTTAAAATGCTCCTTGCATCGTCTTTGGAGATTGAACACTAATGCATCATCATGACTGAACAAGCGGAATTGATCAAATAGCGGAAATTGCTCACTTTATTTACTTGAATATTCACCTGGAGGTTTCTAAAAGGCTAAGTCTCTTTTCAGTGCTCTCCTACCCCTTAGCTGATGATTTTGTATACTAGCTGCCTCCCAGTTGGCAARTGTCTGTTCTGTTGCTAACAAATCTTTCAAGAATTCAATCTCCGGACAGTGATGTGCTGTTCCAGTGAAGTGCTGCAACTGAATTGACATGGCAATAAGGTAAATTTCTTCTCCAYGGACAAATCTGAAATCCTTCTTTTCAAAATTTATTCTGGGCCTGAGTGCTTTAAGTCTTTTAGGAATGCAGATTATTACAGGGTTGAAAGGAAACTGGT
>NW_028186543.1:164443-174056 GCF_003343005.1 Rhea americana
CCAAGTTAACAAAAACTAGCTGTTTGGTAAGTGACATTTTGTCATGATAACTCCTTTGCAGGAGTTATTTTTATGCATCTTAATTTTTATCTTTAGTGCATAGAACCCACTTCTCCTTGTGGGTTTGAGGGCTAATCTCTTCTGCAATCTGGTCCTCTGCTTGAAGGCTTTACAACTAGAAGAGGAGCTTTATCAACTACAAATGACAATTTAACATTGTGGCACACTGGTCAAAGAGTTGAAAAATACCAGGAGATTAAAAAAAAAAAAAAACTCTCAGTTTTATGGCAATCATCTCTCCATCTATGGCAAACACCTTCTAGCTAGAAAGGGACTTTTGCAAGAGAAGAGTAAGGGAAAAACTATGATGCTTGCTGGGGCAAGGGTCCAAAAACTGCACAAGTGATATGGTAGGGCCAAATATGACTGGAAATGTTCCCTACTGATGAGAGTATAAGATGCTGGCTTTAGTGCAGTTGCTAAATGCTGATGCGTTTTTCAAGACAATATAGCCACAGTCATGGAGTTATCTTATTTCTGAGTGAACATAAAATTTTATAGTAGTCTCATAATTACATTATTTGTTCTTTAAACCTCTTACTAYGTCTAGCTCCAAGGAGAAGCCAATACGTATGTTCAACACGTGTTTGCCTGCAGACAAAGCAGACCTGTTTGGAGAGATTAGTAAAGGCACCTTCTGAAAACTAGATGATCGAAACTCTTTTTTCAGATTAGCTGCTGATTTAGTCAAGCTGATCTTGGAAAAACCACTACATTTTCTGTGCTTCAGATCACTATCTGTAAAGTGTTCTCACTAATACTTTGCATTGGCTGTTTACACCACAAGTTTCCTGAAGCTGTAGCTGCCTTCTGTTCCTAGTTGTATTTCCCATAAGAAAGAAAGCGTTAAGGAAAAGCTTCTTAAYTCCTCTTCAGGAGAAAGACAAGGTCAAGAGTTATGATGAAAATAGTGAAAGTTTGAGCCCTGAAAAGAACAGGGTGTTTTACRTCCCTTCCCACTTCTCACATTGAGATTCTGATTTGACTGCCAGGTAAGTCACTGGCGCGTGCAGTCAGTTACCTGCCTGTGCTGAATGCTAAATGACTTTATGATTACTATTCAATAAAAACACATATAACATTATCAGAAAGGCTACTTGGGTTTTGCTGTAGAATGCATGAAACAGCTCTTAATCCATTAGCCTGTTAGTGCTGTTTGTCTCTGGAAACAGCTATAGCAGTTACAGTCTGCTCCTGCTAGYCTGGGTTGACTGGTTAATGGCTATTGAATTCCTTCAGCATCAGCAATAATAGCAGCAGACTGAGGTTCACACTGCAGACAGTGGTTTGAAAAGAGGGAAAGTGGAAATTAGTGATGCAGGAGGAGAGTGGGTGCACACATGTAGGACAACAGCCTTTCCTGAGCTTTTGCTGACAAGGGATGTGATTAGTTGTAGTCAATACTAGGTTTTGCCCTGTTCACTATCCCTAAGGACTGCTGTTTGTTCAGCTGCTTTTCCACTTGTCCTCTTTTCAGCATGAAGAGCTGTCCGTAAATCCTGCTAAGATATTGAGCTGGCAAAATTCTATGTTCAGAGACAGAATTCACTTAGAAAATGAGCAAAACTCTCAAGCTAGTGAAGTACCAGAGTGAGCATGCAAGATGCACTGCCCTGGGGAGGCTGTGGTGCCATCACAGATACGGCCATGAGCACAAACAGAGCCACCCTCTCGTGGCTAATAGCCAATACTGCATGATTTTGATTGCTCTGGATTTTAATAAGAGATGCTTTGAATTCGACTTTCATCTGAGTTCTTTAGGATTCTTTGCTTCCAATATCAGGGTATCCAGTAATCCTCATAGGTGCTGCTCCTATAAATATATAGAARAATATATAGAAGAAGWATATATATACAGAAGACCTTTTTGAGTTTATTCAGTTAGAAAAGTTGTTCTTTGAGGAAACCTTGTGAATTCCTAGTGAGTAAGAAATTGTCCGAAATGTTGATGGTCATAATTTAGGATTTGTTTTGGCTAGGAAAATGGGCGACMAGGTCATCACACTGATGTGAATTCGTGATGCAAGACTCCAAACGTAGCCTGCTGTGTTGATCTGACTTACCGTCTTAATCACCAAGCTGAACTGTCCCAAAGCCTCCTTTTGCTACGCTGCACTATGTCTAGCTGAGATAATTACCAGCTCTCATCACTCATGAATGCAACCACTCCACCATGTGCATGAGCTGCAACTAAAACCATAAGTAAAAACTGTGTGCCATGTGAGTTAAGTTTGATTAAAGCTAGGAGCTGCAGATCCAGAGAAAAGCTCACCTCTGATGCATTTAGCTCCAAATACAGCAACCTGGGATAAAGTAGAAGCCAAGATGACAGCATGAGTATACCTAGGCTCTAAATGTTGTCAGTGAAAGCTTATTGTGGTTTTAAGAGTGTAGCCATGGTTAGCAGTTCAGCTCATCTGTCCATGGATAACAGGACTGGCTATGGTGTATACTCTTGAGTCTCTCTGTTTTAGCATTAATGGCTAGTTATTAATGTTTCCTGGATATGAACAGTTTCTTTGAAGTTCTTTTCCAGCAAGGTTTTATGGGACCAATGTGAGAGATTCAGATGTTAAGAGCCATTGGAGGCTTGGAGTAAGTAAGTAAATTACCAGTATGAAGGTGGACTCTGTTCTTAATCCAATGAGATGTGCCAACTGATGTGAAGAGTCTTTCTGAGCTGCCACTTTTGCCGTGAGGTGACTATCTCTAAGGGGCTGGGCTACATCATTGGCACCAGCTTTAGTAAATGTAATGGTCTTGATGTCCCCAGCAGCCAAGCTGTTACAGGGAAAGAGGAAGAGGGGAATATTGTTTTGGTATTTTAATGGAGTAAGAGCAAAACAACAAGGAAAGTAACAGTGAATTCAGGCACTGCTGTTGCCTCAACTCTTGCAGGCTATTTGGAAAGAAAGCCTTACAGTTGGTCTTCTCAAACAGTCAGCACTGAAGGAAAAAAAAATGAAAGCTACTTAAGCCAACATTTTTGGGGAAAAAGGGGCAATCTAATGTGACAAGTGAGTAAGCCCTGAGCTTGCTTGTTAAATGATTTTGAGCTACAAGTCTATCTCTGAATATTAGAGGAAGAGTTTAAAATGTACTATGGGGTTTCAACATAACAAGATGCATTGCAGATATGTCACATCCACTTCATTCCCCACAGCTGTTTACAAAAGAAAAAAAAAATCTGAGACTGGAGCAGCTGCAGTCACTCAGCTGTCAATGTGGCACGAGGCTCTTTCTGCTCCTTTTCATTTCCACTTCACTCTGTTCTGCGGCACGTATTCGGCTGTTCTGTGAATTTGCAGATTATGAGATTTCTTTTCTGACTGCCTTTGATCTATGCAGGCTCACCCAGCTCTCCTTTGAATTCATTAATACTTTTGAGTAGGCATTTTAATTTTATGTTTACTGGCTTGTCCCCCTTTGTAATGTTACCTAATTGACAAGTTCTTCGTATTCTGTGTTTTGTTTAGATTGAGTCTCAAATGTTTCCTCTTTCCCAAGAGCTACAGTAAATTTTAGAGATTTGTAAAGGGTTTTTTGTTCCACAGAAGAGAAAGCTGATCTATCTTCAGCTTTGATTACTAATAAATCAGTAATGAAGCATGTAATTCCTTTTACAGCATGAACTAAGTACATTTTATACCATCAGCTGTAGTTTGAATTGCAGATTAAAAGCTTGCTTACAGGCTAAACCCAGCATTCTGTTTGCAGCTTCCATGCCAGTGAAGCCACAGGATTAAAGGAATTTCCTGGATTGGAGATTTTCCCACACATTCAGCTGTTCTTTAAAGATCTGTTCTTTTTCTCCCAACAATGAGTTCTGCACAATGTATAGCATTTCAGTAAGAATCCTGATTTGTTTAAATGTTCTAAACACATAGCCAGAAGGATGAAGAGATGACACCTTTCTTGTTGATCAAGCACAACCATTTCAGTGGTGAAAATGCACTACATTCGGTCAGAGCACTTCTCTTCAGTTGCTGGAATATTGTCTTTGGAAAGAGTATAGGTGTTAGCAAATTGCCAAACTGTGAATCATTAAACTGTCAGAAGCATTTGACTTGTCTGTTTTTTAACTTCTTGTTGTCAAGTGTGGTACAGYGGGGTTGAGAAAGGAATGTATTTTGGATGACCAGGATGATGAATGTATGAAGCTTCATGTTTATTTGTAATGTCCTTTTTATACTTAGGAATTGCTTACATATGTATCTGTATGTAAATAAATGTTTAATCCTTTCCACCTGCTGTTTTAAATGTCTGATTTGTTTTATCAAAATCTGCAAAGCAATGTTACCTTTAAAATACATATGAGATAAATTGATTCACTTTAGAAGGACATGATTTAATATCGGATCAACAAATGAATGGCTGCTGAGGATTTTCTGCTTGGGTTCAGCATACCACGACKCTCCTAGCCTTGGGCTCTCTCAGCAAGAGCAAAGATAGTGCTGTTGTTCTTGGGGGCAATGTCCCTTCCCACTAGAGCAAAAGAAAAMGTTATGTTTAAACCCAGAGAGTTCACAGCTAAGTGTGAAGTGCCAGTTGCGATCACTAGAGGGCAGTATTTGACCGAGGCCAGGTAGCATTTTCACTCATGGTCGGTATGAACCTGTAGTTGCTTAAATTCTTCTCCTAGCAGGAAGGTTGTTTGAACGGAGGTGATGTTTGAATGTTTGAGTAGGTTTTTATTCATTGTCCCAGTGCCTCTGTTCTGTTCTAGTGCTTCTCTCCAGCCTTCAACATGCTTTTCTTTCATGCTTATAGAAGAAAAGAGTTGCCTTGTAGTGGAGCTTCCTAACGAACTGCCCTTTTGGATGACTGGAATCGTTTTGAAAAGACCTCTGTTAAAAAAAAAAAAGTGGAGTCTCCTACCAGCCTGTAATCTTTCTGGTTGATATATAAGTCTGTGCTCTGACTCRTTCTGGGGATAAGATTTCTTCCCTGTGCTCTACTCCACATCAAGGATGACTYCTGTTCACACTCATTTTGAGAAATGAGCTGTGAAGACTGAAGACCTCATGTGTCTTCTACTGCCTTCTCTAGTGACCTTGAAGCTCTTTCCCTGGTAAGTGCCTGTGACATCAGGGCCAGACCATCTGCTCCACATCCCCCAGGAAGCTGGCAACTTGAATCAGCAATAAAACAAGTACTGGAAAAGTCTCTGCATGCCTCTGGCTGGGAWCTAGATAAAGGGAGGGTAAGAAAAACATCCTTAAACAGTATGTGACTTAGTGTTCACTGAAAAAGATGGGCTGGAGTGTGGTGCCTGTGGGGAAGAAGGCTTCCTTCCTGGGGAAAGGTGAAGAGCAGCAGACCTGAGCTGTGGAGCAACCATGTGCTCGCAGGTGCCCAGCTGAGTCAGCCTTATGCTGTAGAGATTGCTCTGTGCATGCATCTGCTTGGTGCTGAGAGGCTGCTCTTCCTTGCAAGATGTAATTTGTTGGATATGCACTCTTATTCAGCGGCTGAACAGCAATGTCGTGCAGAAAGCCTTTGCTGTGGCAGGCATTGGTGTGTGTAGATAGGACTTGGAAACATTGTAGGACCACACAGGCTCCCTGCAAAAAAGGGAACAACTTGCATAGGGAACAGATGCAAGACCAACAGGCTATGAAAGTGAAAAGGATACAGCTYCCTTCCTCTCCTCCATCTTCTCCCATGCCAGTGCTTCCTACAGAGCACTCATGAAGCTCTGCAAAAGATACCAGCTAGCTCGCTGACAAGGGTCTTTCACGCAACAGTGCTTTTTGGTCTTGGTAAGAGTGTGTAGGCATCTCCCATGAAGCACAGGTGATGCGACTGCCCTGCATGAATTTCTACAGTATCTTATAGCCAATTCTACTTGATTTAAACTCTAGTCTTCGTTTAGGGCTTTCTGAGGAGAGGGAATTGACCACACAGCTGGTATGTTGTTTCAGAGTTTATTACCCTGAGAATTAAACCTACAAGGTTTTACTCTTTTTGCATACAAAAATCCAGAATTATATAATATCAGCTTGCACCAGTGCTACCACTTATCTGTATTAGGTGGGTGAATCATCCACTGGATAAAATTACTCCATGTTGGATGCAAGATTTTACATCAGGAAGCTGTGAGGTATATGACAATGTACAATGTAGAAACTCTAGCAATGTTTTAGATTCAGCTTAATATGCCAGAGATTTGATGCAGCTAGCACTAATCCCCATGATAAAGCAGGTTCATTGCAAAGAAAGTGCAGTTTATTACAAAGTCCTTAAAGAGCCAGTTATTCCATATTCCATGGTCTTGCATGATGTGCAAGACTGCAGCAGAATGAAACTAGTTTCAGTCATATGCTTTATTTGTTATTTGCTGATCTCTGATGATTCAACATGGGCTTCCCTGTTGCCAGTGATCTGGGAATGAGTAATRCTGTTCTTGACTTCCAGTCTCTTCTTTGGTTTGTTCTATATAAGAYACAAATGCAGATTTAAAAAGTAGGCTGAATTACTCACTCCTTTTGCCCTTCCCCTAATGTAGATTCATCAAGTAGGATTTTACTTGCAAGTAAGAAACTCATTTTTTGGTTTCAGTGTCTTGTTTTCAGTGTCACTATGTAGTTCAATATTACTGCCTCCCATGAGTTTTTTTAGTAGCTCAAATCTCCTGGTCTATTTAGGTTGTTCCATARGAGGTTACACGTTAGATTCTTTTGAAAAAGATCTGTATGATTCAGACAGCTCTTATGCCCCTACACAAGACATCCTAGAACTCTGCAAAGCCCTTCACAAGGGGGAGGGGGGGGCTTGTGTGTTCTGCAAGCACRTCACTTGGGGCCTTCCTCTCCCTCAGGGTCCTTCTGAATCCCTGAAGTCATAGGCAATCTGTGAGGCAACCCTTGAAGCCATGTTGCACATTGTCCCCYGTCTTCCCCTCGAAGCTCAGAGATTTTTAGCTTTGAAAGCTAAGGCAATCTGAGTCATCACCTTTTTTTTGGTGTAACAGGACTTAGTCTTGTTATTCACTTGTCTTTCATGTTTCTTGCCTAATCTTAGTACTGAGTCTCTAACAAAGATTGTTTTCTACAGTAGCCAATTCTATTGGCAGAAAACTTTATTGTCTTGCAGCTTGATTGAACAGCCATGCACAGCTACAGCTTTCTGAGCACTTCTCACTYAGCAAACTGCCTCCTCAGAGGTGTTCTCATATCCCTGATAATGGTTGGGTACAGCTAGCAGTGTGGTGTTCCTCCCAGGGGGTCAGGCTGCCTGTCCTTGTGAGTCCCGTCASTATAGAGTGTGTCATTGAGTTCATGCAAGCATAAAACATGGTGACGGTATATAGTTCAGCTAGTGTGATCTGAACCCACTYTGTACATGCATGTGTCCTATTCAAGTGGTGTTTTCTGCTTTGCTGTGAACTTACTGTTGTTTAGCTAAATGCTGCAGATCAGGTGTTACTTCATGAGTTGGGCTGCTTAGCAGGTGTGTTTCAACCCAACCAGTCAGACCTCCAGTGAACAACAGTAGACGTCTCTGAGTAATGATGTGCAGCAAAAAGTTCTCTCCTGCTYTCATAGTGTTGTGGCAAATTAAGGATATATTTTGGAAATCAAGGGCCAAATTGTCTTCTATTATAAAGAATCACAGCCCYTGCTGAAATGGTTTTGCATGCTCTCATCCTAAGTGTGTATTTATAACATCTTCTTTTAAAGTAAACCCCAGGCTTTGGCAACATTCCCATAATAGTGCTGAAATGGAGAGAGCACTGAAGCTGAAATGATTATTTCCATACCCTCTGGCTGCCTGCCTGAATAGTGAGTAGGAGTCTCCCTTTTACATGTTGTAGTCGTATGTATTTCAGGCACACGTGTCTGAAGCTTGCACCCAACTGCACTGCCTGCCTGGCATGGATACCAGCTGGCAAAGACAACCTCGTTTGATACTCTAAACAAGTTTTGAACAGGCGTAACATCGGCAAATTCAGGTACACGCACAGACCTAGGTTTGCTCACTTATGCCACAGCCTAGAATATTGTGCTACTACTATCACATCTCCCTGGCTGWGTCAGGAAGTCCTGTCCTGCATAGGGATCTGCATGTGTATCACTGCTGTGCTGGCTTGGCAGAGACCACTGTTACAACACTTAACAAGCGACTACAGTCACAGGTAAGATGTTTGATGTTACTTGAGACATCAAATTATCTTTAACTCTGGTCTTTTTTGTTTGTTTTTTGTATAACTGCATCTGTTTCCTTTTCTTATATTTAGGATCCAGGGACTGCAGAGACCTAGGCTTTGACTTGTAGGAGGAATCCTCTTATACAGGCCTGCTTCCTCCCACTGCCAGCTACTGTTCCAGCATCCCTTAACACTAAGAAGAACTTTTGGTCTGTGCTTCAGTAACTTGCTGAGTAGGATAGTAAGGAGAAAAGATGGCTTGCTGGCTAAGATTTTTCAGTAATACGCAAGAACAAGCCTCTATGTTTAACATTGGGCAAGTCTCTGAATTTCTGAGCCTCAATTTCCTCAAATGTAAGTAAGTAGTGAAAAAAACCCTGACTGCTATCAAACATCTTTATGAAGTATATTTACCAACGCTGWTTTGCTGTGTATGCATGAGGTTATTTTCTGCAGGATCACTTGCAGCATCAGCATACCTTACCCTTGGTAAGGGAGGATGCATCTCATTAATGCTCTGCTTAAGAAACTCCTTTAACTTCAGACAACCTCCTCCACTCTTGCTCCCTCTCACTCCCACTAAGAAATGGGTTTGAACAGAAGGTGCAGAACTTATGGTAGAGACTGAGAAACTGAAAAGGCTTACCTGTAAGCTACACAATGGTGATTCACGCTAGAAGGTAGTGGAGGACAAGGTGGTGAGAGAGTCACTGCACTCATACTTTCCTGAGTGTCCTGAAAATAATGAGCAGGGAAGTTTTTCATTTTACAGAATAGAGATGCACAGGAAGAGTACAGCTCAAATTCCAAAGGACTTTTTTTTCATCCATTCAAAGTATGGTCTTCTTGGCTGTCTTAGGCAGCATCTGCCTAGCAGGCTGGTTTGTGCATACCCTGTGCACCWGTGAAGTACCTAACTCTCCTCACAYACTGGGTAAGGAACAACATGTAGTCTAGGGCTCTAGAGTCTTATTGTGAGACCAAGAGAGTGTAAGGTTAGAAAAGCCATAGATTCACAGTACAAGGCCATCTAGCCCTGAATCCCAACAGTGACGAAGAATAGACACTAAGAAAAACATACAGRAACAAGATTAGCAAGAAGTGATACATTCCCAAAATATTCTTCTAACTCCCAGCCACTTCTGATTCTTAGACTTCCTCAGCCAGAGGTCGCCTCTGTACAGCTATCAGCATTGAGAGTTTGCTCCTCACAGAGACACAAGACTCTYCTGAACAAGCAATGACCTGAGTATTAAATAGGTACATTAGAAATAACAGTGAGAGACCTCTAATAAATAAATAGATCATAACATCTAACCTGTAGCAGAGAACGAATTGAAATCTCCCAGTCTCCAGTCAAAACAATTACTACAATGTATTGGTACATACTTATTTTATGCCTCC
>NW_028186543.1:174061-245825 GCF_003343005.1 Rhea americana
AAAAAAAAAAAAAAAAAAAGTCACTGCTGATAACTTTTGGTCTGCTTCTTCAGCATTTCTAGACCGATGGGTTCCTGTGCTGTCAGATTCCAACATCCTTCTGTGGGACATGTCCTACCAGTTTGCTGCAGCAGCCACCAGATTTTTCTTCTTTACTCCAGCATCCCAAACGCAGCTGTTTTGAGTGGAAAATACGGAAAATTCCAAAGCAAGGAAGAGGAAACACAGTATCAGCAGTCTGCACCAGCAGTCTTTAGCCTGAAAAAGCCTACAAGAAAGCTGGGACCTACTATTAGCCTCTCAGTACAGCATCTTCCCTCACAAGTCAGCAGGATCCTGTATGTGCCCAAATACAAGACTCCTGCGTGGTATTTTGTGATGAATTCTTTTTAGGAAAACTAGGTCCCTCCACAGATATTCATCAGGTAAGAAACTGGAGTGGACACGGATTCCAGGGGCTCTACCTGTGAGGAAGAGACAACACTGAACCTTAGAAGATTCCACCTAACTCTACTTGAAAAAATGAGATTTATTAAATGCTCACACATTTACATAACCATTTATTCCATGTTTTAGATTTAATCCACAGTAAAACAAAGCAACAGCAAAATTCSATTTTATCCAACATCTCTGCAGTGCAAAACTCTGCAAATAAACATAACTCATCTTAGGAACACATACAATAATAGGTTTCTAAATAAGTTTTTGTTTTTAAGCAGCTCTTCTCTTCATCTGGCTCCTTTCCAAAGTCTTAAAAATAATTACAAAGAACACAGTACAGAAGCATCATTTTTTAGTATTTTGCCTTTGGAAAAAAGGGCTCCGGGCTTGGAAGAACAACTCGGGAGACCAGCCAGCTGTCCCTTCCAATATACACCCAGAAGAATTTGCACATGAGAGGCGATTCTTGCTTTCTAAAGCAGAACAACTTTCCAGGMCCGTATCATTTAAAAACAAGGCCTTGGCCACACCTGCAGATACAGGAGTTGTTAGAATCMTGGCTGTATTCCCAGAGCTTAATTTATCACGTCTGAAGCACATAGTTCCACTGCTGAATTTCCCTTCAGAAGTAGGGTTCCTGTCAGYGTACTTGCAGGTTGATTGCAAGTCAGTAGCCAAGCTAACTGTTTYAAAATTTAAAGATGCAGTTGGTTTCAATCTTTTCTTTGTAGATGGAGGGATSCACTCAAAGTCATCCTCAGGTAGCTGGCTGTTGATAACTGACCRCAGTGAAGCAGAGCTATTACTTTCTTTGTCTCCCCTGTTACTTGGCCTTTCACGTTTCAGTGATTTGCCAGTAAGTTGCTGCAGCAGGGTGTTTTGAAAGGAAGGCCTTGATTGATTACACTTGGAATGGATTTTAGTAAGATTTTTAGGAGTGAATATAGTGACWAAAGAGCTTCTTTCCCCAAGAGGACATGTTTTTTGAAGAGGTTTTGCCACAGGAGTTGACTGTGAATAAGGAACAAAGTCTTGAGCAGTTACTGAATTGCATTCTGAATCACAAAAGGAGTAAGCTACCGGTGTACTGTGTTTCCTAAAAGCAGGAGGGGACCTATGTAGAGATGATCTACGTTTTGAATTGTTACAGGGAACATCTACAGCCAATTCAGCTCTGCCCTTTTCCGTCAAAGCACCTTCCTGTAAGGAAGAGTTATGTGATTTATTTAAGAATTCTACTGTCTTTGCTATCTCACTTGCATCAAAGAGATCAGCAGAAGCATTGTAGCTGCCTTCAGGGCAGCCACTGTTCCACAGCATCTCTCTCTTATTTATACTTCTAAAGGTATTTTCTTGCAGTTCTGTCAGTGGCTTTAATTCTCTTTTATATGTCTTTCTTGTATTACTGGGAGTTGCTGGATCAGAGTCCCATGCCCCCARGCATGCAAGATCTGCTTTTCGGCTTGGTATGCAAGAATAATTTTCTTTATTCTCCCAATCAACTGAACAGCTATCATGTGCACCAGGTACACAGGCAGCTGTTTTGCTGCTTCGTAAACATAAGGTTTTTTTGTGTTCAGCAGTACCCTGTAGGCTGATGAAAGAACAAGCAGACTTTGAAATGCTAATATTTGCTTCTTTAGACTGCACAGATCTACTCGTGAATGGAGAAGGCTCTGATGTAACTGGCAAGGTCTGTGATGGAATTAGTTGATGTGGATTCAGTCTAAAGAAAGATGTTTCATGTTCTTTGGTAGTTAAAGACAAAGCACTACAGAAAGACTCACATTGTGATACCTCATCAACTGGAAGATTTGCATTTGACTGAAAGCAAGGCAAAGACATGCTCTCCCAACTAGCCTTTTCCACTGGTGACAAGAACTTCCCTAATATGCTCATTTCATGCAAATTACCAGCTACCAAGGTTTGCTTAGGATATGATTTAATAATATTTGTATCCAATTTGCTACTTTGAACAAGGGCATGTCTCCCTGTATCAAGGCTGGGTGATGTTACAACACTCTTGTCTTCTATTCTGGCTAAAAACTCATTTAGACTTTCTGAGAAAGGGAGCTCATCCCAAAGCATAGAATCTGTTGGAGACACTTCAGCTACATTTACATGATCAGAAGGTGATGCRTCTCTTTTGTAAAAAAGGGAGTTGSGGGATTTTTCTGGATAGCAGTCATTTCCACTATTACTCTCTGGATAAGTGTTTTTTACCCCAAATTCCAAGAGATTTTGTAATAACTTGGAACTATTATCAAATGAACACTCTGTCTTTGAAGAGGAAATTCCCTCTAATTTGTCAGGTGCAGAAATGTTAATATGATTAGACTGTGAACTTGATTCATTATCTTCCTCTTTATTCCCTTTCCTCACAGAAGAGCTGTGAAACTGTGAATCCCAAAGAGTTTGATTGCTGAGGCTTACAGTGCATGATTCTTCAGAGACAGGCCTCTCCTCTTGTTCATTCTGTTCACTCATCAGCTTTTCCGTTTCTGAAGATGGAAAGTCTTCTGCAGCTATCCAAGCAACAGACGAAGTCAGGCTGAAGGACTGCTGCCAGGACCCTAAAAAACTTTCTCTGCCACTAGACTGAAGAAMACAGGAATTTCTGCTCAGACTAGACAAGCTGCTGAGCTCACTGACAGGCTGATCTATTGCAGCTGAAGATGCATCAGGTAAGTATGAGCTTCTACTGCAGTTCCCGAATTTTGCACACTGCAAGAGCTGATGGAAATAGCTGATAACAGTAAAGCCAGTAACAGTAGTGTTTGGCAGGAAGATCTGGCAGGCTGTAAGGTTTTTTGTACCTCTATTAATTCTGGAACAGTTTTGCAAGATGCTGCTGGCAACAAAATGCCCTCCATCTTGACTCACACAACCCTGCAGGCAGAGAAAAAAAAAATAGTGCAGTGTTTTGTTGTGAGACAAAAAAATAAAGATTTAAGGCATCACTTTCAAGTCAGGCTTAAATTTTGGTCTCACTTTTTGTCAGGATTTGCAAGGAAGAGAAGAGGAAACTGTCACAAACCAGYACTCTCTGGAAAATAAGCACTAGCAAGGCTGATAAAAGGCATCACAGTAAGAGGTGCTTTGTTTGTTGCAATGATGCAGAGGTTTTTTTTAGATCTGGGAAAAACTAAGAATTTTAAGAAAGGACTCCACACAAATTTTCTCCCTCCYATTAGGGCACTGAGGACTCTGGGTCTTCCTCCAGCGGTGTTCTGTGCAACTGGCTAGCTGCTTAATGCTTTCACCCCTCCGCCCCAATCACTGGGCAGTACTTGAAGCAAAGTATTCTAGTACCAGATACCTGATTTGGCAGCTCAGCTATCAAAGCCAGCATATTTCCTAGGCACTGCCTCCATGAAACAGAAATAAGCTCTAACGTTTATCTTCTTATATTTACTTAGAGAGCAGTGTTTCAAAGGAGCTTCACCTGTAATTCATTTGCTTTTCACTATATGGAAATTTCAGGTGGAAAATAACATCTAAAATCATAAGGAATTACCTAATCCCTTGAAAAGTGGATAAACTTTCCCCTCTTCCTCAAGACCTGGCAATGCCAGAAGACCAAAGCAGATAGAGCTGCCTTCAGATTCAGCAATCCCCTATTCCCCCAGTCTATGCAGTGGGTAAAAGTTGTGGCTAAAAGCTGTTAGCTGAGGACAATGCCCTTTTAGATAAGTTATTTAAAAGAAAGAAAAAAAAAAGCAAAACAATCCCCAATTCCCCCCCCCCACTATATTAATTCTAAGTCCTATTTGGGAGAATGCAATTGTATGCATAGATTAATGCAACTGCTTAGATACATCTGTACCCAAAGGCTCAGCAAATGCTCTTTAACTGTATGCTTAGCCCCTTGTGCAGGCATGAACAGCAGCAAGGCTGCTGATACGCAGAAGGATTACTTGCATTTGTAAATACATCAGCCCTGGAGAACTGATCAATGATTCTGGCTAATCTACAAGGCCCTCCAACTCCCATTATTCAGACATTGTGCACTAGGCAAAACCTTGTGTCAGACACACMCCTTGTGGTACTTGTCCAAAATAAAAACCTGTTCCAGATGAGATTCAGTTTACAGACTTCATAACATGAATGACTCACATAAGCCTCATCTGAACAGAACTTGGAAGACAGTTTCTGTTGGAATATTTGTTCTTAATATTTTCTAGTCTGTTAAACATAAAAGAGCCACAGATGCTTATGCTGAACAGCTCTATTTTAATCAACATTTTTAAACACTTCCTTAAACCAGAAGTATCAAAATGCTGCAGGGTGCACGTGTGTGTCTTCCTACATTTCAGACACCAGGAGACTACGCAAACAATGAAAAGGTAAGGCAGTGCTTACAAAGACAGTCTTTGTTTCTTGCTTGATTTTTTTTTTGATTTTAAAAAACAAAAAAAACCCAAAAAACAAAACAAAAAAGATTCCAAGCTGTTACTGACCAGCACAGGAGCTGGAGTTGCCCAGGCTCTCTGAAAAGTAATCCTAACTGTTGACTACTGTCATTCAAGATGGCTTCTGAATCCAATTACTTTAAAATAATCTGGCAGTCAGTACGAAAAAAATAAATAGAGTTCTTCCTGTGTCCTAGCCCTAAGTTTTCTCCTCTGTATTCCCAAAAGATAATGTATACAATGGTTTGCTAACTCAGTCTATGCTCCCACTTGACCACAAGCTAATGAAAAGAAATCGTTACAATGAGAGTAATGTGGATTAAAAGTTACCTTCACGCCAAATATAAATCTTTTTCCAATGAAACAAGTTTCAACTGCTTGAATTAACACTCCTGGAGAAGTATCTTTATTTGTTTCTCCCGACAGCTGATTAAGGTCTTGAATATACCTTGAATAAAAATGCATAGAAGTAYTACATCAACATAGGAAACCTTGCATAGCATTTCAGCTGTAATATAGGCAGGAAACATAGAAGGCCCTGTGTTAGCCTGAACTAAACATGGAATTAAAACTAGGTGAGGGATGAACCTATAAATTTTTTAGTTCGCTTAATTTGTTAGTGAAATGGAAGTAAATAAACCCACTGTGAATAGGTTTAACGCACACATAATTTTCAGTGTTCTATGGGTGGTTGTGAATTTTGTACCAACACAGACTTGTGTATTATAATACTGATATTACTTATACATTCTTCCTGCCTGCATCTTTATGGTAACAGCAGCATCCAGGTTAAGACATGCAAATAGTTGTTTTCCATAGTTTAAAATATTACAGTGGTCTAATGTAGAATGCCTGCCATGAGAATGTTCAAAACAAAGTCTCTATTTGTACCTTAAGATTTTTCTTCTTAAGTGATGAGGGAAAAATTGTATGGAAAAGTTATCCTACTTAGTAATTTGCCGTTAGATAAATATTCATTCATCTCAAATAAGGAAGGAAGAACAAGAGAGGAGGCCAACTAAATTGCAAAGGTCACTTAGCATCTGGTAGCTGCCTTCAATAGACAGTGGAGAATCTCCTTCATAGAATTAATCCATCTTGAAATTTGAAGATTTTGGGGGTAGGAACACRGGGTGGAGACACAGACATGGCCTAAATCCTTAAGCTTTTTCTCATGGTGATGTCTAAAGAGGAAATTCTGGAAGGGACAATTTTAACAACTTTTTCTCCACTTCTCTCACCACCATCCAAGATCATCTCATTTTTTTTTAAGACGGGGGAGAAGGAGGATGCACCTATATGGTTAAGCAGCAATCTATTCCTTACCTCTGCAAATTTCCTGCAGTGATTCCAAAGAATGGATCTAAGCAGCTTCCAAATACAGTAATGTCAAACAAATCATTAGTGTCAGCAATCTTTAGGGACAATCTATATCTGTAGCTTGCATCTTTAGCTTCACCTGTACAGCCACATTTTAGACAGTTAAACCTGACAAAAGACAGTAAAAACAAATTGAATACTTCTGTTAGTCACTGCTGAAGTAAGAATTTATCTGCAGCTGTATGTGCCACTATAATAATATATCAGATACACTACTATAAATTACAGGATTTTTCCTATTCTCTGCCCCTTGTGGCATTAATCTTACCCTACACTCAGCAAAGCATTTTTATCAACGCTAAATCCCTCTGGCTTCTTCTACAGGTCTATTAAACGCTAGCCTGTTGTGAAGTTGGAGGGTTACACTGTGCTTTAAAGGACCTTTTGGGGAGTAACTTCAAATTTCTTGGCGCTCCTGTTTATTTGTATTTTATTTTCTTTTGGAAATCTTCTTGTACCTTTAGTAAAATACCTAGTTTCAAAAGAAAAAAGAAAAAAAGCAGGAAACAGTCCTATCTTATCTTCTACCTTAGCACTTGAAACAACAAATGTCCTTGCTTTGCAATGGCAGCTCCTTCTATTTTGTGCTGATATTTATTGATATGAYGTTGTTCTGTATGATAGACGTGATATAACAATGGTAGCAAAAAGGAAAGCCTGTGTTTCTGGACACACAGTTAGTAGAAGAGTCATATAAGATAACCTGATGCACTACACAAACAGGATGAGGAAAAAAAAATTAGGAGCCTCTCAAAAATCAAGTCCTAAATCAGCTTTGCTCAGTTACACTAATGCCTTCCAACACAAGAACAGCACTGAAGAACTGGACTGCAGGGGATTCAGTTGAAAGCCATTAACACACATCACTTGTTCCTAAATTGTTCTTTGATATGGTATGGCACTTAACACAATTGAGCTCTTGATCCATAAAGATGTTCAGCTGCCAGAGACCCAAAGCCACCCACAATTAGCAGTTGCAATGCCCTAAATACAACATACCTCCTAGAATCCAGTATCAGCCTAGAGAAGCAGCTTTGACAAGCAGGATAGACGAAGCAGGAGTTTTGGATGGAAATTACAGAGGCAGCCAAAAGTGCTCTCCCACCACTCATGTGTTACAGCATCACCTGAAAGAGGTGCCTCAAAATGGTTCAGCAAGTTCTCACTTTATGAGATGTTAACATAGACTGCTGCTGGTTGGATTTTTTGTTGTTGTTGAAAGGCAGCCTTCAGGAAACGGTGATTCTGTTTGCAGCAGAAGCCCAATTCAGTCAACGTCTACTCTTAGCCTTAATTACACCTTTAAAAAGAAGGGGGAAAAAAAGCTGCTTGAAAATATGCATTAAAAAGCAAACATTCATCATGTTTATACAACATTTCACACAAATGGCCAACTATGATACAATCTAATAACTCAGGACAATGTGTGGGACTTAGCGTTGCTTTTGTAAAAAACCCTCAAGTGTTATATTTATTTAGAATAGTTTCCTTCATTTCCTTAAGACATGGCTCCAAAATTATCCATGCTTTGTTCTGTAAAGCATRGGATAGTCAAAAAACTGCCAAAAGCACAGAGTCCACCTCTTTTCCCTTCCTCCCCAAAATTATTTCAAACTTTCTTTGTCTCAAATACGTACTTTATTTACTTGGGAGGTTTAAAAGACAAGAACGCAAGTAATTTCTACATTTGTGACTTCAGTACTCCTTCTCCCCCTTCCCTTTCCCCCCCTTTTTTCTGGTTATCATCAGTGAATCATCACATTATCTACTGTGCAGATTGCTAKACTGGGGAAACAAATATAGGTCTGTATCAAAAAGTCTGCTCCAAAGTAATCAAATAAAAGCATTARAGGACTTGGTTTAAATTATAAGCTTCATTCAAAATCACTTACAGTTTATCTGTAACTAAGATCAATGTATGGATGTTTGACATTCTCACTAGAAAGTTGGTATAGATGACAAGGCCTTGGTTCATTCAGCCATTCAGCTGATTTTGAATTAAGAGAACATGGSAATAAGATAGACTCGCAGAAATCACCAAGTTTTTCATAATCCAACTAGTTTTCAACTCAAAACTATACAATCAAAGTATACTTTTACCTACTCGCAGTTTCTAAATGAAATACGCAGATGCATTCTGGAAAACTTACCAGATGTTTAAAGAATTTACTGAAATATGGGAGGTAAAGTGTAGTAYGTATTTCCAGAGGCTTCATTAAGTCTAATTTTCTTGGGTAGAAAAAGTGTGATTGTTAACTGGACCTAAGTTTTAATTAAAAAAGTACCAACCGACTTTTTTTTTTTAATGTATCTTTGGACCCACATTCCCACTCAGGGACCATGTAACACTTCACGTGCCTTCCATCCCCAGACTCCAAAGCACTTTCCTCCTCAACAGCTGGCTTTTTTCCTTACTTCTCACCGAAGTTTCGCTCAGTGGCTGATGCTCTCTAGGGAGTTCGTCACTTCAGACTCTCCCTAAGAAGAGCCAAACACAGAAGAAGAGCTCTGACAGGCCTCATCCTGCGAATTTTAACCGTAGCCGCCAGCCTCCTACCGCCGCAGCGCTGAGGCCCTCCCGGAGCCAGCCAGGCTCTGGCCCAGCTCCAGGACCTGAAGGCCAGACGGAGCCGCCGAGCTTCACCCCCGCCTCCCGTTCGCTCTCAGAGCTTTAAGTGTTAAAYTATGCCCAGYGCCCAGGAGCAGCACAGCTGCTGAAGCGTGTTCAGCCTTACCCAGACGCCGAGCCCGACTGCGCCGCGCTTTAGCACCGTAACGGYMMCGGCCCCGGCCCCGGCCCCCACGCTGGAGGCCAGCGCTGAGCAGGGCCCGGAACGCGGAAGGGCGGAGGTGGGGTTGCTAAGGGCCGTTGCTAGGGGGCGGGGACGAGGCGGGACTCACCCAATCGCGGTACAAACCTCCAGGAAGGACCGTCCCACCCGTCCAATAACAAGTGAGGACACCAGCCTTGCTCTCACATGTCCCTCTGTCTGGGGGAGCTGCACGTGACTTAAACAGCCAATCATTGCTTCCTTACAGCCGGAGCAGGTTGACCCGCGCACCTTCCCGCTCATTGGCCAATGGGAGCGCACGCTTAAGCAGCCGCCGCCGCCAACCGTGACCGCTCGCGCGAGCCATCCATAACTCGCTATCCAATCAGAAGGCACATATTTTATCTCCGCCCCCCCCGCCTCCTGCGGGAATAGCCCCTCCCCTAGGAGGGTGGTGCCGAGCGAGTGCTCCCCGTGAGAGGCGCATGCGCAGCGGCTCCCCCCGCCCCCGCGCCGGGTCCCGGCGGCCCGGGCGCKCCTCGTGCCCCCACATGGCCGGCTCGGGGCAGCCCGCGGGGCGGGGGACGGCGGAGCAGGGCCGCTATAAAGGGGCGGGGCGGAGCGGGCGGCCCCGCCATCGTCCTGGCGATGCCGCGGCTGCCGCTCCTTCTCCTCTTCTTCCTCAGCGCGCCCGGCGCCCTGCCCGCCCCGCACAGCCGGGGCGCCGCGCCGCCCGCCGCCGCCCCCTACCTCACCCGCTACATCGCGCAGCAGGTATGAACCGGCCTGCGGCGGCCGTGGCGGGGGGCGCGCGCGCGGGTGACCGTTAACGGCTGCGGGCACCTGTCCCGGCCGGGCGGGGAGGGAAAAAAAAGAGCGAAGTGGAGAGAGCGTGCCTTCAAGGGGAAGAGACACAAAGGGAAGATGAGCTGTGCGATCCTGCTCTGGATAGCTACAAAATAGTTGCAGAATCCAGCTCCTCTGTCGTTCTGCCTCTAGGAGGTGGGATGGGAACAGTTTTATTCAGAAATCACTGTATTGAGAATATTGCTGTTCTGCTGGCTGTTTCTAGGCTGGGAACTCTCCTCTTCCAGTGGGCTCTGTGCATAAATCATGGACTTCTTTGCATTAAAAGTCTCGCTATTTAATATTCTTMAGTCACTCAGGTAGTGATTTGAGATTTCAGTGACTCTGTGAGTTCTGGTGCCTGTTAATCTTACTTCAATAACACGCTGCAGAGGCCTTCTRTAATGTGTAGCCTGTGTTGGACAGGATATCAGTGTGGTAGTGGTGTAACTCTAAATGTAACACCTATCATTCAGGTGCATTCATTGCTGATATTGTCATAGTATCAGTGATACAAATTGTGTGCTCTGGTCTGAATCATACTTTGTCACTGCYGTATTATTCCTGTGTCCCTGTACCCTCTTTGAGTTGTTTCATCTGGCTCTTCTCTTCAGGTGTCTGTGGAGAGCGTGGGAGACAGGCAGAGTGTTCCGTTTGGCTGCCCACAAAGTGGCAGAGCTTCTGTGTRTCTGAGATCTGTGCAGCTAGATGATGAAAGAAGGGAGGAAAGTGACAGTGACACCCTATGAAAGATGGTGCCACATTTTGCTCCCTGGATTCTGCTCCATGTTTCTTCTCACCTCAAGCAAAATCATACTGGCTAAGAGCGGCTGCTGTAGGAAAAGAGTTAACAGACCATTAAAGCTTTAATTTTCTTGCCCAAAGATATGTTAGTGTTGCAGTATGTGGTAGGAGACATTATATTCATATATTCTTGAATTCATAACATCAAAGATCTAAATCCTGTTGTCTGCCCCTTAAAAGCTCTAATGCTCGCATAAGAGGTGTAATTCCACAAAGGTTAAAGAGAAAAAAAAAAGTCTTATTAGTAGCATAGTGTGCAGAACTGACAGGTATATTCTTCAGCCCTCATAAAATGCATGCTTAGTGCTGATGTCTAGGAGCTTGTAATTACGTTATGACTCCGTAGTGGAAAATAAGTACCGTGATGTTATCACTAATAGGATTTCAGTGACTTCCCTTCCCTCCACCCTTTTGAATCCCTCCTGTTTTCCTAAGATTTGACATTTAATTAAAGTGTCAGCACTGTAAGCCTCAAAGTGAGGCTGTAGATCATCTCAAGTTCTAATGGCTAGAAACTGAGAAGTAAGAACCAGGCATCCTGTGTCTAGTCCCAGCCCACTGCCAACTCATTGTTACCTCAGGCAAGTCCCAGTATCTCAGTTTAAACTGATCAACATATTAAATAGGGATGATGATACTTTGCTACCCCACATGACTGTTTAATAATTAACATTAAAGATGCTTACAACGTGAATCTGTTTCTGCTCCTTACTGCTGATTCTTCTTAGCTAAAGTTCTTGTTTTGATTCTTGTTTTTTCCTTTTAATGATTTTTAACGTCAAAACTATTTTTATAAAATCATGCAGCATAAAAAGACATTGTAATACAGCAATGTATTATGCTAAGTCATAAAGAAAAATATTTCTTTTTATGTCTGTTTGTATTTAAAAAAAATCTCTTGAATAGAGGCTTTATATACTTCACACTTTCACAAAATTCGACTTTGAAAGGTTTAAATAGATTCCTTGCATGAGTTCTGCTTCTCAAGAGTTACCTCTTGAGCACTACAAACAGCTTGTTAACTTGGCACATTGAAGAACTTCATTTCAGCAGCTTAGAATTTCTGTACATAAGTTCACAGGGAATTGTTTAAACAGTTCATTACAGAGGAGAAGTGGAATTGGAACGCTTAAGTGGAGCTTTCTGACACGAAGGCATATAGGCCTTCTGTAACGTTGTGGATTTATGGTTGGTGTTTCATGAAAGGCAATGATTTAAACTAGCTCTTAAGAAAATTGGGAAGTAGCAGGATCAGACATTTCATCTTAACACTAACTTACATTAAACTTCTTCCTGTTTAATATTTTAACTGCCAAACACTTCTGCTAACAGGACTAAAATATAGAACACTGAGAATTAGGTTGGACAGTGCCTAAGTCAGTATACCTGGGATCTTTAGTTCCAGTATCTTGCTTACTGGCCCATGTATGTCCATGCTTGCAAATCTTGTTTGCTGAATGTGTAGAATATAACTAATGAAGAGCGGAAGCTTTTTCTCTTGCAAGCTTTTAATTGTTGTAACTTTGGCTTATTCACTCTTTGTCTTTAGAAGCTCTTCCTCCCCAACCTGCTTTTCAAAAATACTTGGGATTTGACTTTTTTCCCCCTTAAGTAGCCAATCACTTCCAGCCCTTCAGTTCTTCAAAGCCTGAATGAAATTATGCCAGAATAAAGTTAAATTAAGCTAACATAGATTAATTGACAGCCCTTTTAAGAAACTGTCATATCACTCACACCTTTATATCAACATACTACATCTGTCTTGGTGGCCTTGGTCTCCTTTTCAGCTCTCACGATGTAGTAGTGTGTCTTTTCTAGGTAAGACTATTCATGCCTCTGCTTTAGTAGCTTGCTTACTAGAAGACTGCTTGTAGTTTATGTGTTAAATTATTCCATTTAAAGTTGAACTTTACAAAGAAAGAGCTATGTAGAGCTACAAGCAGAAGACCATTGTCTGAATGACTTCTTTTTGGACAGCTGTATTGGTGACCACAATGCAAACTAATTGGAAAGGCTTGGTGAGTCATCCAAGAGCCATCTCCTTCTCTTTGCCTGTGTAGTCCTTTAGCATAGTGGGGAGGGTCAGGAATTGAGTAGCTTTTCTGACCTTTGAAGAGTCTTCCCTTGTAGCTCTATATTCATGTTTTCAACACACGTAGCAGTATTACAAAACTCATAGCCTGTGAATTTTTAATGCTTTATGGGCAATATTGCTGAGAGGATGATGCCTTAAATTTTCTGATACTTGAATGCATCTCAGGGACAAACTGTCTTCTCTGAAAAAGAGAGTGACTGTAACTTGTCTTCACCCAGTTTCATGATTGATGGCTCTGGAAGGCTTAATGTGCTGGTGTATTCCTCACCACAATCATACTTCGTGATCCTATCATTTGTAAACTGTTACAAATTGGCCTAAGAACCAATGTAACATATACAAATCAAACTTTGTTTAGCAAGTTTCCCAAGCCTGTTTCTTCAGTCAAGTTCAATCTTTCAAGTTCAATCTTTCATAGACTTCTCAGAAGAAAGTTCTAGTTGCTTCTAATGAATTTCTATTTTTGTATGTATGTGAGTATTTTGTATCTTAGKCAAGCTATATGCAAATCTTTTTACTCTATAAGCATTCACACTTCAAATTGTGTGTTCATAAAAGGAAGCTATGTTGATGCTTTTAAAGTTTTAGAAGCAGCACATTCTGATCTTTTCCAGCTGTATCAGGTGTCTTTAGTATCCTATTTCATATTACAGACTGATGTTTCAGGCATAGAAAATGTAGACCTTATGATTAGAAGTTAGAATGCAGGTTTCAAGGAAGAAAAGACAATTTGAGAAAGACTGGTAGGGAGAAGCTATGTTTTTGACATGCTTCTTGTCTTACAGGAATGGTCAATTTAGAGAAAACTAATGAATCTCAATTTTTCTGATTCACTTGAAAACCACTACTACAGCCCTACTTCCTCCCCCAAACATACACAGTCTGACTTCAGTCAGATCAGTGTTTAAATGAGGAGAATAAAAAGTGAGGTGAAGTGACAAAGTTGTCGTAGTTTGAAGTAAGATAAGGGTGGAGTTCTGCTCTTGAATGTTGCATCTGTAATACTCACAGGAATGAATCTTGTAATTAAGGAACAAAATGTATTTTAGTCCAATTCTGCATTTTTCAGTCTTAGAAGCTTTGAAAATTGTGTGTATGAATGTCACTAAATATATACCTGTGTGTGTGTATATATATGTGTGTATATACACACACACACACACATATATATATATATATATGTACACACACACACACACACACACACACACACACACACACACAATACTGTTGTGTTTGTATAGTGTTTTTGTATTAATGAGGTAATCCTCATCCACGGGGCTCAAACTCCCTTATAAAGACAGATTGAGGTTAGCACTTTTAATTCTGATTAACAATTTTATTGTGACTCAGGTTGGCCTCTCAGAATAGTAACAAGTGTTGGGAACAGTTGAGATAGATTTGTTTCTTGTCTGACAACATAATAGTATAGCCCTTTTAACTTCTGGTAAAGGAAAAAACAAAGTGCTTTTTGTGTATCCCATGTATACCTGTTAAAAGTAATGTTAATAGTTACAGAAGTGATGATGATGTTTGGTGAATTACTTACATTGTATGTTTTACTCATCAAGGACTTGGCAACTCTCATTCTGATTTCATAATGTGATTTTAAAAATGGAGCTGTAAGCTATAAACCAGGTCTATAAGCAGAAAACAATAGCTCCTGCTCAGTGGACAGGAAATCAGGGAAGTACTTGTTAAAGCTTGTTAGTGAATTTTTATTTTTATGCGCTACTTATCTGCAGGTCACAGTACAGGCATCAGCTTCTCAAATTAAACAGGAAGCATTTAATTTCCTCACAACTTGCAGTCTTTGTTCAAGGGAGCAGTTAATACTGCAAAAAGTGTCAGTAGTCACTACTCTCTCTGAAAATAAGTATTTCTGTCTCCCAAGCAGCATTAGCTTTAATCATAAAAAGCCATAACAAGTCACTGAATGATTCCTTCAATAAAGAAAGCTTAAAGGACTAAATATCAAATAGCTGATTTAGAAAGATATTTATAAATAGTTGACCTGCATGGAGTCTTCAGCAGAGATGAATACTGTTAATTTCATTGAAATTATGCTGACTTGCGCTGGTTGTCTTTGAGCTTCTTGTAGTTGCACTGAAACCATGGATATAAATTTCTCTTTTTGTGTGTGTGGGGGGGGGGGGGGGAGGGAAATGCGTGTGAGTGTGAAGTGTTCAAAGTGGAATTTGATATTAAAGGTCTGATTGGTTTCATCATCCTGTTTGAAGAGATCAAAACCATCCAACAGCACAAAAAGTCCCTGTGGACTATGCAGATAACTTGTAACATATGYCATATTTGTGAGAAATAATAGGCTACATACTTGATTATTTTTAAGCCTTCAAAATCAGAAGTATCTTAATTTKCTTTAAGATTAATTTTCTTTGTCACTCTTGTTCGTTGTTTTGTTTGTTTGTGTGTCTTTTTTTTTTTTTTTGGATGGACAATCTATAGAAAAGTTAAACCATGGTACTCTTTTGTACTTCTGAACTGTCATTCTTTATTCAGAATCTGGCAACCTTGGTCTCTTATTTCAATTGGCCATTAGATGATGGGGTAGTAAGGTGTGGGGGTTCTGCACGTCTGTTCTCTCTGGATTCTTGCATATCCAAAGTGTGGTTCTGAAACTTGCAGAAACACAGGAGATTTCTCCTTCCTTGGCTGTAACATTGCTGTTCTGTAGATGCTGTTTCATCTGCTAAGCTACTTTTTTCTGAGATAACAGGTAACTGATCAATATTTTTTCTCATTTTAGGACAAAATGAAACTAATATTAAGATTAAAAACTTATAGTTCTGGAACATACAGCTTTTATATCTAAAGCAGTGAAACTCAGAAGTTTAATTGGAAAATAGAGTGTACTCAGTGGAGATGTTTGAAAAATGGTTAATCTGTTTATTTCCAGGTATGTGAAGTCAGAAATATGGAGAATAAGAACTGTGTTTCTCTTCAGCATAGTTCAGCAGATAATGTCCTACTTTTCTTGTACTATGTTTGGTTTAAAAATTTATTTAAAACTTAAATATTTTCTCTCACGCTCTTAGTTCAGCCCTGACATGCATGGAATGCTCTCTGGTACTTGTTGTATGGCTGTTTGACTAGGGATAGTGTAGTGGTTCTCACATCTGCTTTACATGCTAAAGGTCCTGGGTTCAAGCCCCAGTGGAACTAGTATCAGGGAATCTTTGTGAGGCTGGACTAGATGATTTCTGGAGGTCCCTTCCAACCTTGCTGATTCTATGATCCCAACTAGCTTAAGCTAACTAGCTTAACTCTTAACGGAGCACAGATTGCTTTGAGGAGGCAGGTTTAGCTCAGTTGGTTAGAGCGTAGTGCTGCTAATGCCAAGGTCATGAGTTCAGTCCCCATACAGGGCTACGCTGAGGGTTGGACTGGATGATCTCCAGAGGTCCCTTCCAACCTTACCATTCTATGATGGTGAAGTGGCCATACATACAACTGTCAGTTGTGCTGTGGTCTGGTTGCTGTTCTCTAAACATGCCAAGTGAGCAACTTCAGAGAGCAAAACATTTTGGTCTGCTCTTTCTAAAGGTGACTGAACAGCATTTTGGTCTGCTCTTTCTAAAGGTGACTGAACAGCTGTTTTTCTATGTCATATAAACTTTGTACCTTGTTTCTGTGTAAGTGGACTGCTGTCAGGCTTAAGGTGAGTGATTAGTGGAAAATGACCTGGAAAAGGTTTTTGTAGAGTAAGATCTAAGAAACATCTCTTTTCAGAAGAGGAGGGTGTTCACTGAAAGGCCTACGTGTGTTGGGATGTATAGGGTATATAAAGATAAGGACATAACTGTGCACAGCCTTTTCCCTTTGGCAGTTCATCTGGGCATGCTTGGTTTACTTCCTTTCTGTCTTGATTAATCAATTCTGCTYCCAAAAGGGGTAGACTTCCTTGCACTGTGAAGCAAAAAACCTTCCTAAAGTTGTCCACAAAGAGACTTAGTGTGAAAAAGCTAGCCAGAAGTAGGCTTGCATGGTAATTTTCATGCACTACCTTCCTGTTAAGATAACAGGAACAGAAAGTGAAGGGCATGAGGCCCTTTGACTGAAGTGGGACTTGGACTGAGTCCAGCTTGAACTACAGGAAGTGAATGAAAGCAAAAATAGCATTAACAAAATGTTTGATTTATGCCTCATAGCAGCTATTTTTTTCCCTTACTRTTTGATTCCCTGAAAATGAGGTCTTCCCCAAAAGCTGTTCAAAACCATGTGCTGCTCTGGAGGTGCTGGCTTTCCTACTATATTCTTCTGTGCAGTGATAAATGGCCACCTACAAGGGTAGAGTTTTCATTCCTGCAAGTTACAGTTACTGTGGTGGAACCCAAGATTCCTTCAGCTCCTTAGCAGGAACTTGCTGTTCTACAAGCTGATGGCAAATAATTATTAGCAAAGTCTGTGCAGTGATTCAGAATCTGTTCTGAACAGATTCAGAACTAGTCCATTACAGTATGTTCTTGCTTATTTTGAAGTGGAAAGAGGAAAATAGAAAAAAATCTTTTCATATAAAAATCTGAGATCTTTCTAACAGAAAACTTGCTTTGCAATGAGAAGAAAAGCATCTGTGACCCAACTCAATTCTGGGTGTTAATTGCAATGATATAAAGACCTGGTGTGTAGCTGTATGTTCATCAGAGTTTTCAGTTACTGGAGAGCTTGCAACAAACCTGCATGTTTCTTCTTTAGARCAATCTCTAGAGAAACTAGAAAAAATCAACTGCAGAGATCCAAACATATTTTCCCCAGTGCTACTGTCTTCCTACTGTCTGGTCTACCAGTATCTCAAAGCCCTGTAAGTAGATAATTGCTTTTTTGGTGTTTTGGATTTTGCAAACATGACAGAGTAGCAGTTGGTGTAGGGTTAGTCTTTTTTGCTATTGTGTAAGGCGTGTATGAGTAGTTGCTTCTTCCCTGTTTATTTTCTGAAATGTTTCTTCCTAACCCACAAATGCTCAACAAAGCTGGCAGCTGTTAAATAAATGATCCACAGCGGCATGTGTAAAATTCTTAACACTTAGTCCTAAGTAAGTATTGTTAAGTGTCTTTTCATGCAAATAAACAGACATCCCTGTACTGAAGTGTTATCTTGCTTGTGCTTTGTATAATTAGAACAGCTGGATGGATGACAGGACAGTTATCCTGTTCATTTTTCACATTGTCTTGTCTGTCTTCTATGAATTCCCCTGATGTGCCTAGAATTATCTGTAGAAAATAAAACACAAATAATAGTTGTGAACTAGAGCTGAGAAAATAATAGAATGGAGCAATTTTGCTTGTAGCTCTGAAAACTGGGGAAATAAAGCTGTCGAAACTTTAAATAATTTTTGGAGGGGTAGAGGTGGTATAAAATTTTAATTTGTCCAAATAAAAATATTTTGTCCTACATCTGAAATGCTTACTTTCCCCAGATACATGTTTAAAAAAGGCTGAGGAAGCCTTACAAATGAAAACAAGTTTTATTGGGGAAAATCAAATTTTGGAAAGTTTTGTTTAGCTAATTATTCTTTTTCAAAACTTCAGAATTATCTCAGCAAAACTAGAAAGATGGGAGGTTTTTGTTTTTCGTTACACAGCTTCATCTTGTGACAAATTGAAGCTTCATGGACAAATTTGTTCTCTGTTCTGAAACAAGTGTTCCAAGTATTGCAAAATCTTCCAAATATTGATTGGGTTGTAATTCTGTCTGGAAGGAAGATGAGGAAAAAGTCACAGGCCTGTGGCTGTTATGGGACTGAGACTTTTCACAAGAGTGAATTTCTTTTTGCTGGTGTTCTGTATCTATTCACTTATTTCAGCCTTACAGAACAATGTGCCTGGAGTAATCTATATTTGACCTGTTGGTTCCCTACTCCTTGCCCCTTATCCCATTGAAGCATCTCATCAAGATAATGATGCCTTGAACTGAAGCATCGATGATGTGAACATTCAGTGTACTTACTGCTGTAGTAATTTGTTCCAAATTTGCACAGTTGGTTGATTTTTTTTTTCCAGGATCACAAGCCTAGTCATTGCTTGGCAAAGAGCTGGGTAGCAATGAAATTTGGGCAGAGAGGAACAAGGGCAAGCGCAGAGTCCTGCACCTASGGARAAATAAYCCTAGGCACCAGTACARGCTKGKGGCTGACCTKSTGGAGAGCAGCTCTGCAGAGAAGGASCTGGGAGTGTTGTGCTGGTGGATGACAGATTGACCATGAGSCAGCAATGTGCCCTTGTGGCCAAGAAAGCCAGTGGTCTCCTGGGCTGCAGTAGGAAGAGTGTTGCCAGCAGGTTGAGGGAGCTGATCCTGCCCCTCTACGCAGCCCTGGTGAGGCCTCATCTCGAGTCCTGTGTCCAGTTCTGGGCTCCCCAGGACAGGACACACATGGAGCTACTGGAGAGAGTCCAGCGTAGGGCTACAAAGATGATCAGAGCGCTGGAGCACCTGCCCTACGAGGAACGGCTGCGAGAGCTGGGCCTCTTCAGCCTGGGGAAGAGAAGCCTGAGGGGGGATCTGATCAATGTGTACAAAGTACCTGAAGGGAGGGTGCCAAGGGGACGGCGACAAACTCTTTTCAGTTGTCCTGTGTGACAGGACAAGAGGCGATGGGCAGAAACTGAAGCACAGGAAGTTCCGCCTGAGCGTGAGGGGCAATTTCTTCCCTGTGAGAGTGACAGAGCCCTGGACCAGGTTGCCCAGAGAGGTTGTGGAGTCTCCTTCTCTGGAGAGATTCAAGGCCCGCCTGGATGCAACCCTGTCTAACACGCTCTCTGTGACTCTGCTGAGCAGGCAGGTTGGACTAGATGATCTCCAGAGGTCCCTTCCAACCTTTCCGATTCTATGATTCTATTGAAAAATATTTATGGCAGTGTCAGCAGTAAAGCTGAATGAAGTGATTCTTGTTATCTCCTGATTTGATCTAACCCTTGTACTGGAGCTTTGCCACCCTCAACTGTGGGGCAGAAAATTCTGGGAGAACTGGAACCTTTGACTGTCCTTCCAACTGGATAAATCGTAATGAGGAGTTATGGCCTTACTGTGACTACTGGATGATTTTTTTGCTTAAGTTTTAAAGTCCATAGGCACATTGAGTTTTATCTTGTATGGTAAGGAGAATCTGCAGTTTCAATTACAGCACAAAACTCTTTGACAACTTGACCTTCAAAAAGAACTTGTTCTTTGTATTCTCTTTAGTTTAGATTTTTGACATAGAAATAACCTTTTTTTCATATACCATATGAGAAGGGACTTGTTTCTAATAAGGCCTGACATGACTAGAGCCTGCTGCTTTCCTGCAACATAGCTGTTCAAGCGTTCCCAGCCTTTTTCTTTGAAATGCCTGACCAAACTGTATGATACACAGCAATATCATGTCTGAAATTTTGTCAGTGCTTTTTAATCACTGCAATAATAGGCTGCTAAAAACAGACTTCCTTGAATGGTTACAGCTTCCTTAAAGCAGATGATACGGTTTCTGCAGCATAAAAGAAGCTTCAGTAAAAACATGAAGCATGATTATAGTAGAAGACAAATGTGTTCATGAAAACAGCATCGTAAGATGCTTCCATGATGAGGCATTTAAGCCTACATTCATTTTGGTGCAAGTAAGCTTATTCAAGGAGCTCATTTGGCAGCTGGGGAAAGATTGGTAACTGTTGTTCTAGTTCATCACCAGTTGGACAGAAGTTAGTATCAATTAATGTATAGAAACATGTATTGCTGTGTCTGTATTTTGTTTAATCATTAATTCATCATGTTTAAACCTCTGAACTGCCCCACTGTTTTAAGGAGTCTAAAACTTTCCAATGACATCAAGATTCTGTCCCTGATAAATACTGATTCTATGGTTCTGTGAAAGTAAGGTTGGAAGGGACCTCTGGAGATCATCTAGTCCAACCCCCCTGCTCAGCAGGGGCACCTCGAGCATGTTAGACAGGGTTGCAGCCAGGCAGGCCTTGAAGATCTCCAGAGAAGGAGACTCCACAACCCCTCGGGGCAACCTGGTCCAGGGCTCCGTCACTCTCACAGGGAAGAAATTCCCCCTCACGCTCAGGCGGAACTTCCTGTGCTTCAATTTCTGCCCATCGCCTCTTGTCCTGTCACACGGGACAACTGAAAAGAGTTTGTCGCCGTCCCCTTGGCACCCTCCCTTCAGGTACTTTGTACACATTGATCAGATCCCCCCTCAGTCTTCTCTTCCCCAGGCTGAAGAGGCCCAGCTCTYGCAGCTGTTCCTTGTAGGACAGGTGCTGCAGCCCTCTGATCATCTTTAGCCCTATGCTGGACTCTCCCCACTAGCTCCATATGTGTCTTGTACTGGGAAGTTCCACCTGACTATGAGGAAGAACCTCTTTACTGTGAGAGTGACAGAGCACTGGACCATGTTACCCAGAGATTGTTGAGTCTCCTTCTCTGGAGATAGTCAAAACCTGTCYGGATGCAACTCTGTCTTAACATGTTCTAGATGACCCAGCTTGAGCAGGGAAGTTAGAAGGGACCTCTGAAGATCATCTAGTCCAACCTCAACTATTCTGTGAATGTTTAATAATTTATAGTAGTGCTCTTTACAAATTTGGGACAACCTTGAATAGCATGCTGTACAGAGATAGCAAGGCCATCTCTGCCCTCGTAAGCTTACAACTTAAACGGAAGAAACAAATGTTTTTAAGAGGAAACAAAAATGATAGCTAACTAACTGGATAATTAACTGGACTGGAGTCCTACAGACAGTTAAGACTAAAGCCAGGAATAGAAACACATCACTGAAATCTCAAAGGCTCAGGGCCCATGCTGCTGTTCATGGTCAGAGGATATCCTCAGACTATCCTGTATCTTTCTATCCTGAGGAAATAATTTAGACAGGATGAGCACTCAAAACAACTCTGTGAATGCTTAGAGGGTGGAAGTCTCTTAAAATCCTCTGGCTTCTCACCAGTAAACAACTAGGTGACTGATTTTACATTTTCACAAGCGTGGATATTCTGTTGGAGAACTGGAATATAAGACCTGACAGAAGGGCTTTCAGAAGCTTGTAATCTTGCCAGAAACTCGAGAGTGGAAAAGAATACCACAGCTTTTTGTTTAGATGCTAGTCTGTGAAGGGTAATCTCCTTTGGAGGAAGCTTAGCTTAGCCGTGCTGACTCTGTGGTCATTAATGATCTTAAGGTGCTGCTGAGGAAGAAGTGGGKTTTTTTTTAGCCCCCTTGTCATGTTTTGTCTTTTATACTTCACTCATTTCTGTAGTTTCTGAATACTTCCAGAAGTATATTACACAGATTAACGTCTGTTGTGCATTTGTTTTTAAATCTGCTCTCCAGGGGAGAAGTGTGTAGGAGAGGAGCTAGACTGGGAAGTCCATTTAAAGCAAAACAAAACACAAAAACCCCAGAGACAAATTATCATTGGCAGCTTAGCATGAGCACACGATACACGTGTACATATAAGGCAAAGGCAGAAATGGGCCTTGGTTTTTAGAGCGGAAGGTGATGAGGAAGGCTGTGGCCTTCCTTCCAATGAGAATTTGCTCAGTGGACCAGTCCAGAAAAAGCTCCTCATCCTGAGCAAATGAGCTGTACTTCATTACAGAGAGTTCTTCTGAGCTGGAAGAGCAAAGTGACTGACTTGAACCTGGCATCTGGAGCTCTCATCAGCCTCAGACAAAATGGCTTGTGCTGCCTACCTGTATTTTCAATCAAGCTCAGTATGCGTAGTTCTCAGCAGTTGCGGCAGTGCTTTGTGAAATGGCTGCAGTCTTCCATCTGGAGTTGGCTGCCTACCGAGCAATCTGTTGTTTATATGTAGGTGTTTTTCCCAAATGCTTTGTGAGACTTTTGGGTCAAAACTATAGACAAAAAGAGATGACCTCTTTTAATAATGAAGTTTTTTTTTTGTACATTGAACAGTTTGTTGCTTACTTCCCTTTTCTTAGGGCTGCAGCTCTCCAAACCATTCCTATTCTGCTCATCTTAGTTTAGAGAAGTGTGCATTAAACTTAAGTTCTTACTTCCAGTACCCTTTCTTTTCTTATATTTATCTTCTTTTAGAATGGTACTGCCAAAATTACGAATGACAATTTGTGTCAGAACTACTCTTGTGTGTGCATCATAGCTGCATTTCTAAAATGCTACTGTAGTTCTGAGAGTATGGTTTGTATTGCTGCTGATGATTGTATTCTTATTTCTAACCATTTTACTAAGTAGCACTGTTCAGGGAAGCTTGAAAATTTGAGGCTGTATTAGCCTGATCTATGACATCTCAGACATCTATGTCTTAGATGAATCTTAGACTATTATGGCTTGGAGGGGACCTCTGCATATAATCTTGTTTAACTCCCCCCTCAAAGACCAACTTCAGAGTTACATGAGGTGGCTCAGGACCTTGCATTTGCTATTGACATGTAATCTCATCCTGGTAGTAACTGTAGTTATGAAATGTCTTATATATGTTAATATGCTTTTGCCAGTGTTACTCTTAACCAGCACTTATTGTATTGAAATGTGTATTAAACTGTTTTCTTTTGCTGTTGGTCTATTCTATTTCATTAGTCAGTTTGGTTGTAAAAGTGGGTGTTCTTGTCTTACTCCTTTTGCATAAGTATGGAAAAAAATTATCTGGTTYGACTTCTTAATAAAATCTGTTAAAAAAAAAACACCAAAAATTTGAGTGACTTGAATTGTAGAATATAGTTCAACGCACGATGGCATTTACTTGTGTGTCTGTTCTGTAACACATAGCAGAAGAAACCCCTTACTGAACGAGAACAGGTAGCTCCCCTGTGGGAGCCATGTAGGTTCCTGCGGTGCAGTTTGGCTGTGCGATAGCTCCATCTGCTGCTCTTGGATTACAGCTTTCCTTTTGTACCATAATGTTTCACTTTACAATTTTACGCTTCCCCAGCCTGTCCTAGCATGTTTTCAAACATAGCTGCTCTTGTGAGGAGTTATTCCTCTGTACACTTCCAAACTGCACGTTGATCCTTTGGATTCAGAAATTCTTTTTTTCTTGTCAGTAACTAGTCCTTACGGCATCTTTCTCTCTCTGCTTTACAGATGCTAGGTTTTATTTTCTGGTAGTGCTATGTATCTTACCCTTGCAAAGACAAGTTGCTACAGGATAAGAAACTGCATCATCTAGCAGTAAACTTTTTGGTCTTCTGTTGAGTAATAGGTTCGGGGGGGGGGGCGGTGAGTAGAAATTTGGACTTGGGTCTCAGCTATCTGTTATGTTGTTTCTATGATTTGTGCTATGAATAGAATGAACAGAGGCAGTTTAGCTGCCAAAGCCTATGCAAATTTTACAGGTTGAGGGAGGAATGGGAAAGAAGAAAGAAGTGACTAATGGCAATGAGTGAGCCTGCAGCATGTCTCATGTAATCAAGGGGTGGAATCATGCCACTTTAGTCAACTTTGCCAGTAAAACTGGCAAAGGAGAACTTAAATTCCTGTTCTTTATTCCCTGTCGTTACTGAGAGACACTCACTGGAGTACTGGGGTTTTGGTCTTCTCTGTTTAGTGGAAGTACAGACAGATCACAGCAGAAGAAAACTAGTAAATCAACTATCTAAAGAGTAAGTTCAGTATTCAGTATCCAGAGTAAGTATTCAGGAAAAATACATACATACTTGAATTTTACCAAAGACCATGGTAGTTACACATGTAAAATCAATTCAGCATAAGTTCTCAAGACCTGAAATCGGTGAAAAATCCTCTAAGTACGTGCACAGTAACATTGCCTTGTGCTTATGAGTAAGTAGCAAATTGTCCCATTGAGCAAAAATATAGAACGTGCATAAAATAGTTTTAGATTTGGAAATAGTCAATGAGGTTAACTCATTCAGGATGAGGACCTTGTCTCTCTTATTTGTATATCAAGATAATACACAGACCTTCAACTGTTCCTGCTATTCAGATAGCAGTGAACTGCAACACACAGCTGTCTCCTTGCTTCAGTCTGATTGAGCCTGATCTTTAGGCCCGACAGTGGGTAAGCTTTAAGACAGTTTAGGGGAAGGGGAAAAAAAACAACAACTTGCAGCAGTGTTTAGCATAAATAAGTTCCTAGATTCTCTGTAGCCCAAGTAGGCATAGACCTCTTGTGTAGAGTAGCTGGATCCTGGAGGTCAAGAGTCAGGCTCCCTTTCCGGAGCTGGAGAAATCTGCCTAGCAGCTAGTTCACTACAGTAGCAGCTAGTGCTCGAGTTTGATGTGGTCTGCTTCTTTTTAAACATTAACCTACAGATCTTCTCAAAAGGGACAAAATTTGAAAAGCTTGTTCCTAGGGCAGCTGAGGGATTTGGCAGTTTGGCATAAAGGCAGATGGGATGAGCGGAGATGTTTAAGCCAGCAGATGTCAGGCTCTTACCACCGGCAGCTCTGACATGTGCAGTCAGATGGATTGAGCCAGCACAAAACAGGATGGAAAGAAAAGGTGATGCTTTGTGCGGATAAAAGTCAAAACAGAAAAATTACAGGTCATCTGCAACTGATGAGTAAAATAGTGATGCTCTGGGATTCGAGAATACCTGAAAACTAACAAGCATAGGTCTTCTGGAAGAGTGTTTTTTTTTGTTTGGTTGCTTTTTTGTTTTTATGTAAAAGCCTGTGTGGGTGTTTTGATTCCAGAATAAGATTTTGCCCATGCAGCAAGTTGCCCTATAAAAGCAATTTCAATAAAGTATCAAGTATAGATATACAACTGCGAAAGGGTCGACAAGGATAGTGCATACAAAGCAATATGAATGAAAGCTGAAAAATTGACTTTAGGAATTGAAAGGGTATTTCTAACGATGCCATAAAGCTGACACTATGGAGTCTGAGTTTTTTAAATGATGTCTTAGACTATTTCTAAAAGTGGTAGGGAGGTGGAAAGGCGAAATGCTGGAGGGTATGTGAACTAATGAAAATTGTCATGAGAGGGAAGCACTTGACAAAACTATCTGCAAAATCTGTCAATAGCATAAGATCTGCAGAGAATTAGTTTTCTCCCCCCAAGAATTAAACAAAAAAGCAGGCACAGCATTCTGACATGAATCTGTTTAAATTTCAACTTTATGCCAAAAGACAGAGAAGGTGAAAGTTTATTTTTTTATTTTATTTATGCTAAGGTTAGTCAGGAATTTTTCTAAGACTGTAGATGTTGGCGGACAATGACTCTACTTATTAGTACAGTCTCAGAATACTGTGTGATCCCTCAGCAGATCTTTCTGCTTTCCTGAATGCATTCAGTACATTTCCATCTCATATAGTACTGTAAAAACGGCATGTGTATCTTGTACCTGAAAATACACTTCTCTTTTAATGTATAGACCTAAAATCCTGGTTGATTTCCTTTCATAAAGCAGAGGAAAATAGATTTTGATGCATTAGGAATCCAAGAATGTAAGTGAATTTAGTTTTAGATTTTCTGATCTTACTAAAACTTTTCTTTTTTTTCCTCAGCAAAGTAACTGCCACCACTTGCAGTTCACTGCATGATCTGTTTTAGTTTTCTGAAGATATTATTTCTTGCTTTGACAGATTGATCATTTTGGATTTGATGAAAATCTTACATTCCAGCAGCGATATCTAATAGCAGATCAACACTGGAAGAAAGGAAATGGACCAATACTATTTTATACAGGCAATGAAGGAGACATCACATGGTTCTGCAATAACACGGTACATATAAAACAAGTTGTTGCTGAATTACAATCCTTGCTTTTCAGTAGTGGTTTACTGAAAAATATGGAAGAGCAAGGAGACAGCATCAGAATATAGTTTAAAGTGAAAGTTTACAATGATGGTTATGTTTACAGGAGGAGAAGTAAGCTAATAGAAAACACAGAAAAGGTTTTAAGGGGTTTAAGGGGTTCATGGTAGTATTCAAAGTCCATAGAAATCAAAATAGTGGGGGGATTCTTTCCCCCCTCCTCCTTGGGGTTAAGCCTGTGCCGTAGGACTTCTGGCAGGATTGTCTGAGTGTACCCTCAAAACAATGCTGCTAACTGTTTTGCTGCATTTTTATTTATACAAGTACCTTTGCATGTTTCCTGGTAGATATCTGCCTTGTGTATTTTCTTACTTCAATGATACCGTAAAAGCAAATTGCACTCTGTCTTTCTAGTTGTATTTTGATAGTGTTATCTTCCTAATCAAAGAATGTGTGTTCAATTGACCTGGACTGAAAGCAGCCCATTTGGACTAATTCACTCTCAACTTGTTAAAATGTCTTTTTTTTTTGTTCTTACCAGGGCTTTATGTGGGATGTGGCTGAAGAACTTAGTGCCATGTTAGTATTTGCCGAACATAGATATTATGGAGAGTCTTTACCCTTTGGAAATGAATCTTTCAGTGTAAGCGTCTTATTTCTTTTCCTCTTTAGATGTGATCTATATCAAAATAATTCTGCCTATTGTAATTCGTGCCAGTGCAATGACTGCTTGCCTGAGTAAGATGAATGAGATTCAGATGTGCTAGAGGTATACAACTATCCAATTTTTTAACCCTCAATTCTAGGATGTTTAAAAAAAGTCTCGTGTTTTTTAGCATTTTAAGGAATACCTACAAAGAATATTTCATTGTTATCAGACACAGATTTAGAACTCAGTAGCTCCTACAAGGAGGAGAAGGGCTGCTTTTGTAAGTCTTTCCCGTGTTGCGTATCATCTGCTTTCTTTGCCTCAGGATTCCAAGCATCTGAATTACCTGACGTCAGAACAAGCTCTGGCAGACTTTGCGGTACTAATTRAGTACTTAAAGGAAAACATTGTAGGAGCTCGTTTTAGTCCCGTCATTGCTATTGGAGGCTCTTATGGTGGAATGCTTGCAGCTTGGTTTAGAATGAAGTACCCCCACGTGGTAGTTGGGTGAGTGTGCTTGTCCTCCTTGAGCACAGAGCAGTTATTATTCTGGGCGTTTGTAACTTCAGCATTTGTAACTTCAGTGCTGTAAATATTATGGCACTGGGACAAGTACCATAATTCAAGCTGACTTGAATTTTTCACCTTTAGGAGGAGGAGTTAAGTCATTTTGAATTTGAGAAGAGGTACTTCTTCCTTATAAAGACAACTGTAGGTCAGCAAGTACTAGCTGGTGTGTCTTTTCAGATCTATTTGTTAGTTTTATAAAAAACAGTCACTATGAACACTGAATTTGTAACTAACTTCTTTAGTGTCCTTTGATTTTTGTCCTCTCCACCACCCCCTACCCCTTTGAACTGCATTCAGTATTATTGCAAAATGGTCTTGTGACACCAGACTCCTGAGTCTGGTGTTGAATTCTTAATTCAGTAATAAGACTTCCTGGTGACTTGAGGCAGGTCTTTAATCTCTTTAATGCCTCAGTTGCCCCCCTGGGAAACAATAATAATCCCCCCCTTGTCTGCTAGAGAATAGGTTCTTGTGGGGAGGGAGTCTCACTTTAGTTGAGTTTGAACAAGGCCTATGTGAAAGCCCTAGAGGCTCAATGAGAATGACACATAAGTAAGTGATCTCTAAATTTCTACTTTATGTATCAACTGATACCTTTATGTTAGCATCTGAGATTGGTAACCTTCAATAGCCTTTGCATGCAGACCTGTGGAATAGCTTTGCAACGTTTTAGTTAGTTTAGCTAGGAGTGAGTGTCTGAGCAGAATTATAAATGCTACTTAGTGGTTGTGGGGATGGTATTGCTGAAAGGAGGGAAGATCGCTTTGCAGAGGTTCAGAATGCATATGTTTCACCAGACAATCCTCTCTGCATTTGTAGAGCTCTGGCAGCCTCCGCCCCAATCTGGCAGTTTGGTGATTTGGTTCCTTGTGGCACTTACTTCAGTATAGTAACTAATGATTTTAAAAAGAGTGGGAAGGGCTGCTCAGAAAGCATACGGAATTCCTGGAATGCCATTAACCGTCTTTCCTCAACAGGTAAGATCTCACCAATACTTTTTTCAAGGGTAACTATGGTCTGAATTGTATTATGATTTCATAAAATCAGTGAGCTTGCTTATGACATACACTTGTATATATATTGTGGGGTGTTCTTTTTTGGGGGGGGAGAGGGTGCTATACTTAGTCATGCAAAACTCTGAAATGGACTCAGTGTTATTTTTTTAAATCGGTCTGTCTTGTTGGATCAGTTGCTTCACTTATCTGTGATTCAGAACATCCAAACATCACTTAAGATCAGGTAAGAGCTGACTCCAGACCAGAACTTCAAGACTCATATTCCTTTCTGGCAAAGTTGAATGAACGGTGTCTTTATTCTAAAAAGTAGTTTAAATAGGAACTGAGGCAATTGGAAATAGAAAATAATAACAGTTCTTATAGTTTGATGCTTGAGTGAATTTATCAGCTGGGGTCACTGTACAGCACAGGAATTAAAAAAAAAAACCAAACACTCAAAAAACCCATTTCTCTTGCTACTTCAGTTCCTAATCCTACAAGAGAAAGCCTGGTATCACCAGTTAGCTGACTAGTGTGGGAAGCTGAAATGGATGAATTCTAGATCAGCTAAAATAATGGAAGACAAAGCAAGCATATTTCTGGAAGATCAAATAAGAGGCCCTGCATTTTGAACCAGTTGATTCAAAATGATTTTTCCTTCCTCAGAGGATGTTACTTCCTTTCTTAAAATGCCAAGTGCCTTGTATAAGTGTATGTGTATGGGGAGATTTTTGTGATTTTTGGGGGGTTTGTTTTAAGTTGTTTTACATAAAGTTAAATCTTAGTTATGACATACAATCTGTACGTTTCAGCATATGGATATTTCCTTTCACTGAAATAGATGCTGAATAAATTTTAGTCTGCTATGTTTGTAAGTATATGGAATAATTTCATAGATTAGTTAAACTAAGGGAAATATATAATTTTTTAAAACAAAAATAGAGCTGACCTATGTGTGATTGACCCGGATACATTAAATGTTAATTCCGTGGGTGTTTGTTTTTGTTTTTAAGATGCAGGTTTGCAGTGGCTTTCCAGCACATTTCACTTGTGCAGCCCATTAAAAAATCTTCAGGATGCTGCTATATTGAAGAGCTGGCTGAGTGAAACATGGGTAAACTTGGCTATGGTAGACTATCCCTACAAAGCTGACTTTTTACAGCCTCTGCCAGCTTGGCCTATACAGGTAACTGAGCGCCTATATCCTCTAGACCTCAATTGAGCTTGGGCTGTTGAAGTCTTTTCTGCTTGGTTTTACTGCTGAAGGAGTTTAACTGATTCTCCCTTTCTGTATGCATCTTTTCTCTTCATTTTTGGTTCTGTAAAGACAAGAGAGCTGAAAAAGGAGAACCAGGGGCAATGCCTTCTTGTATATCAGCTGTTTTGCTGACCAACTGCTGTTTGTAGGGTTAATAGATTATATCAAGAACCTAGAGAAAGAAAAGTGGCAGAAATGACTGAAAAATCTCAGCTGGCCTGCAGAACTACTCTCAAGGAGCAATGCTGCACAGAAAAAGCATATGCCATTAGAGATTCTGATACCAAGCTTAGCTGGCAGAGCTTGCAAAGAGAAAATTTCTAACCTATGTCCCTTTTGATGGGAGCAAACTAATGAGAGGAAATGAGGTTCCCCACAAGTGTATTCCTTGCAGAGTCACTTCTCTAAGCAGAACTAYCACACTAGCTGTCATTTGTGAAGTTTGCTTTCTGCAGTGCTTTCTCCCATATTTCTGTTTTCTTGGAATTTTTGTTCTTGTTAGTGTCTGAATTCCCTGCATGTCTTTGGGTTACTGTGAAGGCAAGTGAGATGGATAAAATGACACTTAGTATTTTTGCTGCTAAATTGTGGTTGTTACAAATAAAATGAAGATATCTAATTCCTCTTGATTAGAGCTGACTAATGGAGAAAGGAATGGATGTTCATCAATCCTGTGTAGCTGTCTTCAGAGGACAGTATGAACACCTTCAGATAATTTCTGCTTTCTTATCAATCTAATGCAACATGAGAAGTGTGCTCACCTTCACCACTGTTTCTGTTTGAGATATAACTCAGTAAAACCTAAAATAGAAAAGGTGTTTGCTTTTTTTGACAATGGTAATGTATGAAATCTGAGTGACACAAACTGTGCCAGTACTTTCTCTGAAACAGGATTTCTGATCTGACTGATGGTGAAAAAGGGGAAAAGTAAGTTAGAGTAGCTGAATATGTATCACTTAATCTGTTCTCTAGTGTTGGCTGCCTGTGTTCTCTCACAAATACTGATCTCTGCTTCACCACACCGTCTGAATTTCAGATACAGGGTTGTCTGCAGCCCTCTGTACTATTATCTGTCTGCAGTGTGTATTTTCATGAGAGAGAGTTTTCCAAACCAGTAATTGCTAAATTCAGAGTAGATGGCTAAGCTAGCCAAATAACAAAACCGTCTTGGAATGGCAAAATATGAGACTTATATGTTGGCCCTGTCTGTTAGGAAGAAGGAAGAGATCAGTTCCTGAGCTTCCACGATAAAAATGAGGGAAAAGATTAAATGGGGGAGAAATGGATAATAAATTCATTTCTTGGAAGATGCACAGTTTGCTACTTAATTTCCAGTAACGATCTGTTAATAACCGGTAACAGATGGAACTAGTAGGAATCCTGTAAGTCAACCATTTGCACATATAACCCTGTGCTTGAACAGCTCTAGAGTTGCAGTGCATCCTTTGCTTCTTGCAGGAATAATTTTGGATTCTGCTAATGGGCTAGCAGCTCAAATACATAGTCTTTGCCCTTTGTCCTTGTGTTGGCCCCAATTCTATAAGAGAGGGGTAAGGAGGAAGCTCTGCCAGGAAGCATATTGTCTATTTTACATTTTGTGAGGCAAAAAATCTCTGGTGCAGTGGTTTGGGGGTTTTCTGGGTATTTTTTTTTTCTGCTCTAGTGTGATCTGTCCATAGTTAAGATTCTGAATTTAACTTTACCCAAGGGTGCTCTTAATTCTTCAGCAGCAAAACAGTTTCTCATTATACCACCTTATATTTTCCAAATATGAAGAAGTACAAATATTATAATACTGTTATATAATAGCACTTATATATGTATATATATGTATATGTATACCTTTCGTGACATAGATGCTTCCATTTATACTATGGCAAATTGCAGAGAACCCCAATTTGGGCCTGGGACTTCATTGTCATATATTTGCATGTAATAGCTTTCATTCCAGGAGAGCCACTTATTCTTTATTAAGTATTCTCTATTTTAAATACTGGAAATTGAATTGAAAAGCTAAGTTAATGGAATATTAAGATTGTACTCCTTAAATTCTAAATCAGGAAACAGTTTCAGGTTCTTCGTAGTAGAATGCACTGCAAAATAGAATACTGTAATTTTTTTATGATAATACTTAGGGTATATAATTGCATAGGAAGACACTATCTGGAAGTACAGAAGACTGTACTTTCAAAAGAAACTGATATTCCATCAGGTATAATGTTTTAATCTGTATCTCTTTAGATTGAGATTCTCATCTTCCTTCTTTGTAATAGGTAGTCTGCAAGTTCTTGACTGATCCCAGTCTTCCGGACAAGTCATTGCTGCAGAATGTTTTCCAGGCAGTAAACGTCTACTACAACTACTCAGGAGAAGCCTCGTGCTTTGACATGTCTCAGACTGCAACAAAGAATCTGGGACAGATGGGTTGGTACTATCAGGTATGTGCTCCATTCTCCAAATTCAACTCCCTGAGTTTTTTGTGGGGCTAGAGTTCATGGGAATTAAAGTCATTCTACTGGCAACACACTGGGCCAGATTTAAATTGATGGGGCTGCAGCAGAATCACTACTCTGTGCTTATTGATATATAGCTTTAAACACAACCCAAGCCTTCAAAATCAGGCTGGATTTAGAACTGAAAATGAATGAGGTTATGATCAATTTTCATAGTTTCATGGGCAGTTCATGTTGTTAGATGTTCTCCAAACAATTGCAAACTGTATGTTTTTCTCTTTAAGAGTAGTGATGAACACTATGCTATGCTGTCATTGTAGAAAATAGTTACCTATTAAAAATAGGTTTTTGATATTAATTTCTGTCCTATAGAAAACATACAGGGGAAAAAAAAGGACTATTATAATAAAGTAATTTAATGATGAAAAATGTGAACATGAAGCAAGTATGGTTGTAGCTGGGGGAGGGCAGTGCACAAGAGAAACTACTTCCCCAGAAGTCCGTGTTGTCTTTTGTTATCTGCCTGACTGAGTTTCAATTCTATATACTAACTGGAAAATGATGCACAGAAGCAGCATCTTAGTCATCTTCTCCCCTCACACCCTTCAATTTGTGTATGCAAATATGCCAGGATATGTTGATACCGATTTCTTTCAAATCTATTTATGCTGTAGCTCCTCGAGACCCCTTCTTTCCTATCAAGCTGGCAATAAAAATGGGCATCTCTTTAGCACAGGGTCCAGGGCATTCTGCTCTCTATCTCCGTTATGGAGCATGTGCAACACTTTGTATACAAACCTCTCTTCTGAGCAGAAGGGCAGCTGCTTCCACAACCAAGCTAACTGAATTGGTGTTCAGGTGACAGTCTACTCCTGGCCGTTTCCTCCTGGTTTTTGCACCTGGCGGCCCCAGGAAATGTGCAGATTTTTGAGTTGTTCTCTGAGGAAGTTAGGGCTGTGTTCACTTCTCCACCACATGAGTAACAAAGAATATGGCGGCTGGGCTCATCAAAATCACTTCCTCAATCTGCAGCTTGTTTCCTATGTGCTTCTGAAGGCACCTGGGAAAGAAGACAAGCAAGAATGGACTGTGTAGTTACCCTGGTGGGCAGTATGAGACCTCCAAGCTATAGCATTTTTGTTTGTTTGTTTGTTTGCTTTTCCTTTTTCTAGCTACTACTACTAAGGTCAGGGAATAGTTTGAGGCTGAAAAGAAAGCCTTTGCTTTATCTGTGTTCTGATAGCTTGGTAATCACTGATCAAATCCTGTCTGAGCTTTACATTTAAATATTGCACTTGCAGTTATTGGACAGTCTCCCATGAATACATCTTGTTGCCCTGCTCTTTCTTTCAGGCTTGCACTGAGATGGTGATGCCCATGTGCACAGATGGTGTCAATGACATGTTTGAGCCTCAGAAATGGGACTTTGATGCACTTTCAGAAGAGTGTTTCAGACTGTGGGGAGTGAGGCCTCGGCCCTCTTGGATTCTTTCCATGTATGGAGGGAAAAACATCAGTTCACACAGCAACATCATCTTCAGGTGAGCTTTGCTTTGGCTTCCAGAGTAGTGTCTTCCATCAGTTTGGGCTGTTAGTGCAGAGAGCCTGCTCTGAGTAGCAAAGTATCTGTTTCCAACATTCCAGCTGAATAAATGATGGTGGTGCTTTATGTTTCACTTGAGAGTAAGATGATCAATCTGCAGTGACCAAAGAAACAAACTGTTCTGTCATTGGTTGTGTGTCTCTAAAACAAGAATTTAGCTTGGGATTTTGCCAAAAGTAATTTTCTTCCCATGTGGATTCCTGCTTATCTTGTGGCCAAAGTCCAGGTTTCTCATGCTGGTAAATCTGTCCAGCTTTTATGAAGCCAAAGCACTGTCTCCTGCACGTGAAAGGAAAGTCTAAACAAGCTCTAGCTATAACACAAGATCTTGATGACTAAAATTGTTGCTCTGGTGATAGTCTTGCAGAGAGTTGGTGTTGTGTTCCTCTTCCTCTTTGATATGGGAAAGAGAGAAGTAGCGTGAGGGGCTTTCCTACCACTACTAATTGTTCCCTTATTTTAGTGATAATTGGGTTAAGTTTTAACAAAATTACTTAAGACTCCACTACCAAGAGATGTTTTTATTCTAGCAAGGCATACTAGTAATGTACCAGAAGTTGGTCTGAAACACCTTCCTATATGGACAAAAAGTGAAGGAAATATTTCAGTCAGATACAAAAACTAGTGCATGCCGCTTGCTCTCTACTCAGCTTTCACTTTCCTTGTTTCTAATGAGGTTAAATTCTGTTCTGCTTTCTTCAAAGGGAGGTTCATGTTGCTGTACTTTGCTGTGAGGTGATATGAATTTTGAACAGCTAAGTACTGGCTGTTCGTTAGGTTGCTAGATGGTAGGGAGGCATTTAATAAACCCATTTTCAGGACAATTGGAGCCTGTGCCCTGAGGAGTTCTGACTCACTCTACTGATTGCCCACTGCGGGCAGTTCCTAGATGTATCCCTCTGCTCTTGTTCAAATTGTGTAAGGCCTTTTCAAAAACAAACTTTCTTAAACAAAAATCAGAATTAGTCTTTTGGACTTGCTAAATAGCAGTGTATTTTAAAAGTAAAAAGTCCTGGCTTGAATTGGGGATTATTCTCTGGATTTCAGCCGTTAACATTGGTCTGTTTGGCTCCAAAGCTTTCCTTTCATTTTTCTCTTGCTGTTTCTGCCCCAGTGGGATGTCTGCTCCAAAGTGAGAAATTCTGTGGTTATTAATAGGAAAAAATATTGATCTAACTTAATTTCTGCAAGCTTCCTTATTTCCAAGGTTCCACAGCTCTGTACACTAGAATTCTGCTTTGTAAGCAATAGACAAACAAATCTAAGTGTTTAAGGATTTATGCCAACTGAAGGAGCTTGAAATGAGAAAAGCTTGAAAGCAACCAAATGAATGAAAAAGTAAGTGCTGTACACACAAAGCTTTGGATCTCAAGCTGAGTTGTTTCTCTTCAAACAAACACATTGTCAACACCATACATTTGATAGAAAAGCTTTTTATCCACAAACACCACAGAATGTTTTGGGAAAAAAAAATCCTATATCTACCAGGGGATGCAGGCCCTGCTGTGGAGTAAAAAGCACCATGCAGAAGTGTCAAGCAACTTGCACAACAGTTTAGCATGGGGAAGGAGGAATACTTCATTTAGAGAGAACCGCTGTAGTTTGGATTTATCCAGCCACGGTGGGATTTAGCCAGGATGCTAAAACTCATGTTACCACTTCTCCCTCTGCTAGCAGCAGATCACCTTCCAGATTCCACCCTGGAACTCTACTGGAATTTTCAAGTGTTGACTTGGGAATTCCCACTGCCACTTTGGTACCTTTACAGAGATACCTTACTAAATTTTTATTCGTGCATGGGTATTATTTAGACTATAGGCAGATGTTTCCTGCCTGTCCTATGATGTGTACCTTTATTAAAATGCTGGCTTGAGGAAATTGGGGGTTTCATTACAGCTTTGTCAGCAATTTCCATTCCTGATATTCATATTGGAATATGTTCTGTAGTTGGCATAGAAATATACTGTGATGGAAACTGTCTGCATTTTAATGCCCTTATTGTGTATGCAGCAGAGAGCTGTAGTGTCTCATCAACATACTGTGGTAGTCAAAGTCAACCTAGTGTAAATGAGAATTTAAGTTGAAATTTAAAATTTTATTTGAAGTGGACTTTTTTATTCTTGGAATGTTTAAAATGTTTTCTTTACTGTAGCCTTGAAGGGTGACAGTAGTTTGAATGCATTTAGCAGAGCTGAATTTGTTTCTTGTACCTTGAATCCAGAAACATCACAGATTATACCAAACAGTATAAAACTGTGGTATGCACAGTCCTAAAATTGAAACTTTTCGTTCTGGACAAATCATAGCTGAACTTGTATACTTCCAAGCTAGGGCACCCACTTATCCAGTTTTTTTATTGGAAAGGGTCAGGCAGGGATTATAAATAGCCTAGAACATGAAGGCTCTGTTTTGAAGGGATACTGGGGCTGTGCGAAAGAGGGGATTGCTGGCATAAAAGAAGGGAATGGAGTAAAGGAGAAGGCAGAACAATGCCTGGTGGAAGAAAAGGGGAGAAAAATTTAGAGAATTAATCTGGGTAGTTGTGGAGGGAGTGGACTTACTACACAGAATTAAATAGATAGGATATGCAAACAGTGTTAGGAGTATGTAAAACTGTGCTTGTTCTGGACAGGGCTGAAGGGCAGAGGAGGCTCTAAAGAGACAAAGAAAAGGGAATATTTTGCTGTGCAACAGGCAGGATCCTATTTGTACTGTCTTGGAAGTATGATGGAATTAAAGAGAATGGTATATTAAGACATCCAATCATGGAAGTCTCACTTGATCTTCTTGGCTGATATTTTGCATTGGAATTTGTTATTTCTGAAGCCCTACTTGCCTTGCCATTGCTAGAAAGAAAGGGCTGATTTTTATACTTCTTTTTGTTTTTTATTTTCTTGTTACTTCTGTTTACTCCTCAAAATTTCCGTCCCCTCAGATGGACAACTGAGCACTTCAGGTGCCTGCTTAGCTTTAGCATGTAAATAATCCATTCTAGTTGTTACTGAGTTCTTACCCTGTAAAACTGTTAAGCATTAGGATTCTTCTGTGGTGAACACCCACCACCCCCCCACTGCCACCCCCAGCAAGTGTCACTTTTCAAACTGCCTTAATGCGTCTGGTGCCATCACTTGGCAGGAGTGTCAGAGGATGCAGCCAGCAGCTCCCAGAAAAGCCAGAGACGTGTTCTTTTCTTGTGATATGCCTAATTTCCACATGACTGGGACCAGAAGATCCAAGTCCATGTACATCTTGGGTCTCTCAGCAACTTAACTCCCTGTTGCCAAGGTGCTGTGCTGATTCAGATGACCTTTTAAATCAACAGTGTTTTGCTTATTGGGCAGCCTTCTGTGTGCATTTTGTTTTGCAGACAGAAAATGTTTCTTAATTTCAGTCACGTTTAGAACCTTTGAAAATAATTACAGAAATTCAGGATACTTTTTATCAATGAAGAAACATGTCATAGAATCCTATCCAAAATATTATCTCAAACTGCTTATGATTTTTGCTTCTGGTTATTTCTACAAACGTTTCTTACTCAATCTCTTCCGGGTGCTCTCATTGTGGTGTTTTTCTAGCTGCATATCTGTTAATGTCCAGTGGTGTTTTCATTTATCAGTTCTTGCTCCTAGAAGCTTACACTAACTAATGTAGAGTAATCTGTCTCTACTGTTTTCTTTTGTCAACAGGTCTAATGTTTTTCGTGAGGAATAGATCTAGATTTGTGTGGTTACATAAGTATATGGACATTGGCTATTTTGTGCAGGAAGATGGAGCCACATTTAGTAAGAACAGTATGATAAAGGAAGATGAAGGGCTCTAGGGATTGCTAGATTGCATCCAAAACTAAAAATGAGAGGTGCAAAGCTCTAATCTCGGTTTAGCCTTTGGCTTACTCCATGGATCAGGCGTTATTTGGAGGCAGATATAAGGTCCATGGAATCTTTTCATTGACTGAATGGGAGTAAATCGCTTTAGACTGCCCCATCACAGAGGAAGAGTTACTGGAGACAATTTTCTGTGGAGTAAAAGCTTTGTTTTGATGTCGTTGTTAAGAGAAGTAAGGGTAGTAACAAAAGATCTAAGTATTTATGTGCAAAAAAAAAAAAAAAAAAAAATCTGGTACCTGACTGAGACAGCATAAGGTAGAACTGCCTGAAAATTCAGGCCCTAAAGGGTTGAGCTGTCTATTAGTTTGACTGATTGTTTAAGGAGGAAAGCAAGGAGCTTTGGCTTTAGAATTTGAGTGTATTTTGGTACAGGGGAACCTGAGCCTCTTCTCATGACCATGGCAAGGGCAACAGATTTTTTTTTCCAGAGACTGGCACTATTATAGATTATTACCTGAATCAGGAGATAATCCTTGATGGCAGTAGTTGCCTACCTCTGTCAAGAAAGCCCATCTAGGAGGAGGGATGGACACAGGACACTGACACAGGGCTGAGGTCTGTTTCTGTCAGCACATACGCAAAACTAGTTGAAAGTCAACACGGTTATGTTGATACGAGCTGCAGCTTCACTGACTGCTGTGCAGATGTACCCTAATGAGGTATTATTTCCCTTACAGCAATGGTGGCCTGGATCCGTGGTCTGCAGGGGGAGTGACCCAGAACATCACCGATTCCCTCGTGGCAATTGTGATCCCAGACGGAGCTCATCACCTGGATCTGCGCAGCCGCAACCCTTGTGACCCCGCATCTGTGCAGCAAGCTCGAGCCTTGGAAATTCATTATATGAAGCAGTGGATTGAGAAGGCCAGGCATAACCACTGAAGTGGTACTGTAACAACTGTGGCTGTTATACCTCCCTTGGCTTTGCTTGGAGCAGGGCCAGGCCTTATCATGCAGTTGTCTCACTCCTGCTTCCTCACCTCCTTTACAATGCTAACCACTGATGCTTGTGCCCGGGAGAGGAGAAGGTGATAGATGGATAGAGAGCATTCTGCGGTAACCAGCTTTGGTTAATAAAGTGCATGGATTGAGCTGCCTGCTCTGGCTTGCTTTCCTATTCTGCTGTTCCCAAATGCTGCACCTTATTATAGAGTTCCTGTTTTAAGCTTGATGCCTTCCTGGCTGCATTAGATTATTGTCCTGGGTGCTGAAGAGTGTGTGCATGGATTAAATGGCAGTCCCGTTAGTGTCCATGGTTCCTGCTGCCTTCAGTGGCATTGAATTTCAAACATCCTCAGCTGGAATAAACTGTCATGGTAGGGATGTGGAGAGAATGAGGGAACAAAAATCATCTCTGTTGGAGAGGTAAGGAAGGGAAGAGGGAATTGGCTGTGCAGTTTGTTTAAAAACAAACGAAGCCTCCAACCAAAAAAAACCCCTCCAAAACCTAAAACAAAAACACCCCCTACCTTTAGGGAATCAATGCTGGAAAGCAAGTAAATATTTTTTTTTCCTTAGTTTTCTGGCAGTGTATTAATCAAAGCTGCCTTAACTGGTTTTTCCATTCTACTCTGTACTGTATGATCAGGGCTGGTCCCTAACTCTTTGCTGATAGCTTGCTGAGCATGCACTAGGATTTTACTTCTTCTGTTGCTGTTTATTCTAACCCTAGAATATCTGCCTCAGTGATAACGATAGCCAAAAAGAAACTCTGGCTGTGTTTTGTGTGTGTGTATGTCCTCTGTACAAACACTTAGCTTTTTCAAATCAGGAAGCTTTCTCAGCTATTCTCTTGAAGAGCAAATGTGACACTTGTGCTGGCCAGATCTTAGGAAGAGACAAATAATAGGGGCTGTGCCTTGTGTGCAGTCCCCTCCCCATTCTGTTTATTGTTGAAATTCTGCATGATCTGTTTGCTGATAGCTCTTCAATAAAAGCCTTTTTTTAAAAAAAAAAAGTTTGTGGGACAAACTATTCAAAGCGTAGAATGCAGCCATCCCCTTGGATCAGCCTAAAGCATGATGCCGAGCTCAACAAGCCAGGTGCAGTAGGGCTCTCTGTAAAGCTTCCAAAATGGACAAACTGCCCTGATTCATGAGACTGCATATTTGACGTTAATAAATGGCTGGGGCAATCCCCTCGTTTTCCAGCTTTGGCTTCATTCATGCTGAAGCGCTCCTTCAGAAAGGATTCTCTGCAGTTGTAAGGACAATTCCATTTCAGAAAGATGTGGGCAAGGCTTGTTGAGCTGAGACTCTTAAAACTCCAATTCTGTTGAAAAGTTTCTCAGCTTTAGTGATAGTTGAGTATTTTCCTAAGACACCAGGTGGCCTTTTTTGTTTCCACTCTCTCTCCATTCTCTGGGAACAAAGCATACTTAACACTGAAATTTTATCTTTTAATGAACTCCTGTGAATCCTATTCTTCTGATAGTTCCTGGCATACTCTTCTTGCTGTATTGTTCTAGAAACAGTTTTAAACCATTGGCATTTATGTTCAGATTCAGCAACCTGAAGCTCTCCTGCTCTGTTTTGAGCAGGAGTATTACTTCAGAGCATACAGAGAGCAAGACCACAGAAGAATCATAAGGGTAAAAGAAAGAGCTATTCAGAACTTGCCTAAAACTGTTGACTGAAAGCAGTCCCTTTTCCAATAGATCTTTCTTTTTTATTTTTCTTGGTACCATGATGTAAATATATTCCCCTCCCTTGCTCATGTACTTTATAATGATGTATTGGCCTTGAAAATTTTAAAACAAAAAATTAATGTTTTCTAGTCAACTGTGAGTTATAAGTCAATTTTTTTTTTAGAAAAATACTGTTGCTTCCTAAGAATTTATGACTTTATGATATTTTTTTTACTGAAAGGCAAGGAATAGAATTTACAAGCATAAATATAGATGTTGGGATCACAAATGGATTGTAACTGAACAAGCAAGAGGCTGGTCCAGCTCTCACTAATGGCATAGAGTGTTCTGAGTGCATGTTCTTGGAATAAACTAATGCTGTATGGAGATGAATGTGGTAGATTAATGCAGTGGGCTGTTAACACTCCAAATTAATAGCCACTGTTTATCATAATGATCTTAACATCTCTCCTCGTCCTCCATTACCAGCTAACTTACTCTTTCTCAGGAAACAACTTGTTTATTGCTTGGAAAACACTGTTAGTTTCAAACAAAGTAATTTAAATTTTTATTCCTCTCCCCCCCCCCCCGCTTTATTTTTTTTCCTCTTTTCAGTAGCAGAAAAAATTGCCTTTAAGGAAACTTAAACCCTGCCGTTTTCAATGTTGAATTTTGAGAAATTGTATTAAAAACAAAACTGTTTGTCTTAATCTGTGGACTGATCTATATATGCTAGTGAGAGACTGTTGTTTGGCTGCCTCATATAAATGTTAGCTCTGCCTGCTTGTTTCATGCAGGTGAGAACAGAATCATAGAATGGTAAGGTTGGAAGGGAGCTCTGGAGATCATCTAGTCCTACCCTCAGCGTAGCCCATACGGGGACTGAACCCGCGACCTTGGCATTAGCAGCACCACGCTCTAAAGAGATGTTTGGAAATTGCTGTCTTCCCCCTTCCCTTCCCCGATCATGTAGTGATGGGCCGTATTTCCTCTCAGGCTTATGTATACACTTGCTGTCATGAATGATTTGAATTAAAATGCATGTTTTCCAAGGATCAGAAAAATGCAAAAGGAAAAAAGAATTAATGATAACTCTAAAACATGACTCTTACCTCTAAAACTGCAGTTTGTGCCAATAGAAATGTGAGCTTCTGGAACTGGATTTTATTTTGTAAGGACACAAATTTTTCTGCCCAGACAAATTTGGAGTTCTGCAAACACATGTTGTCTTCCTACATATCAGTGGTGAAGGTTGTGTGGACTGACTTAATGGTGCATCACACCAACCTGCCAACCTGGCAAGTGGAGGTTTGACTAGGCTGTGCAGCCTGAAATATTTTATCAGTGAGGTCTAAGGCTGCAGGTTGTGAAGAAGTTACATAGCTTCTGCCTGCACCTTGCTGTGTTTGTAGGTAATTTTAACTTTGAAGATAATCAAATACTGCGCTGTCAAAGGAAGCTACGGAAAAGAAAGCCTCTCTGTTTACCTGGAACATGACTCAAATCACAGAAGTATGTGCATACAGAGAATGAAGGGCAAGTTTTGCATCCCATAGTGTCTGTGCGCCAGACTGCAGATTTGCAGATCGCATTTGTTGCAGATGAATGTCAGTGCACTTTAAATAAAGTAAATTCTTAAAGAGAGTGTTCTCTTTAAGAACTGTTCTTAAAGAGAGTATTTTAGCTGTCATGAATCCAACCTTTATGGAGTTGGAAGGAAACATCAATAACCTAAAGAGTTTTATGTTAACCTTTTCACAGTTGATACATCTTCCAGGACAAATGGTAGAATAGTGTCTTTCTGACAATCAGGAGGATGATACGAAAGACCCACAAAAATAGGGTTGAAAGAGCTCAGGGGATCATACACTCCAAGCCTACCTCAAGAAAGGATCAGCTGTGTCTAAGCTGATAGGCAATGGTACAAGATTGATAGCTCTCCTGTGATTCAGCAGAACACCGTATCTGTGCTGTCTTCAGCCAATGCAATGCGTGGCATGCATTTTGTGAAACCATGTGTTTGGAGGAAACATTTTTATGGTTGCTTGAGTTGAAAGCAAAAATGGTATCTCTCCGAAACTGCTCACATTTGTGACCTGAATACTTGCACTTGTAGCCTTGTCAAAGTTGAAAGAGTTACTTTTATTAGAATAAGACTGCTGTGGGGACAGATCTGTGCTGTTGGAGCAATAAAATGGGTCCTCACAGAGTTGGATGAGTAACACGATTGTCATATGGTTTTAAATAAACTGCTGAATGGATGTTCCATAAAATATAAATCTTTCTGAAGTTGAAGCTATGTATGTAATATTTTAGTCCCTAACACCATTTTATAAAGTGATCATTTAGATGGCTTTATTTGAATCCCATTTTCTATGATAGTGGCATCAATGTTAGTGTATGGCATATTAATATATGTTGCTACTGTGTTGTCCCTATATTTTATAATCTAGCCTTGTATTTTTTTTGCTCATGTGTTTTTAAAATAAAGTCATTGTTTTACAAAAATGATGTATTCTTTATGAATCAGACTTTAAGACTATCCATATTAAAAGGCTAAATTGTTTGCTTTTGCCAGTGCAGATTAACAGAATCTATGTCTATGTTGTATTACAGTAGTAATTACAATAATCATAGAATCAGTAAGGTTGGAAGGGACCTCTGGAGATCGTCTAGTCCAGCCTCCCTGCCCAGCAGGGTCACCTCTAGAGCGTGTTAGACAGGGTTGCATCCAGGCGGGCCTGAGCATTAAAGGCAAAAAATCTAAAATGAGGATGATAAATTTGCATTTACAGAGGATAAATATACAGTTCTTATGTGCTTTTCAAAATTCTCCTTTGAGTCTTTAAAGAAAAATTAGGATATTTTTATTTTTCAGTTTAAAGATGCTGAGACTCTGCTTGCAGCCTCCATTGATATCAATAGATTTGTACTCTTTGAGTCTGCAGCTGTGTCATTGATATCAATAGATTTGTACTCTTTGAGTCTGCAGCTGTGTCTTTAGGTACTAAGATATGAATGTAGAAGCCTAAAGTCAACCTTTAATTTTTAACATCAAATCTTAAACTGGACTCTTTTGACTCACCAACACACAGATGCAGAGACAGGCTTCTCTGCACTGGAGATTTACCCATGTCCTGAGATGCGATGCAGGGAAAGGCTGCTCACAGCAGCCAAGAGCAAGAACATGGACCTTTTGCATGGCTGCCATGTGTTCCCCAAAGCAGTAATAAGTATGGTAGTCGTTGGTTATGTTGCAGTTGGGTTTTGGCCCCAGGGCAACCAGCTGGCTGACAGGATGCTCTGGTTATAATGTCTAGAGAGACGCTGGATACCTCCGTAACTGTGAATGTGTTGGCTATAGGCATCTGTTATAACAGGGCGATACCTCGGTGGGGAGCAAGTGCTCCTCTGGCAGGGCCCTGTTCTCTCATCTGTAACCGCAGGGGCTCCTTTCCTGGGGGTTTGGCAGCACGAACAGGGGCTGGCTGCTGCCCGGCTTTCTGGTGCTTCCCTCTCTGCTGAAAATTTGCAAAGTCTTTTAGTTCAATCCCCCAGTTTAGAAAGTAGGTGCAGTGAAACACTAAGACCAGGAATAGCAAATCCCTTCCGTTTGTCTTGTTGTTTTCTAATGTATGCGACCTCTCTGGGTGGTTTAAGCGGTTTAGGTACTTTCTATAAAAGGGATCTTTTAATGACAAAACTAATGTGATTATCTTACTGAGTGTGAGAGGCGTATTCAAGGTTTAAAGAAAATCTGTTAGAATAGCTGAATGTATCTGCTTAATCCCTTCTCTAATGTGGATGGACAATGCTCTGGGAAGCAATTGGTCTTTCTTTCTTAGAGTAAATGCCTGGTCTCCAGAGGTAGGAACTGTTTGCAGCTTTTTATACCCCTACGCTTCACCTTCTAGAGAACACAAAGGCACAGGAGAGAGGCAGAGAGCTTTGAGAGGCCAAGTTTTTCCTCAAATAGCTGGGGGTGTAACCAATATCAGACCAGTTCCTGCAAGCTGTTGAGCACCCTCAGCTCCCTTTGACTGCAATGTGAATAAAGGGCCCTCCACATCATGCAAAATCACATCCCTGGAACGTGAAATACAGCAGCACTCTCTCGTTTCTGAATGGTGCGAGCTGAGTGCATGGGGATCTCGGTTACTTGGATGGCCGGATCGTTGTCTGTTAGAGATTGCTGAGCAACTGCTCTCCAACAGCACGCAGATCTGCCTGTGTTTGTGCATTGGCAAAGTAGCACTATGCTGTGTACGTTTGGGAGAGGTTGCCAAGAAGAGTAATTTTGGGAAATGTCCAGAGGTCACATTTTCAGTATCAACCCTTTGGAAAGATTTGGACCTGCAAACAAGTTATCACAGGGTGAAGCTTGAGTGGGGATGGACATGTCTGTGCTCTGAAAGAGAGAACAGCAGAGAAGGGTGATGAGTGATTCGGGAGTGCATGCAAAGCCTCCTTGGCATAGGGGCAGCTATGGTGGGACCCCAGCTGCTGAATGAACCCAGCATTTTACAGCTACTGCATAGGAATGCCCACCTTCAATCTGTTACTTTCTGGTTAATAAAAGTAACTTGATTGTCATTCCCACAATTATAACAAGAGAATGAAGTTGAGAAGTTACCATGGACTAGCTAACGTGCTGCAGGTTCATGCCTCTGCTATGCTGCAATAACAAGTTCATAGGTCTGTGTCCTGCTTTTGAATTATTTGATTCCTAGATGTCCATTTGGAAACAGAAGGGGCATCCATGTCTAGAGAAATGTTAGGAAATACTGTAGTGCTTTTTTAGCAGTTAGTATTGTACATAGGACCTCCACCTTTTTAAAGTATGTCTGGATGTCATCTCCAGACATATAGAGGAAAAGAAGGTGATCAGGAGTAGCCAGCATGGATTCACCAAGGGGAAATCCTGCTTAACCAATCTGATAGCCTTCTCTGATGGARTGACTGSCTGGGTAGATGAGGGCAGAGCAGTGGAAGTTGTGTACTTTGGCTTCAGCAAGGCTTTTGACACTGTCTCCCATAACATCCTCCTAGAGAAGCTCAGGAAGTGTGGGTTCTGGCTGAAGAGCGGAGCTCAGAGGGTTGTCATCAGTGGTGTGGAGTCTAGTTGGAGGCCTGTGGCTAGTGGCATCCTGTAGGGCTCAGTCCTGGGTCCCATCCTGTTCAACTTCTTCATCAATGACCTGGATGAGGGGACAGAGTGCCTCCTCAGCAAGTTTGCTGATGATCCCAAGCTGGGAGGAGTGGCTGATACACCTGAGGGCTGTGCTGCCATTCAGAGAGACCTGGASAGRCTGGAGAGCTGGGCAGAGAGGAACCTCCTGAGGTTCAACAAGGGCAAGTTCAGAGTCCTGCACCTACGGAGAAATAATCCTAGGCACCAGTACAGGCTGGTGGCTGACCTGCTGGAGAGCAGCTCTGCAGAGAAGGAGCTGGGAGTGCTGGTGGATGACAAGTTGAGCATGAGGCAGCAATGTGCCCTTGTGGCCAAGAAGGCCAATGGTGTCCTGGAGTGCATTAGGAAGAGTGCTGCCAGTAGGTGGAGGGAGGTGATCCTGTTCCTCTCCTCAGCCCTGGGGAGGCCTCATCTCGAGTCCTGTGTCCAGTTCTGGGCTCCCCAGGACAAGACACACATGGAGCTCCTGGAGAGAGTCCAAAGCAGGGCTACAAAGATGCTCAGAGGGCTGGAGCACCTGCCCTACGAGGAACGGCTGCGAGAGCTGGGCCTCTTCAGCGTGGGGAAGAGAAGCCTGAGGGGGGATCTGATCAATGTGTATAAGTACCTGAAGGGAGGATGTCAAAGGGACGGGGACAAACTCTTTTCAGTTGTCCTGTGTGACAGGACAAGAGGCAATGGGCAGAAATGGAAGCACAGGCAGTTCCGCCTGAGCGTGAGGGGAAATTTCTTCCCTGTGAGAGTGACAGAGCACTGGACCAGGTTGCCCAGGGAGGATATGGAGTCTCCTTCTCTGGAGATCTTCAAGGCCTACCTGGCTGCAACATGCTCTAGGTGCCCCTGCTGAGCAGCGAGGTTGGACTAGATGATCTCCAGAGGTCCCTTCCAACCTTTCTGATTCTATGATTCTATGAAAGTATTTTTCAAAGCAATAGTGGTGGATGATAAACATAAGCAGAAAAGCTTTCACAAAGCTTGAGTATCACCCTTTGATTGTGATTGCTTCCTGCCTGGAACCCTTTACAGCRTATGGATTTAGCTGTATAGCCAAAGCAAACAGGTTGCCTTTTGTAATCTATTATCCAAACATCCCAGGAACAGCACATAATGAGGAAAAATATAATAAGCTGCTGCCTTTTCCAGTTTTATGTAGTTAAATGAGCTGTGTCCTCTCACCACTAGCTATAGAAATAAGAAAAGAGGTTCCTCAAAATCAGTATATCCTCATTATGGAGATGGGCATGGAGCTAACCCTACAAACTGATCTGACTACCATGGGCCTACTACTGTGCTTGGRTTCTCTTTTGTGAAGAGAGACAACGTTCAAGGACTAAGTGCAAAATCTGAGAACAGGTCCCAGGAYGAGGCCTTGGGATCTCCCCACTAAACTGCTGTACAATCAGTAATCATAGGTTAGGAAGGACCTCAGGAGGTCTCTAGTCCAACCTCCTGCTCACAAGCAGGATCAGCTATAATGTTAGACCAGATTGCTCAGGGCTTTACCCATTTGTCCTGAAAATGTCTAAGGATAGAGCCTGCAGAAACGTTTTGGGTAACCTGTTTCAGTGCTTAACTGTCCTCATGGAGGARAAAATTTATATTCTGAACCTTCCTTCAGTTCTTCAAGGAAGAATTTTATCATCTGAACCTCTCATTTCTGTTTACATGTGTTGTTTCTTAGCCTCCCACATGCACTATGGTAAAGAGATTTCTTCATGACCCTTGTAGTCAYTGGGGTCTGTTAGGTGCCCCTGAATCCAGCTCTTTTCTGTGCTGAACAAGCCCAGCTGCTTCAGCCTCTCCTCACAGGGCAAGTGCTCCAGCCTTGACTGTGCTGGTTGCCCTCTGCTGACCTCACTCCAATTAATCAATCTTAGTCTTTTACCAGGAAGCCCCAAACTGAGTGYRGTATTTGACATGTGGTCCAACAAGCACTGAACGGTGGGGTAGGGTCACTTCACTGGATCTACTGTCCCTGCTCCTGTCCMTCCRGCCCAGGAGGCTGTTGGCCTCTTCACTGCTAGGGCACACGGCTGGCTCGTGCTCAGCTTGCCATCCGCTAGGACCCCAGGACATTTTCTGCGGAGCTGGTCCCCAGACGGTCAGTGCCCAGCCTGTGTTGTTGTCACGGGTTCTTCCTGCCCAGGTGCAGGAATTTACATTTCTCCTTGTTGAATTTCATGAGGTTCCTGTTGGCACCTTTCTCCAGCCTGTCTAGGTCTCTCTGGGTGGCAGTCCTGTCCTTGAGCGTATCAACTGTTCCCCTCAGGGTGGTGTCATCTGCAAGACTAAGAAACAACAAGGAAGAACTTGGAACCAGAAAACAGCACATTTTCTATCTTATCTCTGTCCTAGAAGATATGTGTGGACTAGTCTTAAAAGCAACTGTTTTCTGAAGTCTTTTGAGCACTGAAAGTTTGCTGTATGACGTCTTTTCTGACCACATCATTGCTGACTGCATCACAATGTCAACTCCGACATTGGATTTTGTAGCTGAATTCTTTCCAGCTGCCAGAACAAATGATGAATGCTCCACACCGCTCTGCTCTCAAGAGCTCTGATGTACAGCAGTTATACTAATGATTTTTAAAAGTGTTGTTCAATTACCACAATCTCAGTGCCATGGTAAATCAGAGCTTTGTCATTTCTGCTAGGGACTGTGGAACAGCTTTAATGATTAAGGACAGTCCAAAAAACAGATGGATGGAAGATTTGCCTGGGCTACCGCCTTCCCAGTTGCAAAGGATAGTTTTTTGGAGGATGCATCATAGATTCAAAGGACTCTTTGAGAGAACTATGTACTGGATTACCATCATTATATCACAGACACTCTATCACCATTTCATAAGTGAAGAATTCAGACCAGAGTAAGACCAGAGAGATCCTGGCTGGGTTTTTTTTGATAAGGAATTATAAACATTCTTGCATTATATGATTGCCCAGATCTTAACAGATGGTACAAGGCCRCTCACTGCTCCCAAGGAGGCTGGCCACTCTGTCTGGGGAGACACCAGAGGATTTTCAAGACTGATGGCAGATACAGTTCAAAGGGTCATTACTTCTAACACTAGACTTCTCTGAGTACCCAGAGCTCTGCTTCCAGGCCTGTGTAAGTGTCAGTTTGACAGGAAGTCAACTCAATTCCTCATGTCTATCACCTGTTGGTGTTCCTCTGAGCATCCTACAGATCCACTGCTTGCCTCTAGATTCCTGGCTGAGGGGGGCTCTGCGTGATGTGGAGTCATATCCCTTCAGTTTGAGGGGGGAATGGTGGYCCCAGCTCCTGGTGAGAGCACGAGGTGTGTATGTGCGTGTGCATATGCATAGTGTTCTTTCTTCTCCAGAAGAAAAAGACTCTAGCTATCTTTTCAAAGGAAGGGCTTTTCAGGTGGTTTGCTCCAGGGGAAGAGTATAGGAATGTGAATCCTGACTGGTCCCCTAGGATGTCTGCATTAAGATGCTGAAGTCTTGCAAGGTTTGATACACCTTGCACCCATCAGGATCTTCTGTTGTGTAGGTTACACAGCACTCTGCTCACCCTGCTGGCTTTCCCTGGGGAGAGGGAGGCGAGAAAGGCCTTATGTGGGTGTTCTAGCTAGCAAGAGGTCACTGCAATGTCCAGGTCAAGTTTGCAGATCTACTCCTGTGATGTGTCTCAGGCCACCCAAGGATTCACAACAGGGCTGTGACTTGGAGTGCTTCTTCCTGAGGCCTGCCTGGACCTCTGTGGTTGCTGGTGCATGCAACTCTGCACTCTGGACTCCTTGGCTACCCTCTAACACTTTGCCATTTGCCTCAGGGATGGGGGAGGAAGGGAAGGACATTACTTCCTTGTAAAGACCTGTTCCCTATTCTCCATCTCTGCAAGCAGGGCCGCTAGAAAAGGCCAGGCCCTCCCAGGTTAAGCTGGAGGAGAGAGATGGCTCCCACCTTCCCTCCCAGCAGATGAAGTCAGTTCTTGCTACGCAAACTAGACTAATAAATGTCAGGGCAGCAGGAGGTAAGTGCAATCAAGTGAGAGAGCCTGAGTTATAGCGGTAACCTGCTGAATTCCTAGGTCACAAAGTAATTTACAGAACAACCCTAATGTCATTCAATAATTATTCAGACAGGCCAGACCCCAGGGGGCACAGTCTCCTGCTGGTTATATTATTAATACCATCAACAAACAGCAGGATGTTGGTGTGAAGAAAAGAACCACAACACAAGCGTGTGAACCTAAGGAACAAATGGAAAYCAGTACTATCAGGATATTGTACCGGTTCTTAATGAGTGAAAAAAAAAATCTATCTGCTTATCTATCTGTGCCATCCCAGCAAGTCATTCAGCAAAATATGCCTGAGTGCATCTCCTTCTACCGACAGTGAAAATTGCTCACGGCAGTTTGAAGGAGAAGGGAAGGAAGGCTGATGTGTCAGTGTCTGGCCATTTGTATCAACCAGCCTCTGTGATAGTCCCCATGGAGACTGACGGGGGGAGATGGTTTCCAAGCGCCCTAGAATAATTTAAATTAATATCCAGTGAACAATGTAAACCTTTTCTTTGACGTGGCGTGGGAATAAGCAGTCACACCGCTCAAACTGGGTCAGCTGAAAAAGAAGGTAATGCCAGAACCTCAGGATCTGATCAGCAGAGTATGCCGGGGTCCTGACCTCTGCTAGCTCAGTCACTCCTTTCTCTCCTCACCCTCATCCTCCAAAACATCTAAAAATGGCAGCAAATTCCCTTCAGAAATTTGTCTTTGTAAATTGAGACTTCCTGGATAAAAAGGATGTAGGTGTAACCTGAGAGCGAGTGTCCGAGGCAGCCTCTCCTGCAGTGGGTGCACTGATTCTAGGCACGTGGGTGCCGCTCTTCATGTTTGCAACTGTGTATGTAGCTGTACTTATCTGAAGTAAACTTACGGTTGTTTCTCAGCTGCAAAGTGGCAGAGCTACTTAGTATGACACTTTTGTGTGTTATTTACCACTAATAAACGGACAAGCAAAAACTCCCTGTTTTTGACTCTTCCTCATGCAGAGGAAGTCACCGTTTATTTAACATGAGGTTAAATAATGAGRTGTCTTTTAAAAGAACTTTTACAAGATGAGGAGAGGCTTACTTGCCGTTATCTCAGGGTTCAATAGCAGATGTTGGTTTRTAACAGAGGAGGGTCTGCCCCAGAGCTATTACACTGGAACAATAACAAATCTGGGCTGTTGTCATGTGTGTGTGTGTGTGTCTGTGTGTATGCACATGTATGTGTGTGTGTGTGCTAGAGAGAGGTCACTGCTGGTGACTGCTGTCCTGGGGTACCTTCCTCCACACCAGGCTGCACCTACTGCCTTCACGGAGCATTGCTCTAGCCAGAGGCTGAAGCCGTTACAGGAGCAGTTGCATCAACACTTTGGCTTGGGGCGTGTGATGAAATTACTGGTTCTGCTTGGTCCTTCAAAACGCAAAACTAGTCAGTGTCTACAAAACAGKGCAGCCATGTGGAGCTGCCCGGTGGTGGCCAGTGCTCTAGACCAGTTCGTTCGTCCTTTGAACGCCAGGCATGCAAGGAGTGAACACAGACGTATCTGCACAACAGTCCGCCATCCAGCCGAGGAGTTATCTCTAACTGGCCTTGMTGATTCTGGTGTTAGATTATAACTGCATTACTGGATTGGGGGCTGCCAAAGCACAGTCCGAAGGGCTCTCATCCCCGTGAGCAAGGACAGAAAAGAGTCGTGCCTTGAACTGGCTTTCATGTTTCCTACTGAACAAAAACCCAAAGTGCCTAGCCTGGCTCTCATTTTTCAGTGTTRCTGGCAGCATGCGATCCTTCCCTGCTTTTTCTGAAGAAACGTCTAAGTGTCCAAGYGCTGTTTTTTCCCGTTTGATGGGCACTGGGATGTGACCAGGTCCTATCTGTGCTTTCCAGTGGGGTTGCCTGGCAGTGCGGTGAGGTCCCTGTGGAAGGATGCTCTTTGCCTGAGGCAAACGCTATGGAGGTGCAGGATCTAAAAAAAAAAAAAAATCAGTCATCATTTTGGCTATTTCACAACCTATTTATGGCAGGTTTCCCTGTGGTCAGGAAGCCAAACAGATCATAAACCAAGGCATTTAATTAAGTCTCAGACTTTTGCCTCTGAAATGCGACTGCACTGACATTAGACCAGCCTGTGGCTTTCCTCATCAGACATAGTCTACTAGTGCCAGCTCTTCATGTGGCTCACATGATACATTCACGATGAGAAATCTTTCCAGGGTGGTGGTGGTGGGGAAGTGAGACGGTACAGAGCCATTCTCACTTGGGGCAAATAATATCTGGAATTATACTCTTCCATTTTGACTGCTAGACTAGTGAGTAAAAGATGGGGTTTACTGACACTAAATTTTGAGAGATTTAAGTAGACTTCAGGTGACTAGTCACCTAAAAAAATAGAATTACAGCAGCGATCTAGCAGCTAATAAGTGTCCATCTGCCCAGGACAGCCTCTGACCCTGCATGGGAAATGCAATTGAGAGACCAAAATAGTCTGAATATAATTAGGAAGGCTCTTAATTTATTTAGGAATCTACAGACCCAGGCAGTCCTGAAAAACAGTCTGACTAGATCTCTCTTTGGGAATTGTGTGGGATCTAGGTTCCTATATTCTAAGCTACTTGAGATTTAAGCACACTGCAGCTGTCATAATAAAAAAGCGTAAGAACAAATCCAGTCTTAGTGAAATGATGCTTAGGAGACAGTAGAAATAAAATAATATATATATATATATATATATAAAAAGAAAGATTGCTGCCTCCTGATAGAGAGTTGGGAGACAGAAGAAGCAATGCCCAAGCTCTACGTTCAAGGTGTGTGTCCTGACTCCATGGTGAGAAGCCACAACTGGAGGATTAAGAAGCAGATCAGCCATGTAAAATGTTTCATTAGATGCAAATGACTCATCTTTGTTTTATGGCCTTTTCCATGGTTTGGGCAATGCTCTTCAGCAACAYGTTTTTTTCCCAGTATCCGGCCCTTTTCTCTGTCATTTGCCCAAAGCCACTCCCCTTCTGGCTTGAATATGGACACACCAGTGTCAAGGAACACCATGGGGTTGGCAGATTTTATCACCAAGATGGGGGAACACCATAAGGTCAGGTCTCCTCATCTATACCACACTGACTCCTTGAGCTGGCTCCTGACAGTCAGAGGGTGTTGCTTTTTTGGGTTTTTTTGGTTTTGGGTTTTGGTTTGCTTTCCTGCCGCCAGTGCTCAGCGGGCAGCCAGGAAGACTTTCTCAGACATTGGCCACAAAAGATACAGAGAACTCTGGTGTTAATTTTATACTTCAGGCCCTTCATCTTGTTCCTGGCTTAGAAATAAATCATTAATACTTCAGGCCCTTCATCTTGTTCCTGGCTTAGAAATAAATCATTAGTGACATCCATCCTCCATCTAACCTCGCTCCTTGACTCCTCTCTCCCCCACACACCCACCACCTCCAAAAGTGTAATTTTGTGCTGTTGCTGCTTTTCTTCTTGGCGAGACCCCTTTCCTCCCCTAGGAGGAAAGGGGGAGAGATGCATTAGACTGATGCTATCACTGTAACTGCCTAAGAGCAGGATCACAGAAATACTTTTATTTTCCCTTTTGTGTTTATGCACAGATGTTGCCGCCGATATTCCCTGAATTCCACTGAAATATAAAGAGTGTTTTATCAGTATTCCCCAAGTGTCCAATACAAATGCAAATCAGCTCTGGGTGCTAAAATGTTAGKTTGGTTTTTCCTGACTGCCCAGCAYTAACTAACAGGTCTTGTCCTGCTTTTTTCTCTCCCTTTCCTTTAACCCATGTGTATGAAGCGGGCTCTCTCCAAGGCACAGAAACCTGCTCCTTCCCACACCTCTGCCCTCCTGTTGGCCAAYGCACTTACTTAAAGTGTGTTTGTTTATTAACCCTTGGAAAGGTTTTCCTCTTGCACAGAGATACCCAAAGGGCTTGAACTAAACCAGCACTCCTTTAAACTCCTTAAAGCAATGGTCAAGTGGGCCACATCTGTTCCAAAAAAATGAGAACAATTTTGCATTTTATTTTACTGCTTCGCTACTTATCTGCTGTACAGGGGTTGCCTCGCAGACAAAATCAAGTAGTTCATCACTCCAGCGATCTGCAAAGAGTGACGTTCGGAGGAAGGAAGGTGGCTGTGAGCTTGCCCTTCACTTTAAACAGGTTGTGTTTTTCAGGTAATAAAATACCTAGACGGGGGGGATTCCTAAATCTCCTGTAAGCAGGATATTAGCAAGTGGGATTTTGTCCATCGTGCAGTGAGGCTAGTGAGAGTAACTGGTGCTCTAAGCCTTTTGGCCAAAGTAGGTGTCCAGTCACTTYGAAAATTCATCCATTCTTTTTTTAGAAGCCAGAATAGAGGTGTTTGTTAGTGTGTAGGTTTGGGTGACAGGCTAGAACTGTGCCTGCTGTTTCTTCTGCTGGAGTTGGCACATTTTCTTATGTGTCCAAATCTCAAAAACACATCGATTCCCTGTGCTCTTAGTGTACCTAAACCTTCCCCCCCCCTTTTTCTTTAAAGAAAGGGTTCTCAATTGTATTTAAATCCACAACTGAATATGCAGATGGTATCAAATGCATACTGAATTGTGGAGGAGTTTAAAACAAGACCTGCAGTAAAATATCAAAATTTGGCTCTCACAATCCAGTAAAATTCAGCCTAGGGGCAGGGTCTTCTGAGCCCACATGCAGCTGCTGGGCTCAAGAATTTCCTTACATCGCTTTCAGCCCTCAAGTGTGTGAATGATTTCCACTTCCCTCAACGTCTTAGCAATGGGTTGGGCATCCGACGGGATGCTCTCCCCRTGGAGGTGGCTCTGGGCAGAGGGGTTAGGATTTAGCAGAGCTCGGAGCTGCTCCTCGGCCCTTCGCCCCGCCGGCCCCTTTCTGCCGCCTGCGTGGCCTCAGCCCCTTCTCCCATCTGGCTGCYGCCGATACTGAGCGACTTGTTCTGCAGTGAAAGCCGCAGCTGAGTCGGTTCCTAAAAAAGACCTCAGAGTGAAAAAATTCATTCGTGCGGGGCTTTCTTGTTCTTTTCATCTTCTTTCCTGCTGCTATTCATTTAGCATGAAATAACCTTCCAAATCAATCCGGAAGGGATCACTCGAAACTGTTGCTGTTTTCCCATTGCTAATTACGAGTTCGAAATCCCATTCGAATCGCGCTGAATGTGCACGGTCTGGTGTTCCTCAGCGAAGTGCCTACCAGGTATTTTCCCTGATAGTCTTTTATTTCCCTGCAAAAAACAGTCCTGGCTGGCTGGTTAGCTTTTAATGAGACAATARTGTCTACATAGTATGTCTTGTTTCCGAAGCGGAGCCGTGTTTTGGCAGAAATCTCACATTGCAAATTTTCACAGGGCCGACGGCACAGTTTGGTGTTCACGGCCCTAGAAATGAAGCGGTTAATTGCCCTACTGGGAAGGAGGAAATTTCTTGTAAAAAAATCCCGAATCTAGTTGAACAATACGGCCTTTTATTTTTCAGCCTTGGAATCAAGCCTGGCTGCCCTTGTAAACAAAGAAAGGAAAGAATCACTGAAGCAACCCAACGCATGAAAACTGACCATGTCTGTCTTTGAAGTTCCCTTTATGTTGTTTGGAAAACTTAGGATTATAGAGGTTTTCTTCTTTTTTTTTCCTTTCTTTCTTTCTTTCTTCTTCTTCTCCTTTTTTTTTTAAAGAAAGAGAGGAACGAGACTTAAGGGAAACTTTTTCTTAAGCGGAGCAGAAGTCATTAATTAAGTATCCCATTCATCAGGCGGGCACCGGCTCATCAATCAGATTTCTTATTAGCATTCTGATGACCCGCGCGACCCCCCGTCTCTGCACTGTCTGCATGACGACACGCCAAAGCAGACCACACACCGCACGGAGGAGGGTTACGCTACGCTCTTCTCCGCTCGGGGAGCGGCCGCAGCGCTGGGAAGGGAGGTGGTGGCCCAAGTTGTTGTTTTGGGCCGAGAAGAGTTAACAAGCAGCTCCTAAAGGAAACTGTCGTGAGAACTTCAGAGGGCGACGTGCATCGTGTCCTCGCTGCTTTGCTGCTCGCAGTGCTGGGAAACGCGGCWGAGCGCCGGCGCGGTGCTGCCGCAGGGTCCTTCTGCGACTGTGAAGGTCTCAGCAGGACCAGCTATGGGCACTTGAAGGTTGGGTAAAGTGGAGATGAAGAACAGGATTTTAGTGCAACAATCACTGTGCTATTACCCCCTGGATAACTCCGATCAGGAAACGATCGGCTCCTAAAAATGTGCCAGCACCTTCTGCCCCCCTGCAAGTAGGCTGCAACTTTGTGTCCTCAAGAGGGGTAAGGACCACGCGTCCAACAGTCCTCTCACCACTCACCTTCCAGGTTATTCCAGCCCCAAGTAATTAGCCGCTTCAGTCCACACACGGTTGCTTTGAACAAGTTATTTCATTGAAAAACCCACAGCGCACRTGCCCAGAGCCCACAGCCGAGGATGGCAGCGCAGGGGGCGGCAGGGGACACCGCGGGCGGCTCCCGCGGCACCCGAAGGGAGGCTGCGCAGAGATGCGCCTTGGGGAGGAAGCGCTCAGATGCGCCCGATGTGCCTCTGCGACCGCCACAGCTACGGAAACAAGAACACGGCTCCGCTGTCAGCACAGTTTGTCACCGAGGACGGGCTGACATTTCTAACTGAGATTGTTTTACCAAAAGCGTTCTATTGAAAATAAAAACTTTCCGACTTTTTTTTTTTAACTGGGAAGACTTTTTTTCTGCCAAGACAGAAAAGAATTTGTTTTACCATTTCCTTCTTTTGCTTCTTCATTTTTCTTTCTCTCATTTTTGTCCCCTTTTTTCCAACAGCAAAAGAATAAAAATGTGTGTGATAGATGGGGAAAAGGAAACTGGAAAATGTGGTTAAAATAGCAAAAAATGTCTAAAGCATTTAAAGGCTTTTATTTTTTATAACTTATTTCTTCTTTTTGATYGGATTTAGTTGGAAGGGATTATACCTGAACAAGTGTAACACTTTCTCCCTCAGATCTTGCAGCACTGGATGCTGTTACCATCACAACTCATTTGAATTTAGGCAGCATTCCCTGAGTCACACCTGAAGTTGGTGGACATCAGGCACCTTCAGGTGCCTGCTTCAGGTGCCTCAGTGTTTGGCCCAATGGTACATAAGAAATGACCCTGTAGGCAGGAAATTAAATCTGATCTTCAGATGAAACCCCAGTGGGTAAAATGTCCTTCTTTTGGGGGCTCAACCTCAAGGCAGAAGGTTCCTGTCTCTCTGTCAGCAGCAGCTAAGGTGGAACAGGGACATCAACAACAACAACAGGGACACGGTGAAGGCATCTGGCATGGGATGCAGCTACAAAGAAAACCTAATCATTGCTGAAAGAGGAGAAAACATAGAGTGGAAGTGAGAGGGGAGGCAGTGTGGTCCGTTATGTAAAATACCAAAATGGCTCTGGGRTATCAGATATGTAGCTATCAGAACCCAGGTCATCTCTTCCCATGTAAGTATCTCTGTCACTAGGCTGCAGGAGCATGTCTGCTCTTCGGTCAATGAATCTTAAACATGAGGGGTGMCATATAAGACAACTTCTTTTGCATTATATACTTGAATTATCATTTTAAATAYCTTCTAATTATAATCTGCTRTATAGAAGAGCTTAGTGCACTTCATAACATCATCTGAGCATTTTACTCAATTAATTGCCTGCTCCTGCAGTTGTGCAGGCACTGGTGTCTGGAGTTTCTCCATCTGTCTYGAGGCACATTGCAGATGTTGATCTTATCTTGGGCTGGAGGTTATGTCCAGGCCTACGGTGTGTGATGGCAYGTGAAATGAATGCTCTGCAGACCCTTTTGAACTACACATCTTATGTAATTGGGCATCTCCTTTAGTCATCGATCTCCTTCCCAGGAGATGCCTGGGAAGAGCCATAAGGATGGAGGAAGTGCAGCACAACGCTCCCCCAAGCACTCCCCATCCTCCCGCCGTTTGTGTCTCAGAGACTTTGAGCTGCAGAGTGGTCTGCTGGGCTCCATGGTCCACTGTGTGTCTTCTGGGCCTGTGTAAGCCTAACATGAAAATWGTAACGTGCAATTGTAAGGTAGAAACAAGCCTAAGGTGATGGCTGTCAAAACAATTTTCACCTCATCTGCAGCTTTTACCGTTAATTTTTCTGATGATGTCCTGATTTGCACAGTAGCCCCAGAGGGAGTCACTAGTTCTGGATGTCCTCACAGATTCACTTCTTCCCTCAGCTCCTTTCTCCCCATAATCTGGAAGTGTCATAAGAGAGTGGGAGTTAACCTCCTGGGGTTACTGTGGGATCTTTCTGCCTGTTGCAACAGGAACAGCCCTTCTGCCCTGGTCCAAATCAYGGACCGTGGACTTTAGCCTGTGTGGTCCAACTCCTCATCACGTCAGAGCTTGCCCTGGCGTTGCTGTGGTGCATTGTCCGGGTTCCTGAGGCTGAACTTCCCTCATAGATTCATAGAGGGTCCAAAAAGTCATTGCAGTTCACTGGCATGTATTTTGCAGTTGGAGAATGCAGAAAGCAATTAAATGTATGACATAACAAAATGATGAAAGTATGTTTTAAATACCTGCACCTAAGTCTTTTCATGGTCTTTGTTGACTAATATAGATTCAGTCTGGTTCCTCCATGAGGTATGCAATTTGTCCTGTGACTGTCAGCTGTCTTTGTGTGCTGTGCCATGCTATTCACTACTCGGTGTATTTTTGAATTTAGATCAGCTCTAATGTTGGATATTTCCCTGATGATGTCATTTTTTTTTTTTTACAACAGAGTGGCCTGGGAAGTAGAAAAAAAACCAAAATAAAACAAGAAGGGAAGAATGCGGTGTATTAGGTACATAATGTCACAAAAGAGATTGGATGGGGAGAAACTTGCCATGTAGAAGACCTAAAAAATGCACAAAGGGTTCTGAGAAAGAAGAGTTGAAACTCTTACATTTCTTTCTAGTGCAGCAAATTTTGAGGTGAATTTGTCTAGGTACAAGTTTGGAGGCTGCTRATTTGGTGCTGGACCATCTGACACAGTGATCAGATGTTGTTTGCAAAGCCTGCATAAATTAAATTCCATGTACATGGAAAAAAAAATTAAACAGGATCCCTGGTGCCAGCAGCTTCTCTTATCGCTTTGTAGCCTGTTTGCGCTCCTTGGCAGATAATCACCATGACTAACATTTATCTGACACAGCCAATTTGGCTACCAAAATCTGTTTTGTGACCTTGACAGATTACTCACAGAAATGACAGCTCCCCAAAAGAATATTAAAAAATCCCTCAAACCTTCCTCCAAAATACATGAGTTCTGGGAACATTTTGTGAAGTAAAACCAAGGTGCAGTGCTTCGGGGAGATGAAGGGAACAAGTGAGGGCCTTCTGTTTCTCTGTCTTAGTACTTGTGGCAGTTTCCTTCATCTCGTTTATTCCTTCTACCATTTCATATTATATCTTCAAATGCAGAAAGACTTTGTGCAACTGGATCACCATTTTGGAGAAATGTTGGCCATGCTCTTCACACTGGCTTGGCTTCTGCTTCTTCTTTCTGTGCTGTTTTCTAATCTGTATTTTTCAAGAGGTACGTAGAGTAGGAAAAACTGGTATGAGCATTCATCTGGCCATGCAGTGAAATGGACTGGGGAATTGATCTGGAGTCAAATGGACCTGTCAAGATCAAAAAAGGAGAGTTGAAGCTTTGATTAGTTCCTCAGACTGGCTCACCATGAGGCTGCACAGATGCTGTTGCTGACCGCAGAAAAGGGTCGTGGGAGCTGGGACCAAGACAGTGGAAGGAGAATAGGATGATGGCAGTAGGACCCTGGTCTGTTGGTGGCTAGTAAGGCTCTCTTTAGGGATATAACAGATTAGAAAGACAGATCTAACAGATCTGGCTGCCCAGACCAATACACTTTTTTTGATCCATGTTTTCATAGATCTCTATTCTAGTCGTGTGCAGTGTAAGTAAGTTCTTCATTTATTCTCTTTGGAGACAGACTGGGTGGGAGGGCAAGGAGCATTCACTGCCTGGATACAGAAACTTTTTAGCCATAAAGATTTTTAAACACTTGGGAAACCATATCTCAAGAACTGAATGCTTGAGGTGGAGCTGCCTATCCTCTCCAAAAGTCATCTTCATTTTCCTTTGAGTCCTTCTGCCTTCTTTCTCCCCCTGATTCTTCCTACATGAAGCCTGTATTACCCTGCTTCTAAGGAAAATCCACCTCTAAATAATGCATCATGCTTTGTGTCGTGTGGTCACTCTGCATTGGGTCAACTCTAGTGGTCCGACTTGAAAATCAGTAAAAGCTGAAGGCCTCAGGCTGAAAAGTGATGCCTGAGAGATGGTATTTAAAAAACAAACAAACAAACAAACAAACAAAAAACCAGCATACTTTCTCCAAGCAGGACTAAACAGTTCCTGGGAAGACTTGAGTACACAAGAGTTTGTATTTCTGAATCTTGCATGCCTGACTGTTTGTCAAGTCTTGAACTGACTCAACTCATTGGCAAAACAGGCAGTTGTCTAGGATGGCAGCCTGCCAGTAATGGTCAAGTGCCTGTCCTGCCTGTGTCTGAGGAGAGACGACTCACTCCAGTAGCCTGAATTTCCTCATCCCTTCCCCTACTGGTAAAGCCCCTCACTCCTGCTGCGGCAGAGGACCAGGGTGTGGATGAAGGAGTCACAGTCTCCCGTGAAAGCACCTTGTCTCAGCAGCAGAAGCTGCTGCCCCTACCTTGACCTCAGCCTTGGGTCTTTCTTCTCCTTCCCCTCTCCTCTGCCTGCCTGTATGGCCTTGCCCTGTGGAAAGAAAGCCCCATCCTGCCCTGACCCCTTCCTCTTCCAGCATCAGAAACGCTAGAGGCACTGGTGGAAGGAGAAGCATTTCTCTCAGTGTGGGGCAATAGGTGGTGATAGGAAATCCAATGGGAGCAGGATACACTGAGACGTGGGTCCAGCTTGCTGCTGAGTGGGGTGAGCAAGAGGAAGAAGTAGACTGGGAGAAGGGAAGGGAGAGGGAGAGGGACATCTGCCTTCCCTGCAGGCCTTCCACATCCCATAATTTCCTTGAGCCTGCTGAGGATTCTCCCAAAACTCTCCACGCATTCCCCCAGTCAGAATTCCCAGTGGTTTCTCTTCTTCCTTCTCCTGATGTCGCCAAAAGACTATATTTTGCCTGTGTTGATGGCTCTCCCCACAAAGTCAAATGAATTTGCCATATTCTCATTCAATTCTCATTCCCATGTTTGCTCTTAAAAGTCCCTTTCATAGGCCCAGAAAAAATAATTTAAAGCCTTGCCCTAGAGAAGATCCTGTYCTTCCTTACCTTCATTTTGTTCAGTGAATCCAGCCATACGGACAGTGATTACCAAATTTGCAGCTTTCAAAGGCAACTATTTGCCTTAGTGCCTGCACATTCTTGGCATGAGGCTAATCGTAGCTATCCTGAGGTCTTATCAGAGCTGAGCCTAAAAATGGAAGGACAAGGGATTAGAAAACTTGGATGCTATATAATTAGATGAATTGCATTTTCTCTTTACAGTTTTGTTCCCCATCAAGTTCAAACCTGCAATGAATGGGAAGAGTTACTAGCTGAGAGTTTGCTTCCCAGAAATGAATGTGGTGATCTTGGAATTGCTAAAACACATTTTCAGGATGTATTAGTCAACTCTCTTGCACTGTTAAGCCACCTGTAGCTCCTAAGGACATCCAACAGAGCTCATAGTTGTCCTCAGTTTAACAGGTGGGATTATTGAGGGTGGGATTAGTTATCTTAGGCTCATCATGAGGGCTCCTATCTCSGCTGGTGGAGGACAGAGGCAGTCATAGGGCACAACTCATCCCTAAGGTGGATGACTAAAATAGGGCAAAGAAGTTACTCTGGAGCTGCCTGTTTCTCTCCATTGACACGAGAGGGAACTTAGGGTGAGAAGTTCTTATGTGGTCTTCAGCAGCCATGACTGGTGGCTTTTCAGGTCTTTTCTAATGCTTGCCAGAGTCTGAATTTGGCAATCCGGGGTGCAGGTCATCTCATAGTCCTTCCTCTGACAGATTCTCCGTCTGTGGGGACGGCTGTGCCCGAGTACAGCCCGCAAGAGCTACTCCCCATGGAGAGATGGGGGCCACCAAACCCAGCCACTAGCATCACCTGGAGGAGGATGAGCGGTGCAGAAAACACCTCCATCCTCCAACCAGGATCCTCTCGTGAGCACCCGCCTTGCAAGGGAAGACGGAAACCTTAAGCCGTAAAAAGGAAAAGCTTGAAAGCCTCGATTGAGGTCCAAGCCTTGGGTTGGGCGCTGCCAAAATCACACCCCCAGAGTCTTGCAGGAGCCTTGTGCCACCGGCAAAGCTTGCTGATGGCAGCAGGCCCCCGGCACGCGTGCCGATATCCACGCGAGCGGGGCCGTGTTCCCACCGCCGGGCGCGCGCCGGGACGGGAGCGGCCAGAAGAGCCGTAGGGGCTGCAGGGAAAAACCTCCTGGCATAGAATTTAAAATGCGCTCTAACCTTTTCTGCAAACTGAAAGCAAGAAAAATGCTCATAAAACTACTCTTTGTGCACAGAAAGAAGTCCGTTTTTTATACTGTTGCTAAGTTCCTTATTGTTTTCTGGCTGTTTTTTGTGTTTCTGTGGCAGCCTTTTCTGTGGGCCTCTTTCAGTGACTTAGCTATATTGGCCTGCAGATAATTAGATCAGTGCTATCATTTTCACTGTCCTTTTTCCTCYGGGGTTATTTGCATAATAATGGCAGTTTGTGCTCAGTCCCGCTCTCGCTTTTAACAAGCCACCATTTCTAAACATGAAATAATTCGGGGAACAATCTGCGAGTGGCTCTGTTCAGAAAAGCCTGAAAACATCTGGTTAAGAAATTATTTTCGCTATTTGAAACGCAAATATTTTTAGTTGCTGTAGCTTTCCAGATGAATTCTCTTTTTTTTAATAGTATTTTTAGTCCATATGTATTTCCTGTATGTAAAACTCCTAGTAGTGGAGTGCTCCCACATATACAAATGTACACATACATTAGAGTATGTCTATATAATGGTTTTAATTTCTAGATATTTTACAGGCAAGTAAAATGCTAGCATTTCTGGCTAACACTCTAAATGGATCCAACGAACATTTAAAAGGTGGCCGTGTGCCGCAGGATGGTTTCGTTCTGGGAACGAAAGCTTCCATTCAGCAGAATATGCTTAAATTTAAGATGCGAGTGATCCCACTGAAGTCAAGCAGTTGACTTGGGTGGCTGCTGTTAGGTATGTACACACTTGCATCGTACTGATTTGGGGTCTGGGCTTTCTGTGGCGAATGTTGTAGGACCCAAGGTGGCCCAAGGACACATTGTGTGGAAGCAGGCCATGATGGCCATCCYCCAGGTCAGCAGACTGGTGCCTATCTCAGCCTCTTCTTGCTGGAAATGCATTGTACCCTGTTCCTGCAATGTGCCGCGCAGCCGTCAGGAWTATTTTTGCTATAAGAAAGGGAACTTGGGACCGTTTACTTTTCATGAAGGGATTAAACTCTCTGCAGATGTTTCAGYGGGTGAAAACAAAGAAAAAATAAATTATGAAAAAAATACAGGAACTTATTGGAACTGATGTTGGGTGGTTCCATGATGTGTGCTCATACTATCTTCTTTACACTTTGAATTGTTTCCTGCCTGGTTAGTGGGTTAAATCAGCTCAGTGAAGATAGCAGGGCTGAAAGGAGGTGGAGGGACCTTTGGATGGGGAGCTATAGTCGCAATATTAGGAAATCACTGAGGTCATTTTAGCCAAGACRGCTCTGAGAATGAGGCAGGGCACCAATGCAGGGCATTTTCATCTGGGTCCATTATCTGCCGTCTGCAATGCGTACATTATTCTGTGTGTTATATGTTGTATTAAAAGACCACTGTGCAATTAGCAGAAGTCTGAACGCATATTGTCATGCATTTAAATGGCATTGCAGTGAATTGGGCTGGAAGGCAGGCTACCTTTAGAGCACGTACAGGTCTTTCTCATAGGAGACCAACCCTGTTGCTAGAAGTTCTGGTTACTTCCATATACCTGCTGAGGAGCTGTGCATCATCTCCAACCTGCAAGACACAGTATCTTCCTACTGTGACCTGGCCCATGGCATGACAGCTGCTCCTCAGCGCTAGGACCCAGCCTTCCCACTGGCAAGGTGCAGCAGCTGTCCTGTTCCTGAGGAATATGTGTGGTGACGTGTATGTCAGATCTTCATGCAAGATGTTTTCATGGTCTAGCTCCAGATCTTGGAGTCTTCCCTGGAGTAGTCTAGTGCTGCAGAAGCTGGGACATGAGGTTGGGAATAGAAAAACATCTCAGCTGTTTACCAAACTTGTAAGGAATGAGGGCTTTTTGTTGAAAAAATGATTTTCCAAATGGCCACTTTTTGCCAGGCAAAACTGGTGACAGTTCTGATAGTTTCCAAAGAAAGAATGATAAAAAGGATGATTAAAACATTCTACAAGCATACCTTTTTGGGAAAAAAGTCTCGGAAAGGAAAAGAGTGTTGAAGCATTTAAACACTGGGCTAGTGCTGACTATCATTTAAAGATGATCCTGTAATGCAAAAGCCTTGCAATACCTGTAACATGCCAGCACTGATTTTCCTSTAGGTAAACTCATACTGCCTACCAAGTTATACGTCTCCTATTATTTCAGTATCTGAGCTTCAGCTCGCTCCCTAGGGGAGATGTACGTGTCCCAGTGAACATGCGGTGGCAAGAAGTGAACCTGCAAGGGTATTGGAGGCTGAGAGCACCAGTGTCCYGGGCTGCATCCCTGCCTCCGTCCCTGCCTGCCCCGGAGCTAGACATGCGACCCCCCGCCCTGCCCCTCACCTCTCTGACAGATATGGGCTGCTTTCCCTGGGATGGCATCCTGGCCACAGGGGCATTTTGGGTTGGGGTTTCCTGGCTCCAGAAAATTGRTTGTCCTGAAATAGAGGGTGAAGAGACAGGGACCAGCCCACCGAATTCATGTGAAGAGCTGATGCTTAGCAGTTCTGAAAATTAGATCCATTAATTAGGCTTATCTGACACTCAGTGAAGTCARTGGAAATTGTTTCACTGGGAGCCGGATTGGATCCTTATTTAGATGTCTAAATAATGGATGAGCAGATTATTTTTGAAGTGCTGACTTCAGGCTGTGTATGACGGTGAGGCATCATGCACAAAACAACCAGCCCTCCTAGGTTCTCCCCCATCCTACGGAGGGCATACGCCCAAGCCTCTGAGATACACTTTGGTGCCTTTAGTTTCAGTGACCAGTTTGAGGTATGTGAAGACAATTTTTTGCAGCAGCTACCACATCCTCATCGTTTGCACTAGATGAAATTTGAGGAACTTCTTCCCCAAAGTGTGCAGCACCTACTGGAAGGACCATCAGTGAATCATGAGATGTCATATACTGGTTTCTGCCATGCAAAGAGAGGTTAGCAAAGGGTTAGTGTACCACAAACAAGTTGATGGTTTAATATTAGTTGTACTGCGCTTTCATTTCACATTTCACATTGTAGTATTTCCAAACAGCACCCAGTACAAACAGTGAAAATAAGGGAAAAAATTTGATCTCAAAACCCCCACATTTACTTGCAGAAATGTCTGTGAGTGAAAATAAAATACTATGAATTTCACAGAGTGTGTAGGGGCTGAGGAAGAAAAGGTCTCTCAATGTTATATACAAAATAATTTGATATAATATATAAAAATATATACAAAATATTTCAGCATTTCAGCTTAACATAGGACACTGAGTAGGACATCATGAAATGAAATAACAACTCCAGTCTCCCAAACTCTTTTCCGGAGATGCAAATGATGTTTTCCCACAGCTCTTTAGTGATGACAGAGACCCAGTGCATCAGTTCTGCATTCAAGAAAGCAKCCTGCAAAGGTTACCAAATGCAGTATTTCCATGGCAGGCAAAAAAGCCCATGGTTTTGTGACTTTTGCGGCACTGACAAAAGTCACCATCCTCTGAGGAAAATGAGCACGAATGTGTCCAAAAGGAAAACCTGCTCTCCTGAACATGTACTGTGTGTAAGGAGAAAACAGCTACACTCCATAGCAGTGAAAGCAACACAAAGCTTTTGACTCTGAGGCTGAGGGCTGCTTTCGGACAAACCGCCTCAGGAAAGGGATGTGGATATGCTTTCTGCCCCACTGTACGCTTCTTCTGATCTTTTTCTCCTGAAGTATCCAGTCTACCTTCCCAAAGACAGAGTCCGTTCATGCTGAATGTATATATTAATTATGGAACAAYATTTACGGCTGTCCGGATGAAGGAGAGTGATGGAAGAGAGTGATAGAAGAGCTGATTCACCCCAGTTTTATGGTGCAGTAACTGCACTGAAATAAGGAATTCCACTTGTATGAAACTGGGAGGTGAGTCAGGCTCAGCTGAATGATGTTTTTTTCTATTCATCCATCAGATTAAATATATTCCCTTGAAGTGTGGGCCATGTGTTGTTGGCTACGTCCTGCACTCCTTACTTGGGCAAAGCTGCCTTTGCCTTATAAGCAACACGTTCCCCGATTAGGGCGCTGCAGGACCAGACTGCACAGATCCCCGGTATTTCAGAATACGCTGGCGAGCAGCGAATACAACCTCCACTGATGAATTTATGGACTTGATTCCAGCACGAACTCTGGATATACAAAGTCMATTGGATGAGGCCCTGAAGTCACCCACCGGCTGTAATCCTTGTATGTTTGTTTTTTCCTGCTTGATTAAAATAGACATATAAAAAGTCTTAGGTTGAATGTCTACAGCCAGCCTCTGACACCCAGCAGTACCTTGCTGAAWCCCAGAAGTCTCCTCTGGTGTTTCAGAGTTTAGGCCAGCCCAAGCGAGGGTCAGAACGGCCTTTAGGGCTCTTCCCGGTGCAGTGCTGATCCCCTAAATAAGGACACCATGGCTTTGTGCTTTGCCCTTGCCCAGCTCTGTCCAACGCAATGCGCTGCTTAAAAACACACGTTGCCCTGTCAGCGGTGCCAGCGGGGCCACCGAGCACCTCCGCGCTCTTTCTTTGGGGAGGAATGTATTTTAGGAGAACACCAAATGGGCAACGGGATTAGAAAAGGGAAAGGGAAACCGAGACAACGGCATCCAGGGAGTGCGAGAGGAAAACAGCGCTCATCTGCAGGTCGCCAGTTCTGCACTCCTGTGTSCGCTCACAATTTCGTTCTAATAAAATAGCATCTTACAAAGCTGAGACCCTAAAAGAAGGAACCAAATACCTGCTACATTTTGACTGAGTCGTTCCAAGTGGTCTGTAGCRATTTAAAGCAGGTGGGGACTGGATCTGCATAAGCTACATAACCTTTCGTCTACAGAGATATACTAAATTTAGATGGATATTCATGCTTCCTGGCTTAAATTAAATATGCTCTTCCTCCCTGAACCTGTTGAAAATTTTATTGTCAGTATTTCTTTCTTTGATAATGGGGAAGCAAACTGATACATTCTAAATTTCTCCAACTCCTGCGAGTATAAACTTCCTGAAAATTTTAGACCGTTTGCAGAGAAGCAGGAAAATGAAGATTTTTTTTTTTAGGTCAACATTTTCTTCTGGCAGACTGAGCCTGAAGTGCACTTTATTTCCCTTTAATTTAACAGCTCCAGCAGCTTTTCCAGTTAAATCGACTGTTCATTATTGAGCCCATTTATGAAGGGCTGTGCAGTGCAGTTTAATGAATCCCTGGCACAAAGCTCCCTTTCAGTGCGGGGAAAGAATAGCAGCCTATTTAGGTCCTGTAGGGCTGTATGTCAAAGGCTGCCTATAATACTTGTCAGGGAAGGGCAGAAATTCCCACTGATATAAGAATGTGCAAGAAATCAACTTTCACAACCAACTAGCAGATTAAGACACGATCAGGAAATGAGACTGTATGTTTCGAACAGTGACACCTGTTTGGGCAGAGAGATTTTCCCATAACTTGATAACCATATGGGCCCATACAATGGGGTGGGGAAGAAAAAAAAAAGGCTTTCCTCCCCTGCCACAGAGATTTTCTTACTTTTCACGCTGCCTTCCTGACGCCTTGGTGAAAAGCAAACAAGCGCTGGGAATTGGGAGGACTGAGCTCCGCGTCGTGCCTGGAGCGGGCTTCGTCGGGAGAAGGTGCTGCTAGTGATGGGCCAAAGCCTGAGATGTTTCCTTCGGGCTGGATCYTGCCCCCGTGTCCTGCGTTGCGCTGGATCGACTCTGCTGTCGGAGCGAGGCGAATGGTCCGCCGCGGTCAGGAGGACGCACGCTGCGACTACCTAGAGCCAGGAGCTACTCAACTAAAGCAATGACACCAAAAGGCAGCACTAAGTTATGCCAGGCATCCCTGCTTGCTGGCTAATGCTTCTGCTGCATAGGACAACCTCTCTTTTCTGCTCAGCTCAGTCTGTACGGATAACAAATTGTTCGTATTAGTAAGGGCTTCATTGCGCGGCTGAGAGCTCAGTTTGTGGCTTGTGCAAACCATTCGTCAGGTCCTCGCTCTCTGCAACTCGCGGTGTGTGTGCGCGCCACGGTTCCACCTCCCAAAGCTGAGTCCGAAGCCGCGGGCGTATTTCTGGAAAGCCTTGGTTTTAACCACAGAGCGGGTCAAGCTGCTGCTGCTACCTATGYGAAGATAGGCAATAAAATAAACAAAACCAGATACATTTCCTACACAAAAGAAAGCAAGAAATTAGTAGCAGAGATGCCAGTGCCCCTTACCCAGAGCACTGAGTGGTGCCGCGCGGGAGGSGGGCGCGGGATGTGGGAACGCTGCTCTTGGTGAGAGGAAGAGACCGGACGGATCATGATGTCTAATCCAAACATTTGTGAGGGGTTGCGGTTGTTCCGGCGCTGTGATCCCGACCCGCAGAGCGAGGGTTACTCCTTCCCTAACAGCGGACCTTGGCATGAGTCGGACGGGATTGCTGGCTGCGCGGGAGAGCCACCCCGCTCCAGAGCAATCCTGAAAAAAGCACRGGCGTAAGACAGGCGCTGGCTCGTACAGCTGCTGGGAAAGAGAGACATTTTGCAGGAATGACCAAACTCTGATTTCCTTGAAAAAAAAAATTAGCTCCTTGCAAGTTGTTGACATCATGTGGCTAAGCAAATTTCCCTCCAGGCATTGCTCAACTTGGGGTAATCAGCTCTGCTTGAAAGAACACGGAGAATGAGCATGTTTAATGCAATTATGAAGGCTTTCTAAAACTCTAAATCTGTCCTGGAATATGTAAATTTGGCTGCTGAGCACAACTGAATGCAAACTTTGGTTTGCAGGCCTGACAATTGTTTTAATACTCTCCAATTTTGAGGAGGTAATAAAGTCTCCCGCTAAAGCGTATCTGAGCTCTCAAAGCTGTTTAATTGAATGAGTTCAGCCTTACAGAATAGAAGCCAGGGCTTTCAGCTTTTTTCTCTAAGCCACCGGATATTTAGCCACTCTGCATATAATGCCACCCAGACTCATTAGCAACCYCCTTTTGAGAGGCTATGAAATATCACTAGTATAACGCGGGGGAAGCTACTAACCATACAGCTGAGGTGCTCGTAGTATTTCAGAACGGTTTCATGTTGGTCAGACAGGAAACAGTCCCAAGCCAGCTGTGCTTGCAGCGACAGGGAGCGAGGCTCATTTTCCAAGGCCTGGTGCAACTCCAAGTGCCCTCAAAGGGGATGCAAAACTATCTGGGAATATGCAAGTTTTTCTTTACATTKTCACATTAAGAGGACTCGGAGCGGGCTGCAAGGCTTGACAGGGCTTCACGGGACCTATTGGTAAAAGCTCGGGTAGATAACCACTGACACACAAGCTAAATTATTTAAATCTCTCTTGAGGAGAAATGTCATTCTTATATGACTAAATATATGAATTTCCTATGGCCTACTACCTACCCGGCTTTTGCTTCAATTACGTGGTTGTGCTCAAGAGTAAATCCCCAGAGGAGATGCTGGGAGCCTCCAGGAGAGCACGGACGGTGCCTYGAACCCCAGGAACGACGTGTGTGTGGGCAACAAGGCCAGGACTGTGATGGGGATGGCGAGGCGCCGTCTGCCACCCTCACCCGGAGGCTTTGACTACTGCTGACTTGTGTGTACAAATCGGGTCAGACGTGGGCGAACCCCCTTGCAAAAACCTCTTATTTGAGCTTTCTTTCTGCTTTTTCCTTCTGACGTGACACTACTCCACTTCTAATGAATCAATGCTGACCAAGAAAACTCACTCAGTATCTATTTCAAGCAGAACCATGTATGTCTTTATTCATGTTTGGGCATATAAAACCAATACATGTGAATAAAAATACATGTAAACATTTTCTAAGGCAAAATTAACCATTTATTTCCCCAAAGAGGCAGGACAGTTTCTTTGCGAGCTGTCTTCAGTAGTATTCAGTAGAAGGGAAGTAATTTTTCTACCTCCCCTATAAAAGATTTGTACATCTGCTTTGCTAAACACATGCAAATAGTTGTTAAAATCTCTGCTGGATTGCAGAGATGGATTTTCTCAGGACCTGAGCGGACTAGGAAAATACAGTATCTGAAGTACTGTGCATAGCCATGCACTTGGAAGAAAAAACTGCTGCAAGCCGCGCTGCGCTCTCGTGCTGGTCGCTGTGGCAGCGAGCCCGCCTTCCCGAGGCCCTCGTGGTTAGATCCACGCAGGACATTTGGCACTGCTGGCTTTGATGCAGATGTGGGGCATTTTGGGAACCGCACAGGCTGTGTGGGGAGCAGGTCGAGGCTGGGTCYGGCATCGCGCTCACGATGGGGGTGGCCCAGGAGCTGCGTGTCCGTACTGACCCGGGGCAGGTGGGGGAAGCTATCTGCTCCGGGGGCTGGGATCTGGTCCAGCAGGGCTGCGATACAGGAGCGCTACCCGGCCCGCGGGGACTACGGGGGGCTGCGCACGTGTCCCGGGGGAGCGGCGCGTCCAGCCCAGGGGTTGTGCGTCAGGTCTGGGGGCGGCATTCCTGTCCTGGGGGGAGCTAGGGGTGGGGATCAGGTACCTGTCCTGGTGGGATGGGGTGCCTCTGGCTGAGGGGGGAGCGGGGCTGCACCTGACCCCAGGGTGCGCTGGTACCTGCCCCGGGGGGTCGGTACCTGCCCCGGGGGAATCCGGTACCTACCCCACGGAGTCGGTACCTGCCCCGGGGGGATCCGGTACCTGCTCCAGGGGGATCCAGTACCTGCCTCGGGGGGGATCTGGTACCTGCCCCGGGGGGGATCCGGTACCTACCCCACGGGGTGGGTACCTGCCCCGGAGGGGGGGGTCGGTACATGCCCCGGGCGGATCTGGTACCTGCCCCGGGGAGATCCGGTACTTGCCCCGGGGGAATCCGGTACCTACCCCGCGGGGTCGGTACCTACCCCGCAGGGTCGGTACCTACCCCGCAGGGGGAATCTGGTACCTGCCCTGGGCGGTCGGTACCTGCCCTGGGGAGATCCGGTACCTGCCCCGGGGGGTCGGTACCTGCCCCGGGGAGATCCAGTACCTGCCCCGGGGGGTCGGTACCTGCCCCGGGGGGGATCTGGTATCTTCTCCGGGGGGGATCCGGTACCTGCCCCGGGCGGTCAGTACCTGCCCCGGGAGGGGGATCCGGTACCTTCCCCGGGGGCCGGTGCCCCCTCGCCCGCCCCCGGCCGGGCGCGGGGCAGCGGAGCGGAGGGAGCGGAGGGGGCCACACCGCCCCCGACGCCCGGCGGGGAGGCGGGGAGGGCCGGGCCGGGCCGGGCCAGCCCCGCGCCTGAGCCCTCCTCCCTCCTCCTCCTCCTCCTCCTCCGCCCGCCGCCTTTTCCCCGCCGCCGCCGCGGCCCCGCGCAGCCCTGCGGAGCTCGGCGCGGGCGGCGCCGCGCCGCCGGCCATGGCCGCGCCAGCCGCGCTGCTGAGCCCCCACCACCTGCTCTCCCTCTGCTTCCCGGCCGGCGGCGGCCTCCTGGGCTACGCCGACCTGGAGAAGGGCTACGAGGGCGGCGGCGACGCGGCGGACTTGAAGGAGGCCGCCCGCGACCTCCTCAGCTTCATGGACTCGGCCTCCAGCAACATCAAGCTGGCGCTGGACAAGCCCGGG